>NC_139716.1:34749853-34982729 GCF_964188405.1 Protomyctophum parallelum
ACTCTTCTGTGAATTCTGCAATGCAGAACTACAAGAAAAATGTGTTCAAATGTATAAACCTATTTTGAAAATAGCATATCTACAAGCTCAAAGTGCGACACACTGAGCTTGTAAATCTGCTATTTTCAAATGGCCAAAATGTAGTGTATATATACATTTTGTATAGGGCTGAAGTGGGTAATGCATAATATAATTAATACTAATAAAAATAAAATAAAACAAGTTTTAAAATAAATGTAGTGTAAAAGTACAATATTTGCCTCTGAGATGTAGTGGGATTAGTATTGGAAATGGACCCAAGTACAAATACCTCAAAATTGTACTCACATACAGTATGAAAGTAAATGTAATTTAAATGCCATTAACATCGACGTTCTGTTCAAACACCTCAATCTGAGCCTCAATTTAAAGACAAAAACATCTGCTGTTTATTACAAGGTGTCGCGGACGAAGGGGCTGTTGACTGGGTTTGTCTGCCACCCGACCGCAGGGCTGAGACACTACCGGAATAATAATATAAATAAACACTTAATTATGCAGACAAACGGTTAAATCTCTACCGAAGTCCTGATGTCACTCGCTCATCCCCTGGTCCAGGGCCGTAGAAGTTTAATTTTAAATTGTCTCATATAAGCATTGTGGTCCAAAAATAAATAAACTGCCTCAGCGACATTTTCAGGGAGTTGTCTCTGTGTCGTCAGACTCGTCACAACAGTCAGTCAGTGATATTTAAAATTTGTAATAATTCGACGGCAGTAACATTAGCGTTTTCTCTCAGTCAGTTGATTCTTTATATCCATATGCGTCAATGCGACCATGGGAAGTGGATGGGAAGTCCCTGGCAGTCTAAATGACAAAAGCGATCTTCATAATCTTAATACTTAGGGCTGATTCATACTCCTATTTTAGAGCCGAACAAAAGTCGGTTCGGCTCTGTAGAGCCTATAATGTGACGTCATTTGAGGTTCGGGGGGGGGCGGGTACCGTCCTAAAGTCGTCTCTTCGGGGCTACTGAAAATTTCTGACGAGCCGAAATCATTTCGGCACTACAGCGCCGAAACAGCGGTAAAATAGGAGTATGAATCGGCCCTTAGGCACAAACCAAAATTTTTATAAGAACAATATTGATTGTAACTAAGAGATTCGACGAGTTAGCTATTTTATATACACAGATTTAGAAGGAATAATCAAAAGTCATGATGTGACATTTCCTGGTTTAATGCGGGGTCGCTTAGCGCTCCGCTGTTTCTCCAGAGCCGAGTAGCTGACACTTTCTGGAGTGGGTGTCGCCCGTGTTGTGCGTGTGTGTGTGTGTGTGTGTGTGTGTGTGTGTGCGAGACTGTGTGTGTGTGAGACTGTGTGTGTGTGTGTGTGTGTGACTGTGTGTGAGACTGTGTGTGAGACTGTGTGTCTGTCTGTAGTGGCGTGTCGCCCGTGTGTGTGCAGCGTTACATGAAGAGCGTGACGTGACAGAAGCGTGTTACAGGCTTCCTGCACGTTTGCATAGTAAGTGCGACGTGCCGTCGCAATAAGATGAGTCAAGTCGAGGAAGACTGTCCTGGCATCAAAATAATAACGTCTACACTGCAAAAGGCCTCCATTATAGAATAATACCAGTAAGTAAGTAAAAACGAGCATTTGATTTCAGCGCTTTTTAAAAATGTCAACATATTCCCTCTACCTACTGGACTGGTCTTACTAAACCAACAACAACGGAATGAAAGAGAGGGCCGAGGGGGAGGGGGGGAGGGGGGAGGGTGGTTTTGGAGGTCCTCCTGTCTTCAACAAAGACAACAGGAGGCTATTGGGAACTTAACGAGGTAACCCCCCCCCCCCCCCCTCCCATAAAGATAAAAGGAAAGAATAAAAAAAAAACTAGATACATTGGAGAATGGAGAGAGTGAGTGAGAGATACATTATGACAGATAGACAGACAGACAGTTTTGTATTGCTATACATTGAGGAAATCAATGTTGGACAGCAATTTTATGAACGCAATTCTTTCCTTTTTTTGGCCATTTGTAACGCCCAATCCCAAAGCTGGACACAACCAAGCCAAGCTTAAAATGTTGTAAGCATGAACTGTAGACTGGATATTATCGGCAGTAGTGGAAAAAGTATTCAAATGTTTTACTTAAGTAAAAGTAGCAATATAATACTGCAATATGGACATAGCGGTAAGTCCAGAATGCACTTGAATAAAAGTACAAAAGTATTGGCATCAACAAATACCAAAAGTAGTATATGTACTCATTATACATGTCCTGAATGTTCCGTTTTCAAATGCATAAAAATCTTTGGAAAATAGCTGATCTACAATGATCTCACAATGCGTCGCCAAAATGCACAGTATATCAGGCTGAAGTGGTTAATGTATGTACGTATGTAATAATAATAATAATCAAAATCTACAAAGTAACTCGTAACTAAAGTTTTCAGTAACTCCAATAACCCTAACCTGAATATTTTCCTTTTAACCATAAAACAATAATTTATCTTGTGAGCAGCAGATCTGCTATTATCAGAGCGCAACCAAACATAAAATGACTTGCGTTTTATTTCTACCGGATCTCTTCTCCACTATAGTCCCTCCCTAAGATTTTAGTCTAGTTTTTATTTGATGACCAAATTGTCAATTATATTTTAGTCTCGGTTTTGGTCATCGTAGCTTAGTTTTCATTTGGTTTTCGTCGGTGAAAAAGAGGTAGTCGACGAAACATGTCTCGTCACAGTTGTGGAGACATTTGATCCTCGCGAGTGTAATAACACAAGCAAACACACACGGACACACAAACACAAAAGACAGACAGAGAGACAGAGAGAAAACCAAAATGGACGACAAAAAAAAGGCAGTCTTGGCCAATGGCGTCGGGCGGCCTGGGCAGCGGTAACAGCACACAGCTGGTGTGTTGGTCTTTATGAGACAGGCTTCTTCACAGCGCCATAAATCTCAGCGGCACTCCGTCTTTTAGGGCTCTTTTGTCCTCCTGTCGTTGTCTAAAAAGCCACCAAAGCAGCTCCTCTCTCTTCTTCAAGGACGGTGTTTTCTTTAGGTTTTTTTTAGTGCTTGTTTGCGAACATCAATCTGCCCCGCCGCTCTCTTCTCTGACCGGACAGTCGGCGACCACAAAAAGCAGTTGTGGAAAGTAACTAAGTACATTTACTTAAGTACTGTACTTAAGTACAGTTTTGAGGTATTTGTACTTTACTTGAGTATTTCCAATATCCAATACTTCTACCCCACTACATCCCAGAACCATATACACTACATTTCTTTGACAGCTTTAGTCACTAGTTACTTTGTAGATTGAGATTATTGTTACAAAACAATGAAAACATACATTCACCACCTTTTTGTCACTTGAAAATAGCCGATCTACAAGCTCACGCCGCGATGCGTCGGCATTGTGAGCTTGTAGACATTCTGCATAATGAGTACTTTCTACTTTTGGTACTTTAGGTACCAAAAGTACACGTCACTTTGTGCCGTGATGCGAGCTTGTAGATCTACTATTTTTGAATAGCCGAGGTATAAATGTACAAAGTGCTTCAAATGACTGCGATGCTGCGTTAACTACTTTTTGGACCCCCAGGGGTCCATGGACCCCCAGTGGTCCGGGGGGAGTTTCAAGAGGATTGTAACCAGGTACTGTGGTAGCTTGTATGCATCAATCAAACACTTAATCACCCCCTTTGTCACACAGCGGTGTCAAGTGACGGGAACAGCCGATCTACAAGCACTCAACAAGTCACAATTTGACACGTTGTGGTCTTGTACATGGGGACACAACGAGGGGTTCACGCCACCTCACGTATTAGGACAATATCAGGACACCAGAACCAACGACGGGTGTTTTCGTTGAATCTAACGTGGTTAAAATGGAGTTTGAGGTTGCAAAGGGTTTGTATAGGAGGGGGGGGGGGGGGGGGGGGGGGCAGAAAAAATGAATATCAATATAGGAATCGAGCAACTTAAAAACTGTCTAGGCCTAGGGTGTTCACAAAAGCCTGAGTGGACGATAAAATGACCAAATGTGTTTTTGAAAGTCAAATATAGTGCATACATTCAGCCCCTACTAACAGTAAGAGAACGGATTGTCCACTGACTTTGCTCCGTTGGCTGCATGTACATCGTTAAACGGTACACCATCAAATATACTTCCAAACACTGCTTAATAATTATAACAATTATAATTAGGTCAACTAACGAACTAACTACTGTAGGACTGAAAACAGTCCTATCTATACTCATGTTATTTATTTCCCCTTAATAGATTGAATTAAGAATATGTTTTCCCCATATTTTCTCTTTTATAAACAACTGAAAATGAGTCAATAAGAAATGATTAAGTGGTAACGCAGTCTGTGAAGCCTCATTCATTCACTGTGTCCGTGGACATGGCGGTGAATGCAGACATACATTTATGGTTTCCTTATGCAGTAAATACACCGGTCTAATATAACCTGCATCACTGCATGACTCATACATGTTCAGACAAGCCGCTTGTCACAACACTATTTGTGATGCTCTGTAAATCTGCTATATTGTGCTAATTGAGTAATTTGGTGCTGGATGTACCCAGCTTTTTCCACTTAGCTTTTCTTATTTTTTTACCTACATTTTTATCCTTTCATTACATTATTTAGATAGCATTTTCCCCGGTTGGACGTAGCGTGTGGAAGGAACACGTTATTCCAACCAGTTCCTTGCCTCTCCATCAGGCGCCCCAGCTGGCCAGGGGGAGGCAGTATAGAGACCAGGATTACTGCATGTGTTTTCTGAGGGTACCTACCCTAGGGGACACGGGGAGAACATGCAAACTTCACACAGAAAGGCCCTTTCGCCGACCCCACCTATAGGGTATGGGCACTGATCACATGGAGGAGGAGAAAACAACGTGTCAATCCGTTTTAGACTTTTGTCTGTATGGTTTTAAATCCGTTTTTGCTGTATTGTACAGCACTTTAAGCTGCATTTCAATGAAAGCCCTATTTACATTTTGGCCATTTGAAAAGAGTTGAGGCATTTTCAAAATATTTGTTTATACATTCGAAAACTTGTGAAATGACATTCTGCATAATGACTATTTACTTTTGGTTAGACTTATTTTACTTGTAAATACAAGTATTTGTGGGTACTTTTTCCACTACTGTGCAGGTGGTGAAGTTACTAAGTACATTTACTTAAATACTGTACTTATGCAAGTACAATTTTGAAGTATTCTTTTTACTTGAGAATTTCCAATTTCCAATACTTTAATTTCTACTCCACTACATACATCTCAGATACAAATATTATACTTTGACTCCACTACATTCATTTGCAAACTTTAGTTACTATAGTTACGTTGTATAGATTTAGATTATTATTACAAAACAGTAAACACTAACAACTTCAGCCCAATATACATTTTGGCCATTGAAACAAACAAACTCACACTCATGTGTCGCAATTCAATTCAAAATACAATTGTACTTGTGACAGAGTATTTCTACTTTGCAGTATTGGTAAGAAGTTATTTTTTCCAGACACCTCATGGCATGGCTGATCACAGATCAGATCACAGAGTCCAGACACCTCATGGCATGGCTGGATCACAGAGATCACAGATCACAGAGTCCAGACACCTCATGGCATGGCTGGCCGCGAGACAACAAAAAACAACAACAACAACAACAACGCACGCCTCACTTCCCGTCCTGTCATCACCTACTCCATGTTTCCTCTCTCCATCCTCCCCCCCCCCCCACACACACACACACACCCCACACCCTCCTCCCCTGAGCGATCAAAATCAAAGGACTCCACACGTGAGGCTCAATGTGTGTGTGAGCTGCCCTGGGGGGAGGGGAGGGGAGGGGGGGGGGGCCCACCGGCGTGGCTTGATGCTAGCTCCGGGAAGTGAGTGTGAGGCGACTGGCATTTGTCTCCACTCGCCCCCCCCCCCCCCCCCCGCCCCCTCACACAACCCCCCCCCCCCCCCTCCTCATTATGGGACAACAGACACTCTGGACTGACTGCAAGACCCCTCTGTGGGTGTTAGCGTGACCATGAGACCCCTCTGTGGGTGTTAAAGTGACCATGAGACCCCTCTGTGGGTGTTACTGTGACCATGAGACCCCTCTGTGGGTGTTAATGTGACCATGAGACCCCTCTGTGGGTGTTAAAGTGACCATGAGACCCCTCTGTGGGTGTTAGCGTGACCATGAGACCCCTCTGTGGGTGTTAATGTGACCATGAGACCCCTCTGTGGGTGTTAATGTGACCATGAGACCCCTCTGTGGGTGCATGTGTTTGGTCCAACATGGCATCAGACCGACACCCTATACTACACCCTTGACCCTAAACTAACCCTAAACCTATAGCCCACACCCTAAACTAACCCTACACCCTGGCCTATACCCTAAACTAAGCCTATACCATAAACTAACCCTAACCCTACACCCTGGCCTATACCCTAAACTAAGCCTATACCATAAACTAACCCTAACCCTACACCCTGGCCTATACCATAAACTAACCCTATACCCTAAACTAACCCTTAGTTTTCTCTAGTCTTCTCTAGAGAACACTAACAAATGCAAAGTGTGACCGGTGACGTCAGACGCCGGTTTGACAGCTGTCAGTGAATGCTATTCACTGCAAACAATCTTCTCAACTTAAAGTTATCAAACGATAACGATTCGACAATGCCGCCTAAGAAGAACCTCTCTGCAGGGGATGGCGAGGAAATTAAAACGACATTGGAGTTTCTGGCGGAGGAGATCTCTACCATAAAACAACAGCAGCAAACCATCCTTGACTTGGTGCGGGAGGTAAAACTGCTTAAACAACTGAACGAGGAGAAGGATAAGAGAATGGTCTACCTGGAGAATCGAGTCTCGGATCTCGAACAATACAGCAGGATGAACGACGTTATTGTCACCGGGATCAAAATAAAACCTAGGTCCTATGCCGTGGCGGTGGCAGCGGCGACTGCTAACGGGGGAGAGCCCAGCGAACAGGATTCCATCTCGGTGGAGCAACAGGTAGCAGCGTTCTTCCACGAGCAGAAGATCGACATGGATTGCAATGACATTGAAGCCTGTCACACGCTTCCAAGGAGAAACGTGCAGGGGAAAACAATGCCAACAGCCATCATCATCAGATTTGTCAATCGCAAGCGAAAAATTGCACTAATGAAACAACGAAGGAAGCTGATGGGATCCGACGTTTTCCTCAACGAACATCTCACCAAACGCAACGCGGACATCGCCAAGAAAGCCCGTTACATGAAGAAACAGGGGAAGATTCAAGCTACGTGGACCACAAACTGCAAAGTATTCATCAAACTGAACGGAGAAGCGGAGGAGGCAAAGGTACTATGCATACGCAACATGGAGGAGCTGGAAGAGCTATAGTGGTTTTCATGGTCGAACATGCAATCTAAACACACCAAACGTGACTTAACAAACTTTCAGCCATGACACACACGCAAATAACTCATACAACTAACACAAGAGACAATGTACAATTGACGAAAATGATTATGGACCATGACACGATGGAACTCAAAACATGTGAATATACTGACCATAAGCTACTGGAAAATGACATAGACCCGGACAATCATTTATTTTCTAACATCAATGACAATTGCTACTATTACACTGAGGAACAATACAACCAGTCAATCAAGGCGGATGGACAGCTAACAATAATCCACTTCAACAGCAGAAGCATGTATGCTAACTTCAAAAAAATCAAACAATACTTAAGTCACTTTATACAACCGTTTAATATAATTACCATATCTGAAACGTGGATTGATTCTGATAAAGGTGTGGATTTCGAGTTGGCGGGTTATGAATTTAATCACATAGAAAGAAATACTAAAGGTGGAGGAGGGGTAGCTGTGTATGTGGACAGTAACTTGAACTACAAGTTGGTAGAAAACATGACAACTGTGATTGATAACTTAGTAGAATGTTTAACGGTTGAAATAATAGTAGAAAATAGTAAAAATATATTAATTAGTTGTATTTATAGAGCACCTGATACTAGTATTGAGGTTTTTAAGGACTGGATTGAAGAAATGTATACACTAAATAATCAAAAAATACTATTTATAGCTGGTGATACTAATATTGATCTTTTGAAATCAAACAATCACAGAATGACTGAGGAATTTATTAATACCATGTACAGCTTAGGTTTACATCCAAACATTACCAGACCCAGCAGGATCACGCCCCATAGTGCTACATTAATAGATAACATATTCACTAATGACATAGATAACAAAACAATGAGCGGATTATTAATTAATGATATAAGTGATCATCTACCTGTCTTTACAGTCTATGACTGTAATTTCAAAAGAAATAGATCAGACTGCAAACTCCAATTTAGAAGAGTAAGAACGGATGATGCCATAAATGCACTTAGGAATGATTTAATTGCACAAGATTGGGAATCTATATATACAGAAAATGATATTGATAGTGCATATGATAACTTCTTAAAGATATTCATTATATTATTTGATAAAAATTGTCCACTTAAACAGTTTAACAGAAAACGAAATTATATTGACCAACCGTGGATTACTAAAGGATTACAAAATGCATGCAAAAAGAAAAACACTTTGTATAGAGAATGTATTAAAAGAAGAACTAAAGAGGCAGAAGATAAATATAAAAAATATAAAAATAAGTTAACAACTATTATAAGGGGATGCAGGAAAGATTATTATAGCAAACTGTTAGATAACAATAAAAATAATATTAAAGGAATATGGAATATATTAAATAGTATTATTAGAAATGACTCTGGGAATGCAAAGTATCCACAATATTTTTCTGATAAGGGCACTATTAATTACAATATGGAGGAGGTAGTTAATAGTTTTAATAATTTCTTTGTAAATGTAGGACCAAAATTGGCTGAAAATATTTCTGATCCTGTGACATCTGATGAACACACTGATAATATAATAGAAAGGAATCCCTGCTCAATGTTTCTTACAGCAATAGAGGAGAGAGAAATTATAGACATTGTTGATAACTGTAGTAATAAAATGTCCACTGACTGTAATGATATAGATATGAAACTAGTAAAGATGATAATTGGAGGGATTTCTAAACCATTAACATACATCTGCAATTTATCATTTCAAACTGGTAAATTTCCAAACGGCATGAAAATGGCTAAAGTCATACCACTGTTTAAATCTGGAGACAGTCACAACTTCACAAATTACAGACCGGTATCATTGCTTCCACAATTCTCCAAAATTTTAGAAAAACTGTTCAACAATAGATTAGATTCTTTCATTACTAAACACAGTCTACTCAGTGACAGTCAATACGGATTTAGAGCAAACAGATCAACAGCGATGGCATTAATGGACTCGATTGAGGAGATCACTAATTCCATAGATAAATATAAATATGTAGCTGGGGTATTTATTGACCTTAAAAAAGCATTTGACACTATTAATCATGACTTATTAATTATTAAATTGGAAAGATATGGTATTAGAGGAAGTGTATTAAATTGGGTGCGAAGCTATTTAAGTGACCGGAAACAATTTGTGAAGTTGGATGAGGCTGTCTCTTCATGCTTGGGCATTGCTTGTGGAGTCCCCCAGGGGTCAGTATTGGGTCCTAAACTGTTTATTATGTATATAAATGATATGTGTGATGTATCGAATATATTGAAAATGGTAGTCTTCGCAGATGACACTAATATTTTTTGCTCCGGAAAAAACCTACACGAGCTATTGGACCTGGTCACTTCAGAATTATGCAAGTTAAAAAGGTGGTTTGATAAAAATAAATTGTCACTAAATCTGGCTAAAACTAAACTAATGATATTCAGTAATTACAAAATAGATAATAAAGTTAATATACAGGTAGATGGTGTTGAAATTGAGAGAGTTTCTGAAAACAAATTTCTTGGTGTAATAATTGATGATAGAATTAACTGGAAGTCTCATATTAAGTATATATACAATAAATTATCTAGAAGTATTTCAGTTTTAAATAAAGCAAAACACCTTTTGAACTATAAATCATTACGTATGCTATACTGTTCCCTGGTTTTGCCATACCTAAACTACTGTACTGAGGTTTGGGGGAATACTTATAAAACTTCACTTAATGCAATAACTATACTTCAAAAACGAGCTATAAGAATTATACATAATGCTGGATATAGAGATCACACTAATATATTATTTTTAAACTCATATCTTTTAAAATTCATGGATATAATAGAAACTAAAACTGCCCTTATAATGTACAAAGTAAGGAATAATCAACTACCTGGAAATATTCAGGTGATGTTCTCTGATAGAGAGGGGGGGTATAATTTAAGGGGGGAACTAAATTTAAAAACCAGAGTGGCTCGGACAACACTTAAATCATTTTGTATTTCAATCTGTGGAGTAAAACTATGGAACAGTTTGCATGTGGAACTCAAGCAATGCCCAAGTGTGAACCAGTTTAAAAAAAGATATAAAGAATACATTATTAAGAGGTATAGAGAGGAAGAGTTACAAAACACTGACTTATCATTTAGATAATTGTATGTAATTAATTGTGTATATATATATATGTATATATATATATATATATTATGTATGTATGTATGTATATGTATATATATAATATATACCTTATGTATGTATTATATGAAATATATAAATTATTTTTTATTGATCATAATATGATATATGGAATAGAATATATTATAGCGCATATACAATGACTGATTGATTGATTGATTGATTGATTGAAATATTTATTAACAGTTTGTAGAATTTACAGTACATTTTAAGCACAAACTCAATACAAAGACTGTTAACTGTGAGTGGACGACCCAATTAAGCATTACACTTGTTTACAACAGGGTCCACATTGTTCAATTCATCAAAACATTTAGAGACATACAAATAGACACTTCTATGTAGCTAAAGAACAGAACAGGAATTCATCATATAGGAAGCAAAAAGGGAAAAGATACATATACAGTGAGGGGAAATGGGGTGGGGGGGGGAGATTCAGATTTTACAGAGGCCAGTTTCGAATTGCAGCCATCCGTAGGTGCCCTTTGAGAGCGGTTTTGAAGGAGTCAAGGGATTCACATGTCTTAATGACTGTTGGTAGGGCGTTCCACATTTTGGTGGCATAGGAGCGAAAAGAATTTAGTCCCTTGTTTGTGCCGAATCTGGGTTGTACATGGTTTGTTGCACTCCCTCTGGTGTTGTGGGTGTGGACTTCGTTTACATTAAGGAAGTATTTAGACAGGTACATGGGTATCTTGGTGGTGTATCGAATCTTGTGGACCAGACCCATTGCAAGATGCTGTACTCTGTCGTCGACCCTAAGCCATCCCAGCCTGTCAAAGTGGGCAGGGGTGAGGTGGGTTCGGGGGGTGAGGCCAAGTAGGAGCCTGACCAGTTTGTTTTGGGAGGTCTGGAGCCTTGTTTTAAGGGCCTTTGAGGTGCTGTGGTACCAAGAGGTGGATGCATAGTCAAAGAAACCTTGTACGAGGGCTCCTGTTAAGGTCTTCAAGGTGTTTTTGCTGACCAGTGAGGAGATCCTGTAAAGGAATCTTGTTCTTTGATTGACTTTTTTGATTACGTTGGTGGCCATCTTATCACCGGAAAGATTGGCCTCCAGGATGGAACCTAGGTAGGTAATTTGATCTTTTCGTGTGATAATATTGTCACCCACTCTAATCAAGAAGCCATCTGCCTTGCTGAGATTACTATTTGATCCGAAGAGGATGGATTCAGTTTTTCCCAGGTGTAAGGATAGTTTGTTATCAGCGAGCCAGGTGCAGATTCTACCGAGTTCAGAGCTGAGGGTCTTTTCAACCTGCAGTTTGTTCCTGTCCGAGACCAGCAGTGCTGAGTCATCTGCGAACAGGAACAAGCTGCAGTCACAAGCTGAAGTCATGTCGTTAACATATATTTAACTTACACTATTACACTATTTAATGTACTTGGTTTCTCTGTGAATTTTTTAGTTTATACCATGTTGGTAGTTATGTGATGACGTCAAGCGATGACGCTGAAATTAAGCCATAAAGGGGTAGGGTTATATAAGTTTTTTACTTCAACCTACTCCTTTCTGAACATACAAAAGTTAAAAAAAAAAATTAATAAAAAGAAGAGAAAAAAACAATTATACTTACGCGGCCAGTGTGGCTTGTTTATTATTATTATTATTATTATATATTTTTTCTTGTTGTTTATACTTTGGGAATATTATTATTATTTTTTTTTTCTTTTCTTCTATATTGTACTTCTGTTAATTCTCTGACTTGTTATGTTCAGAATAAAGTTTTTCATTCATTCATTCATTCAACCCTAACCCTACACCCTGGCCTATACCCTAAACTAACCCTATACCATAAACTAACCCTAACCCTACACCCTGGCCTATACCCTAAACTAACCCTATACCATAAACTAACCCTATACCATAAACTAACCCTATACCATAAACTAACCCTAACCGCACACGGAAGCCACGGGTGATTCTTAACCGGCCACGCATGTCGGGGGTGAGTCTTAACAGATTACACCCCGCCGCCAGTGGCTGGAATCTGGCACCAGTGCCAACATAGCCTGACCTAAACAGAGACATTTCTGGTCTAGAGGGGCGGGTCGCGCCTCAGAAATGCGCGCACCCTGATTGGATCTCATCGATCTGTCCGTCACCCCCGGCCCCTCCTCTCCCCCCTAGTGCAGCGCTACGTCACATCATTTAGAGCGACGCCCACCCGGAAGGGTTGACTCCCACTTTTAGACTGGTTCAGCCCACGGCTTTTTCCAGGCTTTCATCTTTCGCGCAGACGAAATGAAAGCCTGGTATCGAGGCTAGTGCCAACAGAATGCACGAAAAAGGCAGTGGAGAAGACCCCGCGATTTGCCCCCGTGAACCGGAAGCAGTAATCTGCCTTTTTCTAGCCAGATGTCACGCCAGCATGTCGGGACTCGGGGGTGAGTCTTAACCGGCCACGCATGTTGTCGGACTGCTGCATGTCGGACAGCCCCATATCCGCTCCCCGCCTAGCGAAACAGCCCCATATCCGCTCCCCGCCTAGCGGAACAGCCCCATATCCGCTCCCCGCCTAGCGGAACAGCCCCATATCCGCTCCCCGCCTAGCGAAACAGCCCCATATCCGCTCCACGCCTAGCGAAACAGCCCCATATCCGCTCCACGCCTAGCGAAACAGCCCCATATCCGCTCCCCGCCTAGCGGAACAGCCCCATATCCGCTCCCCGCCTAGCGAAACAGCCCCATATCCGCTCCACGCCTAGCGAAACAGCCCCATATCCGCTCCCCGCCTAGCGAAACAGCCCCATATCCGCTCCCCGCCTAGCGAAACAGCCCCATATCCGCTCCCCACCTAGCGAAACAGCCCCATATCCGCTCCCCGCCTAGCCAAACAGCCCCATATCGGCTCCCCGCCTAGCCAAACAGCCCCATATCCGCTCCCCGCCTAGCCAAACAGCCCCATATCCGCTCCCCGCCTAGCCAAACAGCCCCATATCCGCTCCCCGCCTAGCCAAACAGCCCCATATCCGCTCCCCGCCTAGCGGAACAGCCCCATATCCGCTCCCCGCCTAGCGGAACAGCCCCATATCCGCTCCCCGCCTAGCGAAACAGCCCCATATCCGCTCCCCGCCTAGCGAAACAGCCCCATATCGGCTCCCCGCCTAGCGAAACAGCCCCATATCCGCTCCCCGCCTAGCCAAACAGCCCCATATCCGCTCCCCGCCTAGCCAAACAGCCCCATATCTGCTCCCCGCCTAGCGAAACAGCCCCATATCCGCTCCCCGCCTAGCGAAACAGCCCCATATCCGCTCCCCGCCTAGCCAAACAGCCCCATATCCGCTCCCCGCCTAGCCAAACATCCCCATATCCGCTCCCCGCCTAGCCAAACAGCCCCATATCCGCTCCCCGCCTAGCCAAACAGCCCCCCACAGAGAGAGTAGAGCGTCGGCGCGATGTGAGCTTGTAGATCGGCTATTTTCAATATCTTCAAAATATGTGTACAAGATAAATTTAAATACATTTTGATGCCAATGCATTTTCTACTGAAGTTAAATTGTGCGTATGTACTACATACTTGTAATTCTATGCATTTATATTTTATACATACCTTTCCCTGGGTGGTAAAGTGACAAATGGGAGTACAGTGAGTAGCGGAGTTTGGATTCACCGCTCCAAACAAACCCCCTCCATTTCATTAGCAGTGACTCTAAAGCAGTGGTTTTCAACCCTTTTTCATGTCAAGGTCCATTATGTATTTGTCATTTGAGCCACAGACCACCATTTGATGAGATTTAGCCTCCCAGACCCAAAACGTAGAATATCTTGTTGCCGTTGGATACGATTTTGTCAACAAATCCATGCTGTATTGATGTTGGTACCATTACATTCTCTAACTGTGCAGACCTCTTGTAAATTAACTAAGTAGTGCAAATTAACTAAGTAATGCAATAATTGAGAGTGTACAATGAAACCAAATGGGGGTCCATTTAGTTTCATTTTCTAATCATCTTCTAGATCTAATAAGGGGCCATTTGGTTACCAACTCTCCGTAATTTAAGTTATCTGGGGACCACCTGGAAACCCCCGCATCAAAGACCACTGGTGGTCCCCGGACCACCGGTTGAGAACCACTGCTGCTAAAGGATCAGGGGTTGAACTGCCTGCTCTCTTCCATTCTTCTTCAGGTGTTGTAAAACCATAAATCTCTCTCGACCGGTCTCTCTCTCTCTCTCTCTCTCTCTCTTTGGCTTAAAAAAAATAACCCCCCCCCCCTTCCTATCCCCTCCCCCGACTTTATGAGGAAGTTCTCCCCCGATCATGTGAGGACCTGGCGACCGAAAAACAAAAAAAAGCTTGTGGATTATTTATTTTATTTTATTCATAGCCTCTCCTCTTTTTTTGCAGGATGTGCTGGCAGGATCGACACGCAACGTTACCGAGGGAAGGACCATGCATCTTAACAAAATGATGAATGAAAGTAATAGTGTTATTATTATCTTTTCTACAACTTTTCATCAATGAAAAAACTAATCTAGAATCGTTGCCAGCAAGGTCACCCTTGATCTACAAGCTCTCTTATCGTTGTTCAAACAGAAAGCAGCTTGACCCTCATCCTCCACCACCACCACCGTGCAGTGGGGATGGCATACCAACTTTAATAACAACGAGGAATATCGTATCCAATACATCACATCCTGACTTCAGCGACGAACAGAGGAAATCACCTTTCGAACATCCGTCACAATCGGAACGATGACGCAAAACAAGCAGAAGCTGTCCCTAAACAGTAAACACATTAAAATCTGTGTCATTTTAGATTTCAGCAATATATCGTCTCCGTCGGGTGGAAACCGGAACCATTATCGTTCATATATCGTATCGTCACAACCATGTATCGTGATTCGTATCGCTGTAAAAATGTCCCATTACACCCCTACTACAAATGGTATAGGCCTAGCAAATGCTCACATCATATATACAGTAGTATAGGCTACAGTAAATGCATACATACAGTACATTAGCCTACTGCATTTTATTCATCATAATGCCTGTCCCTTCTCACCCAGGGCTAACCCTTTTTAGACATATATTAAGTTAATTTTTGCGCAAATTTGGCCCAGACCGGCCCACCACAACCAGCGCGCAGATAGCAGAAACTATACCGCCCGCTCCGTCGAGGCACACACAAACAAGCCCTAATACCACCACTTTTACAGAACAACATAAATGATACAAACCAACAGACAACTACACAACCCTTTGTTGCTCTCACAAGAATGATGCTGGCAAAAGGATTCAAGATAGAAGAGGGTTTATTTGTCACTCACTGATACAGGTACAGTGAAATTATCAGGATGGCACTGGCGGCAACCTACGGTCGCAGCCCATCGGGAATATGCCTGGTACGTCCTGTGGCCAGTCCAGCCCTGTGTCAGTACGTCAATGCATTATTTTGTTGTCTCATATGTTGTCAACATTTATTCCTCTAGGCCTGTGTTCACATAATAATACTGAATAATAATGGATATACAGAACCATTTTCTTATTTTATTAATTAACTGACCTAGTAGCCTATAGACCGATTCACAGAGGGGTGCCCTGGGCGCGGCCATTACTGAGGGGTAATCCATTGAGCAGGTGCTGCATAGGCCAGGTGTAGCTAATCAGTGCTGCAGTACTCAATGGTACACCCTCAGTAATGGCCGCACCCAGGAAACCCTCTGTGAATCGGTCTATAGAGGGTATGCGCATGCTTAAAGTGAATGGCACATCGAGTGGCAAATCGAGTGGCAAAGCAACATGCAAAGTGAGTTTAACATAATTTAACGTTGTTTAATTCAATCGGATAAGACTTTTCTTTTTGGATTTATGGGCTGTCGAGGCCAGGAAGTAGTTTTTTGCCACTCAGTAGGCGTTCCTGCATAACTTTCTGGTTTGATGATGATGTCACACGCATACCCTCTATACTAGTATTAAAAGTAATGCAACAGTTATTACTTATTCTGTAATTAGATTTGAATAGAACACCAGTAAGACGCCCTGAGGTCGAGGAGCGACCCACTTTTACAAAGCTGTTTTAACCCCTTATTTCTTGTATCATATTTTTTGCCTATTTGATGTATGCCATGTTTTGCACTCTTCTGTTAAGCACTTTGTGACTGTTATTAAAAGGAGCTATACAAATAAAGCTTTGTTATTATTATTACCCTTATTATTAATATTGCCATTATATGTTGCTCAGGAGTTGTACAACAGTTGCGCTCAAAATCTTGAGGGAAAATTGCACACCATACTGTTATTATTATTATTATTATTCGCACTCCAATTCGTCAAGGCATGAGGCATGTTTGAAGCAGTGTTGATATTGATTACAAATAACAGTACATACATGCAAGGACTCATAACCATCACCTTTATTTAAACTCAATGTAGCCGAGATACAGAACACAAAACCAACCAATCAAATGGAGCACTGGCAGAGAATGTTGGAGGACAAGTCTAGGACTAGTCTAATCTGTGTGATTGCAAGGAGAGATGATCAGAGGATCAGAGTTTGTACCATTACGGTTGAAAAATGTACTGAGGTATGGGTAGAGTTTCTTAGTGAAGGTGCAGCCAGTGAAAGAGTAGAGATGAAGTCGAGCCTCCACGTCATAAAAGGAGACCAGACGCTTCTCATAATCCACAAATACTCCCACTGTCTGGACCTTCTCTCTCACAGGCAGGACGACAGGAGGATAAGCAGACGCCTCGTACTCATTTCCATTCCTCAGCATTATAGTCCAGAAACCATAGTTTGGTAGAAGATAGAGGTCTCCCTTCCTGTTGATGGACTCTCGGGCCACTCCTATTGTCCAGGCAGTCTTCCCTCCAACCTGGACCTCGTAGTAAAACCTTCCCGAGGAGAAGCTTTGTTTTCCTAAGACACTGGGACATGTAGAGAATCTCTCTGTGTTCTGTGGCAGATCATTCCATATGTTTCTAAGACACACTTGTTTTCCATCCTCAGACAGGACGAGACGAGGATGTGCTGTATCGGCATCCATAGTAACATCCACCTCATATTTCTGGATCCTCCTAAGATCTTCACTACACAGTGGACACCGACACACGCCATTATTGTCACGGTAATACGTGATGCAGGTCCTGCAGTAGTTGTGTCCAGAGACTCCACACGTTGCGACGACCGGATCAGTGAACACATCCAGACAGATAGAACACACGAAGTTCTCCTCGGAATGGAAACCGCTGGCAGTCGCACCCATTTCCACATGTTGAAGATAACTGGCCATGGTGCTGAAGAAAACCTCCAAAGCTAGACTGGTTATCTGAAGCTCTGCGCTGGTGTCCAAGGAGAAGAACTTTAAACGGAGGTGTCCGAGGCAAGCCAAGTGGTTCACGCGATGACGTAGTAGCAAGCTGTACGGACAGAAGGTCCAGATCTCTGTGTCCTGGTAACAGTCTAGAGTTGGTTAATAGTCACGTTGAAGAGTTGATTCTGAGAGGTGGTGGAGGAATCTGAGGGTTGCTCGTTGCATTTGGAAGCATCTCTGACATCACTGGGCCTTTTATAGCAATGGTTAACGTGATGTCACGGTGACTCAGTCGCATCCATATATGGAGTGCTGATGTCAGCGATGTGGATATATGGAGTCCACGATGTCAGACTTGTTGATATTGCTACTTATCTCCATATATGGAGTTCCAGGTAGTCAGTTGTGTACCCAAATATGGAGTCCATGGCCTGGCTTGACTCACGGCAGTTACCATGACGACTAGGGCTCCCAATGTCTGCATCTCTCAATCTATGTCCCTTTTATGCCCATACATGGAGATACATGATGTCATCAGTATATGCCCATATATGGCATGCCCATATATGCCCATATATTGGCATGCCCATATATGGACATATCGGTTGGACCGGCAGTTCTGGACAATCACACCATATAGGGACACAGAGAGACAATCACACCATATAGGGACACAGAGAGACAGATACAGAAATCTCCATATATGGGCATATACTCGGACGCGGGTACAACGGGTATTGCATAGCTTTACAGTGGGTTGACAGGAAACGGGGAGAGTGACGGAAGGGAGACACGCAGCAAAGGTCGTCGGGATCGGGACTCGAACCAACCTTGGTGCCCAGACCGCTAGATCTTTTTAACACAAAATAAAATTCCAGACAAATGACCGAAACATATTATTATTATTATTATTAAATCCAGTATTTTACTTTCTCATTTCATTTTCTTCTCTTATCCTAGCTCTTTTCAATACAGTACCATATGTACCTTTTTTTGGTCAATTCTCTTACAAAGGTCTTGCATTTATTTTATTTTTCTTAACGTGCCCTCTGCTGTTTGCATCACGAATCAAATTGCGATTGTTACAAGTTTTAATCGATTTACGATATATCGTTACATGCCTGCCCACTAGGGGGCAAGCCCAACTCGTTTGAGGTGGTTTTTGAAAAACGTATGCCCATATAAGAGCATGCCAAACATCTAAATTGTATGCCCATATAAGAGCATGCCAAACATCTAAAATGTATTACATATAAGAGCATGGCAAACATCTAAAACTTATGCCCATATAAGAGCATGCCAAACATCTAAAATGTATTACATATAAGAGCATGGCAAACATCTAAAACTTATGCCCATATAAGAGCATGGCAAACATCTAAAACTTATGCCCATATAAGAGCATGGCAAACATCTAAAACTTATGCCCATATAAGAGCATGGCAAACATCTAAAACTTATGCCCATATAAGAGCATGCCAAACATCTAAAACTTATGCCCATAATAAGAGCATGCCAAAAATCTAAAACTTGCACAATCTTGATGATTTTTAACAAATCCCCTCCCAGCTACTGTATTAGATTAAAACACACAGTGAAATAAATGAACCACCAAATCAAAGGTGGATTTACATCAGACTTGGTGAATTAAAGGTGGATTTACATCAGACTTGGTGAATTAAAGGTGGATTTACATCAGACTTGCTGAATTAAAGGTGGATTTACATAGACTTGGTGAATTAAAGGTAGAATTACATCAGACTTGGTGAATTAAAGGTGGATTTACATAGACTTGGTGAATTAAAGGTAGAATTACATCAGACTTGGTGAATTAAAGGTGGACTTACATCAGACTTGGTGAATTAAAGGTGGACTTACATCAGACTTGGTGAATTAAAGGTGGACTTACATCAGACTTGGTGAATTAAAGGTGGACTTACATCAGACTTGGTGTACATGTCCTCCACGTCCGAGTCATTCAGGTCCGCCAGCTCCTGGAACGCCGTCTTCCTGCGTAGCTCCGCCTCTTCACCGCCGCCGTCCGCCCACGATTTACCCATCTGCGCCCCCTGGTGGTGGTGGTGGTGGTGGTGGTGGGGGGCGGCCCTGTCTTTCGGCTGTTTTTTGTCCGGGTGGTGGTGGTGATGGTGGTGGTCCGAGGTCGCAGTGGTCGTCGACTTGCCCGTCGATAAATCCACAAAGCCCTTTTTCCGCTTTTTGGTGGCCGTGCCACCGGCGTTGTCGAGATTTCCGGCAGGCCCGGACTGGCGCTTGCCGAGGGGCGCGGTGCCCCCCGTACCCCCGTGGTGGGGGGCGGCGCCCCCCTTACCTCCCGGCCCCGTCGCCTCGGTCCGGTGGTCCTTGGACACGGGGCTGCGTGGGATTAAAGTAAAAAAGTTAAATCTCTAAATCTCAATTTGTTAGGCCTATAAAAAAAAAAGAGTCCTAGTCTAATTTGTGACACAGGCTTAAACGAGAATCCAGAATGCTATTTTGGATCGTTTCTTTCTTCTGGTTTGCATCGAAGAACCGCATTCTACATCCCCAAATTGAACACATTGATAAAGTTCCCTGCTGCGTTTCAAATTGTTGCGGATGACAGTGTGCAGTGTGAAGGCAAACGCAGAAAATTAAATATGCAAGAATGATGCAACTTCTCCGCCCATTCGCATCGAGTCTACCGAAGTAGAGGTGCGAATGCACCCTTAGATAGCATTGTATGTAGACATAGCACTTTATAGTGTATACTCAAAGTTTCACAGATATTCTACTGTTCTTAGCTTACTTATGATCCTTGATGACTATTTCTATGTATTTGATGTATTACCATGTGTTGTTCCTGCTTGCTGCAAGTCGCTCTGGATTAAGTCTGCTCTGTCTGTGTCTGCTAAATGCGTGAATTGTAATAATAATGCTGCCAGGCCTACTTGGCTATGGACCGGGGCTCCTTGAAGCCCATCTTGGGGTTGTTGGTGTCGCGAACAGGAACGGGCTGGTGGTTCTCTTTGGGTTTCCTGGAGGAGGAGGGTTCTTTGGGGGTTTTGCTGCCGGGCCCTCCCTCCCCCCGGTGAGAGGGGGCGGCGGGGGGGACCCCACTGCAGTCTCTGAAGGCACTTGTTGCTGTCGTTTTGGGCTCTTTCAAGTCTTTGGAGGAGGAGGAGGAGGAGGAGGGAGCTTTCTCCTTGTGGTCCTTGGACGGCTTGTGGAGCTTGGAGAAGCTGCTCCCGGTGGTGCTGGTGGTGCTGGTGGTGAGCAGGGAGCTTCCCTTGGAGCCGTCCTGTCCACAGAGACAACAAAAAAACCCACACAAACATTATCCCATTGATTCTATAAACCTCTTCTAAAACATTGGTTTTCTGGCGCTGGCGGCGTGTTCCCTCCTCCGCGTCATCAGTGCCCATACCCGAGGCGGGGGTTGGCGATAGGGCCTTTCTGTGTGGAGTTTGCATGTTCTCCCCGTGTCCCCTAGGGTAGATACCCTCACAAAAACATGCCGTAATCCTGGTCTCTAAAACTACCTCCCCCTGGCCAGCCGGGGCACCTGATGGAGGGGAAAGGAACTGGTCGGAATAACGTGTCCCTTCCACGCGCTACGTCCGGCCGGGGAAATTCCCCTCTGTCAGGTGAAAAGAAGCAGCTTGGACTCCTCATGCATATAAGGAGGCATGAGGTCAGTCCGCTGTCCCCCCAGGTTGGCAGAGGAAGTGTAGCGCCCAGGATTACATTAGATAATTGGCACTGGGTGAAAATAAAAACTGGGTTACAAAATCGTGGGATAAAAATTTAGAAAAAAACAAAAAAAACATTTGTTTTCAGAAAAACACATTTCAGTGGTGCTAAAACCTTTTCATGTCAAGGACCCAGTGAAAATAGCAGCTCCATAAGATCACAACGTGTCGTTTCACGTCACCAATTATATGAAAGATAGGTTGAAACGTGGTGAAGTCGTCAGTTAACACTGTGCCGGTGTAGAGAGATGAGAAGGTAGGGAGGGAGGGAGGGAGGAAGTGCGTTGGCTGTGAACAGGGTGGGGGTGTGGGGGGGGTCCGTTCCTTCTCGGGGTCATGCCTCCGGGACCCCTTGTCAATATTTCATCAATGCAGTAAAGCCATTAAGCAGTCTAGACGGCGGGCCGGGTGGGTTGTTACGACCTGCCCCTAAAAAGCACCTTCTAAAAAAAAAAGAAAAAAAAAACCTTTCATTCGGGAGGCCCTCCTATATCCACTCGCTGACCCCCCGCGACCCCAGGATGTAAAAGCTGCCGGCCCCCGCTCACTCACACTAAAGTCCCCGCCCCTCCGCCCCCCCTCCACGTACCACAGCCACCAAAACTTTGTGCCTCTCCTGTTTTCCTCCTGGGAGGGAAGAAGCCCACATGAAAGCTTGTGTTTATGTCCCACCGGGCTTTAGTGTGGTGGTCCTCTGAGTGAAACACAGACAGACACGCAGCCACAGCCAGGCTTTAGAGTGGTGGTCCTCGGAGTGAAACACAGACACGCAGCCGCTAGCTGCTAGCATGTTTCGCACTTGTAGATCTGCTACTTTTTACGCTTTGGAATTGAAATCCTCTTTGGACTTACTGTATGAGGTTTCCACCCAACAGAGCCAGTTATGTACCAGGGTCAAGTCAGAGTGTGATACTTTTATTAGGATACTAAAATAACCAAGTGTTACTTGAGGCAGGCCATACATGTCTATAAAAACCGACATTGAATTTAGGATATATGGGATTTCTCCCATCAAAAGGAGGTGTCCTTCATTCATTTTCCCCTTTTCTCCTTTGTACATATATAGCGTTGACATGTCAAAATCATGTTCTATTGCGTTCCATTTGTTGTCATGTCGATTAATTGAATACATTGGACCACAATGGAAACAAGTCCCCAGGATTTGTTTTTGTGGCACTTGCCGTATCACTCGCCCTAGCCTCGACGACCTTAAAGGCGTACGCAAAGGCTAAACTCATGTCATTTAGATGGTATATTATGTAGACATAGCACTCTATAAGTCTATAGTGTATACTCATAGTTTCATTGTACAGAATACAGATGGATATTGTAGGCTACTGTTAGACGGATGTTAGGTTCTTACAGCTTGCTTATGGTCCTTGATGACTATTTCTATGTATTTGATGTATTACCATGTGTTGTTCTCGCTTACTGTAAGTCGCTCTGAATTAAGAGTGTCTGCTAAATGCCTAAATTGTAAATTGTAATTTTTTGTGTTATCCTTTTAGCCTTAATGCCTGACTGTACCTCGTGCTGTGTGCACTTCTGACTAATAAAGTATTCCATCATGGAAATCTACACGTTTGATGATGCAAGTTATTTGAAGAACGTTCGATGACATGCAGATTAAATATACATTCCCAGTTCCATATGTTGTAAGCATACTAAGCAACTGCTGCTATTTTGTGTATGTATTTCACTTGCACAAGAGAATGAGGAACTCTTATTTTATTTTCTTACATTATTATCCCACACTATTTGTAACCACATTTTTTGTGTCAATTGTTTAATGTAATAATACTGGATGCTGCTTCTTTTCACCTGACACCTGACCTGATCTACAAAGTAACAAAAGTTTTCAAATGGAGTAAAAGTAAAAATATTTGCCTCTGACATGGAGTTGACATAAAAAGTATTGGAGTAATTGGAAATAAAAAATAAATAAAAAAACTCAAAATTGTAGTACAGTACTTGAGTAAATGTACCTAGTTTCCACCACTGTGAATGTATATACGCATGTATGTGTGTGTGTGTGTGTGTGTGTGTGTGTATGCGTGTGTGTGTGTGTGTGTGTGTGTGTGTGTGTGACTGTGTGTGTGTGTGTGTGTGTGTGCGTGTGCGTGCATGTGTGACCCAGCGCTCCAGTGGTAATCCATCAGGCTCATTGTGTTTACATTGCAAAGTGTTTCCATGTGCAGCAGACCTCTTGCTAGCGTCCAGTATGCTAAATGATAGCGCTTAAACACACTAAAAAAAACAACACCTATAATGGAAGCAGCATGCACGCTTATGGACGATTGGACGTGTTATCATTTAAAACAGTGCTTTTCAACCCTTTTCATATCAAAGGCCCATATTTGATCCGGCATTTGAGCCACGGACCACCATTTGATGAGATTTTGCCTCTCAGATCACAGACCAGGAATATTTTGTTATTGTTTGATACGATTTTGTCCACAATTCCATGCTGTATTGATGTGTGTTACCACAGGAGAGTTAACAGGCAAATTATCAAAATAACAATTCTTCTACATTCTCATATTCTCATGTAAATTAAGTCAGGGGTCTACAATTATTAAATAGTTTATTTTAAACCAAAAATACTCTCTCTCACACTGTATGCCAGTGTGCCAGTGATCGCCCTCCTTCATTTGTGGCTGTGCCAATATTGACACTCGTGCCTAAGGTTGCCTACCCCTGGATTAAGTAATGCAGATGATTAACAATAATTTAACTCTTGAGAGCATAAGATCAAACCAAATGGACCCGAAAGGGTCGCTCAATGTCCCTGGAAGCCCTCTGAGAGACCACTGGACAGGTGGTAATTTTCATTCCAATCCTAAAAGAAAACGATATACAGCAGAGGTTCTCAAAGTGGGGTCCGGGGACCCTCAGGAGTCCTTGAGGGAGTTCAAGAGGGTCACCAGCTAAATGATAGTTAGGAACCAAATCCATTTGTATACACTCTCAGAGTGAAATTAACATTGATTTAATTGACTAAATTGGGGTCCCAGAGATATAAATGGCAATTAAGTGGGGGTCCGTAGCCTAATAATGCATGTCAAACTCGGGGTGCTTGAAATGAAAATGTCTGAAAATCACAGCTAGAGCCTTAAAAATCTTTTCAAATGGGGGTCTGCGGGCTAATAACTGTACATTTGGGGGTCCTTGGCATGAAAAAGTTTAAGAACCACTGACATACAGCAGGTTTCAAAGAGCCTATAGGCTACTGTGTAGGAAAACAGAATCGGTCTCGCCACAGCAATCAGATGAAAATTACAGATTTGTAATGTTCTCAAATTGCAGAGCTCAACGTCAAAATGCCTTCTGTGTTCATGAGCTGATTTGATGAAAGCTGGATCGTTCACGATGTAGCACGAGATCACAAATGTACTGCTTTTCAAGGAGCGAGCATAATATTTATATAGGCCTAGACATCATACCCTGACGTTTGTTTCATATTAAAAGTTTTTTGCATCGTGACTGATGGTTTACACAGGTTTTGGATGGAAATAAAATGATTGGCCTTTTCAATAAAAAGCCCGAGGCTATAGTCCCGCGAGGCCAGACGGTTGCCTCCTGCAACTTTCAAATGCAGCTGGTCATACATTTGGAGATGATGGAATAGTTGTGTGGCTACGCGAGACTAGCCCGAGGGCTGCATGCATGTACCTGCTGGACGCTCGCTCGCTCGCCCGCCCGCCCACACACACAGACTGACCTTTGACCCGTGGAAGCTCTTGCTCTTCTTGGCGTCGGAGAGGGCAGAGGTCAGCGAGCTGTTGGGCAGCGTGGGCAGCTTGAGGTGCTGACCGAACAGAGAGGTGGTGGAGCCCTCCTGCATTACCATCACCTGGAACACCACCACGCACGCACACACACACGCGCACACACACACACCCACACACACAGTTAACGCAACTCACACACTCTGGTCTTTCTCAGGAGCCATCGCCATGCTGGCTTGTGGTGGACATTTTTGTCAAAAAGAAAGTCTACTTTTGCCGCGGACATTTAAATTTGTATTTAAACAAATGCAAAGAGCTATAGACCTAAATGGCCATTGCAGGTATGTAACTCTGAGAGTGTATACGGCTCGATTTGGTTCCATTTGTACACTCTCAGAGTTAAGGAGGGTCCTTGAAAATCAAATGTGTCATCATCAGTACAGTTAAGGGACAGGCCCTCATTTTCAATGCAGCCCAGATAGGAACCACTGTCCTAGTGTCAAATGATGGAGAGCTGCATGGCAACCAAATGGACCCTCATAGATCTTTGACTCTTGACCATTTGGTTTTTGTACGATCTCAAGAGTACGATCTCAAGAGTTACATTATTGTTAAACACCCGCATTCATTAATTTACAGTCTATAAAAAAAGTCTACACAATTAGATAATGTAGAATAATTGGCTCAAATGCCATAAATAATGGAACTTGATATGAAAAGGGTTAAAAACCCCTGCTATAGTTAAGTCATACACAATCTGAGGAAAATAGATACATTCAGTAATTGGGTCTCATAATCAAATAAGAACATTATAATAGTGTGTAAAAACAAGATCTAAAATGTGCCACGGATTTGGCCTAGTCATGCCACGGACAAGTGTACAGTGTATTTCTTTTTAAATCAAAGAACGACTGACAGAAACATAGCTTTTTCAGAAAACTGTCAGGATTTAGAAGACATTTATAGAATCGTTCCCAGGTCAAAATGGGTTAATTATAGGTGGGCTATAGGCCACCGATGCAGCCGTTCTTGGCAAAACGTTCAGCTGTTTTCACTGGACGTTCGCCCGTTATGACGCAGTCGCTAAAAAGCGACAGGTTTACACGTCCCGTAGATCTGCTATCTTTGGCAAACGTTTGGACCATTACCCCCTCGGTGTCGAGAGCCCAGGTAGGTTAAAGGCGTCAAAACACGATCTCTGCGTCGAATGAGTTAATGGGTTATGGTATTAGCAGCACAGCTCTTCTCCATGCCAAGAGCAGCACACTGCCAAACGCACACATTGAAAGGCCTCACATTGCCCGTTATTGCTGGGATCTGCTACAGACAGTCATTACATGGATAACGGGACGGTTCCGCGGAAACAAAGACAACACAGCTGCTCCAAGGCGCCCAAGATTGAAGTGCAGGTTCTGAAAGCTGCCGTTTTTGTATAGTATAAGTGGTTAAAATGATTGTGACACTGTAGTGTATTAACCCATTTAACCATTACGACCTGGGGATGATTACATCATTGAGCATCATTGAACCCTTGAAGATTACTCGCGTACCATCTCATTTTGAATGTCCAACCAATGTGACACGCACGCACGCAGGCACGCTATAACAAATTTAGCTGGGGAACCCCTAGTACTCCCCCAAGGAACCCTGGAGGTTCCGGATCCCATTTTGAGAACCAATAGACTATGGTTAATGTGGTCAAATGTATTCATTGCATGTGCTCTGCATTAATGATAACAGTCAGTGTTGTTTGTGAAGTACACACGTTTTTTTTTTCCATCAATAAATGAATCCATTTAGTACACCTGGCCCCCAAAAGCACGTTAGAATTACCTTAGAGTCTTCTGAGCTTCGTTTGTGAGGATCCCGTTTCTCCTGTGGAGGACAGAGACACACCGTCAGTGGACAGACACCGTCTCATACAGAGAGACACACCATCAGTGGACAGACACGTCTCATACAGAGACACACCATCAGTGGACAGACACCGTCTCATACACAGAGACACACCATCAGTGGACAGACACCGTCTCATCCAGAGACACACCGCCAGTGGACAGACACGTCTCATACACAGAGACACACCATCAGTGGACAGACACCGTCTCATCCAGAGACACACCGCCAGTGGACAGACACGTCTCATACACAGAGACACACCATCAGTGGACAGACACCGTCTCATCCAGAGACACACCGCCAGTGGACAGACACCGTCTCATACACAGAGACACACCATCAGTGGACAGACACCGTCTCATACAGAGACACACCATCAGTGGACAGACACCGTCTCATCCAGAGACACACCGCCAGTGGACAGACACCGTCTCATACACAGAGACACACCATCAGTGGACAGACACCGTCTCATACAGAGACACACCATCAGTGGACAGACACCGTCTCATACACAGAGACACACCATCAGTGGACAGACACCGTCTCATACACAGAGACATACCGTCAGTGGACAGAGACTGTCTCATACACAGAGACACACCATCAGTGGACAGAGACCGTCTCATACACAGAGACACCGTCAGTGGACAGAGACCGTCTCATACACAGAGACACACCGTCACATGTTAATTTAACTTGGAGAGTGTACAAATGGAACCAAATGGACCCATTAGGGTCGATTTGGTTCCATTTTGTACACTCTCAGAGTTACAGACCCATAAGGGTCCATTTGGTTCCAAACTATCATTTAGATGCTGGGGACCCCCTGGATCTCACTCAAGGAATTAGACGACGTGGTTGTTTAGACATAATGCTATTGGTTTGATGTTTACCTGGTATATCCTTAGTCTCTTAGAATCACATATTTACTCTACTTACAGTCTAGTATTTACTATGCCGTTTGTTGACTAGAGTTAATGCTTGCTGTGCTTTAAATACTCATAACAGCACCTTGCTAAATGCCCTGAAGTGTAAATTATACCACTCTGCCAATGAGACCACTTTGTCCGTTTGTCAGAAACGCAGATCATTAGCAGTGTTTTTAAGGTTTCTGCCTGACAGCAACGATTATGTGCACTTGTGAAGTGAAAACAAACTCATTTTTTAACGCGTTGTTCGATACCAAGATCGAAACGCAAATGGAAACGTGCCAGCTTCAAGCTGCCATGCACAGAACATAGAGGGAATTCAATGAAAGGGGGACTAAAAAAAAAAAAATGTTGGCGATTCATGAATCGTGCGTGGAGCTCAAGCACATGGCAGCAGATCTACAAGCTCTCAACATGTCTTGGGCAATGCGTTGTGGGTAAACACAGATCAGCTAAGTTGATTACAAAAAATAAAAAAAGAAACTGAAAAAAATAATTGAGTTTAGAATATTCAGATGTTTTGGGGTCTGCCCTGTATAGGGCTGAAGTGGTTAATGTATGTTTGTAATAATAATCCAAATCTACAAAGTAACTAGTAACTCAAGTTTTCAAATAAATGTAGTGGAGTAAAAGTATAAACATTTGCCTAAGTACTGGAAATTGGACATACTCTTGTACTGTAGGCTACAGTACAGTACTTGAGTAAATGTAAAGCCTCCGTTGTTGGCCCCCAGCCAGCCCGGACCACCGCCGTCAGAGAGTGTTTTACGACCGTTAGCCAAGTGCACTTTTATTTATGCACCCCACACACCCCCCCGCTCCTCTTCCCTTAGCCCGGAGGTGGTGGGGGCCTCGTCATGTGCCGACAGAGACCCCCGTCCACACTCACATTCCTGGCTGTCAGAAGCTGGACTCTTATTACTAAAAAGGTCCGCGACGGCCACGCTGGTGGAAATGTACAACACACGCGGTGGTTGTCACAAGGCCACATAAAACGATAATGTTTCCCTCTCCCCTAAAAAGGACACACACAAGCCCAACATATCCCGCTGAAAAGCTGCTGATTAATTGGACGTAATATAGATTCAGATGTGGCCTCTATACCCGTTTGTATGTTTAGAGTGGTTTTCCAATGAAGAGAATGGTTTTATTGGCTGCTGGTTTCGAGTTTTGGAGACTTTTCCTGGATACCACAATTTACAGAAATAACTGAGTCAAACACCAAACCTTTTGTAAGTCCTGAAAGAAAAGCCGTTCCTCGCCCCACAACCCACCACTCTTCCAACCAGTGTTGATTTTGTCGACTAAAACTATGCCGAATTTGTTTTTGTCGACTACCTATTAACACAGACGAAGAGTAAGAACTAAAAGACAAATCATTTATGTTTGGTTGAGTTTGGGTGTTGCGCCCTGAAAATAGCAGATCTACAAGCTCACAATGTATCGCAGCTTGTAGTTAGGCAATTTATCGGCTATTTTCACCATGCCATCAATTGTCAAATATGCCTTGATGGTGTCATCAAGGCCTGCCAAAATATATTTTGTCGACAAAATCAACTGTACATTTAGTCGACCAAAATATCATATTTATTCGACTAAAACTAGACTCAAAGGACAACATTTCGGATGACTACAACATGACTAAAACCAAACAGGATTTCATTCAAAACTAAATTGAAAGTTGCAAAGGTCCAAAAGCTACCCCTCCGGCTTTGAGCAGCTTGCGGCGGAAGTCGTCTGTGGGGTTGTTGAAGGTCAGCTTCTCGCAGCGGAGGTGGTTTACCGGTGGGTGACCGTCCAGGTGCAGGAACAGGTCGTAGTCGAAGCGCACCTTCTTCGGTTCCTCCTGGAGACGATGGAGGTCCGTCCACAGGGAAGAAAGCAGAATACAATTATTATCTGTTAACTGCCAGCAATTCTTCCAGTTAAAACCCTTATTTTGAAGGATTCACCGGTACCCGGAAATCGGAACCGGATGTAGACTTACGATGTGTGTTGTGAAGGGACGCTATAGGATTAACTTTCACTCGGAGAATACATTGTTGAAGACTATTTTGGTTATGGGCCGTCGAATAAAACTTTTTTTTGACCAGGTGGCGCAATCTGAGAAAGCAATCCGAGATAGGGGCGCGTGCTGGCCTAGCGGTCCAGGGGCATACCACATTAAAGGCTCTGGCCTGACAGCGCTTTGCGTGTTCGAGTCCCGTTCATTACGACTGTTGCTGCATGTCTCTCCCCGTCTCTCTCTCTCCCTCTTTCATGTCTGTCTTCACTTGAAAACTATCAATAAAGGCAGAAAAACCTAAAAACAAATCTTTAAAAAATAGTATAGAATAACTTGGTGCAGCCAAGCAAGATGGCCGGTTCATTTTCCGTTTTCTGCATCAAACTAGAAAGCCAATGCTAATGTAAGTAGCATACTGTACTTCTAAAATATGTAGATACCCTGGTTTGTTTACTGTTGAGTGAGAAATCATCAGGGGACCCCCAAAATAATTTGGGGAACCACTGATCTAGCACGTCTGGATCGTGATACCATGTTATATCTGACTTTTTATACCTCTTAAGCGGTGCAGATCAGTCACAATAAAATGTGTCATGGGGATCGGTTAAGTTGCAGAGCACCGATTTCGAGCAAAAAGCGTAAGATCAGTGGCCGATCGATCGGAGCGCCTCTCCAAACAAAATGGCCGTCAAAAGGTGAAGAATGTACTGTTGTATGATTTTTTTTTTTTTTTTTTTGCGGCTTACGCCTTTTATTGATTTTTTTGAAGGGACAGACAGTAGGCTGACAGGAAACGGGAGAGAGATGGGGGGATGACATGCAGTAAAGGCCGTGTCGGGCTCGGGAGTCAAACCCGCGGCACACTGCGACTGGATTACCAGTCCGGTGCCCAGACCGTTACGCCACGGCCTGGGCCTACTGTTGTATGATTAAATGTACCTTGTTTCTGAAGTACACTTCAATGGGCAAGATGAACCCTGCGTATCCACACTCCTCCACTTTGTAGGGTGGATCCTTGATCACTGCAACGACAAGAAAGAAATAAATCATTATTCAACTGTTAACCCATTTTGACCTGAGATCAGATTCTAAAAATGTCTTCTACATCCTGACCGTTTTCTGAAAAACTATGTTTCTATGTCAGTCGTTCTTCGATTTTTAAAAAATAGCAGACCTACAAGCTCTAGTAGCGCGCCACTCTGTGCGTGGCAGACCAAAGGCATCACTTGCTTTTGCGTACAGAGAGCTGAGACAGGAATTTTCTTCCCTGAGAATCCTGACACAAAATGACGGTGCAATGTCTATCTACGTCCTGTAAGTAGCCAGGTTAATAAACCAGGCTCTGGCCTGACAGCATGTCGCGTGTTCGAGTCCCGTTTGCTGCATGTCTCTCCCCTTTTCTCCTGGTTTAGGATGCGTGGAGAATCTGGTTGGATGGTTGGATTCTTTCCTGTCCATCTTAACTTCAACTATCAATAAAGGCAGAAAAGCCAAAAACAAATAGTGTTGACTAATTATTACCATGACAGGAAGTCATGGCAGTTGTTGAAAATGAAAGGAAAAGTTGTTCTGCTGATGATGATGATGATGCTGCTAACGCTAACCCACGTGGATTAAACACAAGCTTTTAGCCAAAGTTCAGTACAATATGAAAACCATGCATCTGTCACTTAAACACTTTGGAATTACATTTAACATAGAACCTCTGCAGCCTTAGGTGAATAATTATTTTTATTTTATTTATTTGTAGGAAAAAACCTCAGGCGCATCAGGCGTATGCACAGGTGCGTAGGCCAGTGGACATCAATGGAAGTAATAGAATACACCCGCACACTGTATATTTTGCTTGGTACAAGAGTATTTTCCTTAATAATGCAACGTTTCGACCTTCTTCAGGCATAATTCATCATCAATCATTTTGTCAGAGTTACTTACTGTATACAAACATTTGAAAAAGAATCAACACATGTGCCAATTGTGGTGCTTCACAAAATGAACAATAGGTTAGCTATGCCGCCCCACTACAAGCAAAACAACAGCACTGGAATCTCTCAAATCCTGTTGAGATGCGGGTTTCTGCGCAATGCACTGCCAAGCATGATGATGTCCTTGAGCAGTCTGTATACAGTATGTGTGTCACAGTGTGTTACACTAGGTGGAGATCTTCGCTAACCTATAATTCAGCGTTTGAGTCCCGATAAATCCAGGAAGTGACGTGGCCGCTAAAACTCGCCTCCCATCCACTCGTGTGAAGTGAGGGGCGCTCTTATCTCATCATACTGTATGTACATCATCTCATTCTGGCCAATCACAATTTGCGTCCTCACTTTTGTCATCAATGTTTATGTTTAGAAACATTTTGTTTAACAAACACTCAAAACTAGTCATAGGAAACGGTAGCAAAAAACAATGTTTGTGTTTACACAAACCCTCAAAGCTGGACATAGGAGTGGCTAGCACCGAGATGCCTCATTGGCCGCTGCAGTTCATTGGAGCAACGGCGTATCGCACTGTGAGGAATGCACGCTGCGTCGCTGCCACTCAAGTGACTACTGACCAATCACAGCGCGTCTTTTATCAGTCTTTAATCAGTCTTTAATCATTTTTAAAAAATATTTCGTTGCCAACGCACATGTAAACGTCTCGCTGAACGGTCCGGGGTGCGATCGTAGTGAAGATGAATAGTCTGTGACTACTTAACAGGTATAAGAAAATGCCCCAAAACGCTGGCAGCGTGGGTGGAAATGTATGATTTATATGAGCTATAGTACAGTTCCTGCATAATATAATAGGTACATTGGCTGCTAGTTAGTATATGATGAATTTAGCTACATAGAAATGTCTATTTGTATGTCTCTAAATGTTTGTATATCTTTAAATGTTTTGATGAATTGAACAATGTGGACCCTGTTGTAAACAAGTGTAATGCTTAATTGGGTCGTCCACTCACAGTTGACAGTCTTTGTATTGAGTTTGTGCTTAAAATGTACTGTAAATTCTACAAACTGTTAATAAATATTTCAATCAATCAATCAATGGTGCCATTCATCCATCCATCCATCCATCCATCCATCCATCCATCCATCCATTCTCTCCTGAGACCTCATTAGAGGTATAGCTTCAGCTTCTATTTCCATCCAACCAGATTCTCCACGCATCCTAAACCAGGAGAACTGGAGCTCAAATTAAAAAAGGGCAGTGTATTTGTATAGATCTCACACACCTGTGTGTGTGTGTGTGTGTGTGTGTGTGTGTGTGTGTGTGTGTGTGTGTGTGTGTGTGTGTGTGTGTGTGTGCGTCATCGTGTCCCAGTAGGGATTTATTCGACACAATACAACCATCTGTAAGAGCTCAGGTGACCCATCCGTACCGTACCCAGGAGGCTGTTTGTTTGTCAGGCAGACAGACAGACAACCTCCCAGAGGAGTTAGCAGACATAATACCAACTATCGTTTACATTGTGTACACTACACACTACAGCAGGGTTGATTTCGTCTACGACAAAAAAAAAAAAGCAACACAGATGATTTGAGACGCAACTAAACCGTTTTAGCGTTCGTCGCAGAGGTCTGATATTATGTCCCGCTGCACGTCGTTGCATTGCATCGCAAGTGATTCAATTCATCATAGGGGCTTTATTGGCATGAGAAAACGCTAGTTATCCGTCCATCTGTCTGCCGGCTCTAGTGTGTGTGTGTGTGTGTGTGTGTGTGTGTGTGTGTGCGTGTGCATACCGCTTTACGCCAAGTCGCAAGAAAACTTGTTGCCACGGAAACCCATTGGTTTCAGATATCCGTTGCAGCACGGCACACCTCGGCTGTTGTGTGTGACATGTCTAGTTAAAGCACCATTCTGTCGCAGGTAGGGATGGAGCTGGTTAATTTGTATTGATAAGGAGCACCATATCGATCAGGCTTATGGAGCTGGGTTCTTATCGAGCAGGTAGTTGGATGGCGAATCATTGGTGTGGTTTGGGCTTAAAGCTATGATGAAAAATGTTCATCGACTATACCTTTTTTTTACTGACGAAAACTAAATAAAAACTAAGATGGATAAAACTACGACAAATGTAAATATATTGACAATTTCGTCAACAAATACAAACTAAAATGACCGCTGGCTGGGGGCCAGGTCAGTCCAGGAACCCCACCGAAAGTACCCCCCTGGCCCTGCACAAATATTATGGGTCACCATTAATGGTGCGACTGGGTCAGGTTCAATTTCACACGGGTCACCATTAATGGTGCGACAGGGTCAGGTTCTAAAAGACTCCATTCAGCACATGAAATCTGGTCGAGTGGAGATGAGCCAATGTAAACGTAAACACTCAACACGTAAAGACCTATTTGTCCCATTTAGACCTGAGGCCCATCTCTACAAATGGAACACACACACACACACACACACACACTGAAGCCACTGCTCTACGCCACACCATCCTCCTCCCTCCAGGATGGAAAGGTCAACGTCACACCGAGACCTACAGTATGTTTCAATATCAGTGGTGCTCAAAACCTGATCATGTCAAGAACCCCTAGAATTATCTATAATTGGCCAGTGCCCACCAGCCCCCATTTGAAAATATCTTGTTCCGGGGACCTACCAGAAGCAAAGATTTGAGTTAAAAACATTCGCTGTGAAAGAATATATATTTAAAGATTTTCATACATTTTCAAGCTCTTTATTTCAGCTCGTAGCTCGTACCTCAGTCTATGACCTTGTATATAATATGTTATTTTTCAACAGCTAAAGTATAAAATAATGAACCCCTTGTGGTGTTGGCATCATGTCATGCTTTAGCTATTGAAAAATAGAAGATCTACAAGCTCATAGCTCGCTACGAGCTTGTAGGTCTGCTATTTCTTTTTTAAATCGAAGAACGACTGACATAGAAACATAGCTTTTTCAGAAATCTGTCAGGATGTAGAAGACATTTTTAGAACCTGAAATCAGGTCAAAATGGGTTAAAGTGGTTAAAAGATAAGGTGACACAGATGCGTTCCAGGTCTTAATGGGGTAACTGAGCATGACTCAGGACGTAAACACCCACCCACCTGTGCCGCTGCCCTACGGAAAATGCCACAATGCCAGAGTCACAATGCATCTGCCATGGGGACAGGCTGGACAATTAAACCAAATAAAAAGGTCCCTCTGGCGTCCGCATGTCGTTTTTTTGTCAGCGCTCATATGGTACAGTACATGGTTGTAGATCTACAAGCTCAAAACGAGCTCGTAGATCTGCTACTTTGGATGCTTTTGCGTAACGCTGTAGTGTGAACAAGTGTGGCGTTAAAACACAAAAGGATAAAATATGGAGATGGGAGGTTTCACACGGTCACACCATAATATTAAATGAGACATGGTGAAGCCACGCCCATCACAAGGGACACTCTACAGATGGTAAGGTGTGTGTGTGTGTGTGTGTGTGTGTGTGTGTGTGTGTGACAGGGTGTCATGGTAACAGGTCTAAGATGATAACACAAACAAGGCCCTCGAGAGAGAGAGAGAAATGGCGTCGCTGCCAGCCTCCCATACCTCCCTTGAGAGAGAGAAAATGTGTGCGTGTGTCTGTCTGTCTGTCTGTCTGTCTGTCTGTCTGTCTGTCTGTCTGTCTGTCTGTCTGCGTGCGTGCGTGCGTGCGTGCGTGCGTGCGTGCGTGCGTGCGTGCGTGCGTGCGTGCGTGCGTGCGTGCGTTGCGTGCGTGCGTGTGTGCTTGGAGGTATAAGAATGAATCTTTGAAGGTAAATACTGAATAATGTTGAGTGTTCGTTTTTATTAGAGAATAAATAATGAACAAAGGATAGGCATTAAGGCCTTTTCGATCAACCTATAAGAAATAGTGGATGTAATATTCAATGTAATGATTTATGTTACACTGTTGACTTGATCGAAATAAAGTAAACTAAAACTAAACTAAAGCATCATGCTGCGTTTACACTGGCAGATGAAAAGCTACACTGCGTATTTGTAGCTGTTGTATATTTTACAGCAGCTACAAATGTCATGTCGTGGCTTCCATTGACATTGAATGGTAAGATAGCTTTGCTCTCTCCCCGTGTGAACGTTAGCATAATACAGCGTTGGGTTGACACACGTCTGCAGAGGCTGCATATGTGCAGGAAATCACAGGTTACAATCTCACACCGCAAATTGTGAGCTTGTAGATCGGCTATTTTCAGGCCGCCGTCGCACGACAACGTATGAAGTCAGACGTCTGATTGTACGAGAACACGACGGTTAGATTATACAGCGGGCAGAGTGGAGCACATGTTCCTCATCAGTGGTGGGAAAAGTACTCAAATCCTTTACTTAAGTATAAGTATTAATACTGAATTGTAGAACCACTCGGTTACACGTAAAAGTCCGGAATTCTAAACGATGCTTGAATAAAAGCACAGCAGTATATTGGTATAAAATGTACTTAAAGTAGGAAAAGTAGAAACTACTTGTTGTGCAGAATGGCTCATATTTCAAGTTTTCAAATGTACAAAATAATCTTTTTGGGGCTATTTTCAAAAGGTCCAAATGTATAGGACTGAAGTGGCTACTGTATGTTTTGTAATAATAATCTAAATCTACAAAGAAAATAGTAAGTTTTCAAATAATTGGCAGCATTGGAATTGTAGCAATATTTGCCTCTGAGATGTAGTGGAGTAGAAGTAAAAGTATTGGAAATTGGTACAAATAGAGCGGTGCCCATTGAGCACGGGCCTAAATGGAATGATGTGTGTGAAATTAATTGGCTTATGGCCAGCCTAATTAACAGTGGATTGTGCCTTCTGCCTGCACTATTCATATGTTTAATTCATAGAAAGATTAATAGAAAAATCTGTGATATACACACTACATCTCATTCTCACACGGCAATCCTATAGTATTAGACACTCAGTCCTGAAGGTGGCAGTAACGTCACCATTATGCCGATTTTGACCAAATAGAGCGAATATGGCGTTGTCACTTTCGGTTTAAGGAACAATAACATCCGGTACTAGGGAAAAAAACATACTGGGTTTGGTGATGCTTTATGTGCTAAAAGAGTGACTTTGAGAGCTGTTTCAGTGTATGATGTAAGTCAGTGAGGAGCATATTTTGAATTATCAATTTCTAATCAATGGAGCAATTATTTTTGATTTCATGTCCATCTTTGCGTTACATCATGGCAAGGTAACAATACAATCCACACCTCTACCAAAGTGGTCTTGTACTTTAACCCATTCAGAACGGGAACCCATTTTGGTGTTTTAAGCATTATGTGATACTGTACTTAAGCTATTGAAAAATAGCAGATCTACAAGCTCAGCACCGAGTGCCACCCTACGAGCTTGTAGATCTTCTATGTTTGAAGAATTGTGTGGCAACAATCTTTGAATATATATTCTTTCATAGCGAAAGTTTTTAGCTCAAATCTTTGCTTCTGGGGTGGTCCCTGGAACAACATATTTTCAGATGGGGGTCGGCGGCCAATTACATATATTTTTGGGGGTCCTTGACATGAAAATGTTTGAGAACCACTGACGTAGAAACATTGGGTCTTTCAGAAAACTGTCAGGATTTAGAAGACATTTGTAGAATCGTCCTCAGGTCTACACGGTAGTACAGTGAGAACATACAGTAAGCAAATGTACTTAGTTACTTTCCACCACTGCTCCTCATAGGGCTCGACACATGGAGCCAATATCCTGATGTGGTCGCGGTGCAGCCCGGAGCAGAGCGGAGCCCGCTGCACCAATAGAGCCATGCCGCGCCGCGCCAGGGGGGAAAGGAAAGCCCTCTGCGACACACAAAGATTAACAATCCGCGGTCGACCTCATCAAAGTTTAGGAGACTAGCTGCCAGAGGGGACCGATCATCTGTGTCTCAATGCGCCGCACACACGCACGCACGCACGTCGCACACGTTGATTTTTTCGACTAAAGCAGCAAATGTCTGTCGACTACCTTTATTCACTTTTCACTAAATAAAAACTAAGCCACGATGACTAAAATTATATGACCCAATATACTAACAATTTGGTCAACACATAAAAACTAGACTAAAATGTTAGGGAGGGACTATAGTGGAGAAGAGATACAGTAGAACTAAAATAGCAGATGTGCTACACACACACACGATTCTCAAAGCGAGGGTGTTCCAGGGGAGCAGTTTGAGATCGTCAGTAAGAATGTTCCACCTCGTTGACTTCAGACTGATCTTAATCTTAAAACCCTTTTATCTCGGATTCTAATCCCATATTCCGATTCTAATCAAAACTAGCTTCATTTACGGTCGCGTCGCTGGTCGTGGTTGCAAAATTCATGCCATGCGGTCCTCCAGTGATAGGATTGCTTATCCGTGAACTAACGGTTAAGGCCTTTTTTCCCCCTTAATAATTTTTCTGTCATGTCCACTATAGGGACGTTATTTGCAAGGTCTGTATACTGTACAGAGAAAGAATTAATAACAAATGCCTTCGGCACTGGAATGGACACATGACTGAAACAATGCAGGCATTCGCTGTGTTTAATGGGGTCCATGGGCCTAACTAATGCACAACAAACTTGGGTGTCCATAAAATCAAAACATTTGAGTACTCGAAAATGAAACTGTCAATGTCAATTAACGCTTTAGCTACAAAAAAAGAGTGTGTTAGAAAAACATCATTACGACCAATTTACAGTAAGAGCAGCTATACTTCCCTAAAAGTGGTCTGGTCGAGATCCATCTGGATTCAGACCAAGTCTCTCTCTCTCTCTCTCTCTCTCTCTCTCTCTCTCTCTCTCTCTCTCTCTGCAGAGGAATATGTCGGCGGTCTTACTGCCAAGCAACGCATAATAATAATTGATCCTGAGGGTTGGACACAAATGAGGGAATATTTTTCCTTCAGCTCCCATCAGCTCAACTGCCGTAGACCGTAGTCGATGGTGAATGGTGGTCAGGTATTTGGCCTCCCGTCAGGCATAATAAACACGCTCACTCCACTTAGCTGTAAATCTGGCTTTGTTTGTTCAATGTCACATTTCACAAAACGCCTGTGAAAACGTTGTGTCTCCGCCGACAAAGAAACTATTCCCATCATTCTCCTTCGTCATCACACTCTTTGGCAATGGATAATGTGGTACATTTTACTCTGACTCAGACTGTCACGGTTAATGCAGTATAAGATCTGGAACTGACACTCTGAAACTGGATCTGTGTCACTTTAGTGTTTAACCAACCAACCATTATTTTATACTTTAGCTATTGAAAATTAGCAGATTCAAGCTCATAGCGCGGCACAGAGTACCGCACTACAAGCTTATAGATCTGCACTTGATGTGCACACACACAAAAATGTAGCGCAAATCTTTGAATATATACTATTTCACAGCCAATGTTTTTAACTCATATCTTTGCTTCTGGGGGGGGTCCCTGTAACAAAATATTTTTAGGGAACTCAGACTTTATTTATTTACGGGGCCAGTTTCGAATTGCAGCTGTCCATAGTTGCTCTTTGAGAGAGGTTTTGAAGGAGTAATGGGATTCATAATGTCTTAATGGCTGTTGGTAGGGCGTTCCACATTTTAGTAGCATAGGAGCGTGGAAAGTAGAGATTTATTGAAGCAACGATTCGGTCTTGCGATCTTCCACAGGCTCGCAAGACCGAAACGTTGCTTCAATAAATGCTCTGAACCCAGCAAGTGGCAGTGTGCGGGTGTCTCTCCTTTCCACATTGTATATATGCCTCGTCATCATCGCACCTGCTCCAAATTACCTACCGGGTGTGCGGAAGTCATCTCTCTATAAGTAGCATGGGAGCTAAATGAATTAATCCCTTATTTGAGTCGAATCTGGGTTGAACATGGTTTGTGCCTCGTATCTCCTAATCTCCATGGTTTTGAACAGATGTGCATTCTTCTGTCTTCATTTCTGACTTCAACAAGCCTATCGTTTGGAATATTAATGCTTCTAGAGAGACTTTAGCATGACCATCGCGAGGTATGTAACATTATGCCTGCCGGTTTTGGGGGGGAACGGAAGGGGGGACCTTTCAAAGAAAAAACTCACATATCTGCTGGCACTCTAATTTTGAAAATAATTAAGGGCCTTTGAGGTGCTGTGGTACCAAGGGCTCCCGTTAGGGTCTTCAAGGTGTTTTTTCTCCTTAACCACTTACTTGCACCGATTTATCGTCTCTGTCAGTCCGAAACCTCTTGTGCTTGTCCTCATGTCCATATAGAGTTAACTCATTTAAACGCGATTAACTCACCGTTATGTTAATCGTGATTAATTATTTTAATCACAATTCATCACATATTTATTTTAGCCATTTGGAAAGTGGTTCGCAATGTGGGTCCCCAAATAATTGTGGGCGGTCCCCAAATGATTAGTTTAATGTGCAAAACAAGTTCTCATTTTTTAATTGATTTCCAATTTAAAAAAAATACATATACTTTCACATAAAGCGAGCATATATTTTCCCACTCCCATGTTAAAACGGGAAAACCACTCATTTTCTAAATTGAACTATGTCATTAATATACTTTTTTAGTATTTCCACACGACAACTCTAAGTTATATTAATGACATAGTTTAATGTTGAAAATTAATGGTATTAGGGGCACGGTGGCACAGTCGCTAGTGCTGTCGCCACACAGCTAAGGTCCTGAGTTCAATTCCCGCTGGGGACGCTGTGGGCACTGGGGCGTGTTCTCTCATCCGCGTCATCAGTGCCGACACCCGAGGCGGGGTTGGCGAAAGGGCCTTTCTATGTGGAGTTTGCATGTTCTCTCCGTGTCCCCTAGGGTAGGTACCCTCACAAAAAACATGCAGTAATCCTGGTCTCTAACCTACCTCCCCCTAGCCAGCCGGGGCGCCTAAGGTAGGGGAAAGGAACTGGTTGGAATAACGTGTTCCTCCCACGCGCTATACGTCCGGCCGGGGAAACTCTCCCCTGTCAGGTGAAAAGTAGCCTGGGATCCACTATACTATGCTTTCTATGGCATAGGCAGCTCCTGGCAGGATCCGCCGGGAGAATCTAGACGCAGCTGCGTGACATGAGACTAATTAATTACAGCGACAGAGAGAGAGAGAGAGTGTGTGTGTACGTGTGTGCGTGTGTCCGTCAATTTAACAAAGGTGCAGACGATCAGAAATCAGCAGAGAGCGATCGACGTTTGCGCTACTCTATGCCGAATTGAAGTGGACTCGGTCCCAGACTTATTTTTCTCCCTGGAAATAAAAACGTCTGGGTTTCCGAGGCTGAAAAGAAGTAGCTTGAACTACTCATGCATAGAAGAAGCATGAGGTCAGTCTGCTGCCCCCCCAGGTTGGCAGAGGAAGTGTAGCGCCCAGGATTACATTACACAATTGACACTGGGTTGCAAAATCGTGAAAAAAAAATAAAAATTAAGAGAATATGAGTGGTATTGCCCTTTAACAGTATAAAATACATGGAAAATATCCCTCTCTAAGGTGCATTTTGAACAGATAAAAACCGCATACTTACTTGCGATTAATTGTGCGATTATACAAATCATGTGATTAATCGCAATTAAAGTATTTAATCGTTGGACAGCAGCAGAAGCTTATTATCCTACAAACTGTTTCTGCCTGACAAATAAGAGCGTAGACGAAGGGTACGGGTCGACACAAAAACAGTTCACCTTCGGCTCATTAATGAAACCAGAGCTGTGTATGTGTGTGTGTGTGTGTGTGTGTGTGTGTGTGTGTGTGTGTGTGTGGAGGCGGAGTTGTAGCCCTTGCCAAGAGACAGCCCTTATAAAACATGCTTCAATAAACTGCTTCCTCCTCCTCCCCCCTTTCATTGAGAAAACCAGGAGAGAGAGACAGAGAGGGAGAGACAGAGGGAGAGGGAAAGAGAGAGAGAGAGAGAGAGAGAGAGAGAGGCCATTTATGGCCTGGTTCCTGTTTTCAGGAACCAGCGGTGTGCGTGTCTGTGTGTGTCTGTGTGTCTGTGCTCGTGCGTGCGTGCGCACACACAATATGAGATCACTACAACTTTACTTTACCAACTTGTTTTGTAAAGTAGCGGCTAGCCTACATACTGAACATACTGTAAATAAACCTGGTCGGTTAATAGGAGTAGCCTATACTGTCTACACACTAAAAACCTACCACTTTAATCTGACTCCAGATCAGCAGAGCCGTCAGGATTCCTGGTCCAGGTCTGTACTACGAGCGCAAACTCTTGTGCAAATGTGCAATCGCCTCCATTCTCTCGCTATAGTATATATCCTGTACAATGCAGTGTTTTTGGGTGTAACCTTCAGCATTTGATGAATGTTATCGACTGGACATATTGAGACGAGGGCTTCTATATCTCTTCATTAGACCATGTCCTGCGTAATAATGCCTTCTCCTTCCTCCTCGTGTGCCAAATACCAACTTCTTCATCCCACAAACAATGGCACATTCTTTGGTTCATCCGCTATATTTGATGCGATTGCATTGCATTCACACCTGTGGTGATTCGCCCTCTGCTGCGCTTTGAAGCAAGGCGAAACTCCCGCTTTTTTTTTTACAATGTGCTTATTTGATCCGCACCAGAATTCGAATGAGTCTTCACGCCTCAGCTCACGCCCAAACGAAGCGCACTTTCCGACAATACGCACTAGCAGGATTAGTTTTAATCTTTATTTTGTTAGTTTTAGTTATACTATAATAACTAAAGGAACAACGTGCCCTGCAGTTTGATGGCAGTGGCTCCTCTGTGCTCTGTGACCCACACATACACGTAGGTATGATTTCTGCTGGAATCGTAAAACAATTACTGGCAAATTCCTGCACAAGCCTTTGATTTTACTCTGGTGCCCTGGGGGGGGGGGCATTCAGTAGTTAATGACAAGAGTTTAGTAGGTGGAGAGAGAGACAGAGAGACGGAAAGAGAGCGAGTGTTATGAGATAGTGACATGGGGTGGGGGGGGGGGGGGTGAGAGTAAAAGAGTGAAATGAGAGACCGGGTGAAATAGGGAGAGAGGAGAGAGAGAGAGAGAGAGAGAGAGAGAGAGAGATTGCATTTGTTCTCCGTTTAATAAATGGACCAGTCTTCCAATAACCACAACATTATGGTCAAATGCACCATTCCAATAACCACACCATCTATACTGTATACATTTGAGCTGGTATCTTCTCCCTTCTGGCTCCAAAACTGTGGAATGCACTTCCCATTGCAGTCAGAACTGCAGCATCACTCCCAATCTTCCGCCGTAGTCGAAAACCCACCTTTTCAGACTCCATCATGGCCCATAGCACTTACCCCACCCCCTTAGATAGCGCCGATCAGGAGGAGCCATCCTGGACTCCAGGCTCGTGAGCCACGCCTGATTCGGACACCGGATCGCCCTCCCCACGGGCCAACCCGATCCCACCAGTCACCTACATCCCCGGTTCTACATCGACCAGGCGCCCCTCGTGAAGAAGCCCCAGACGCAGTCATACAGCTGCATCTACGACAAGCAAGCTACGACAAGCCCGACAAGCCCGAAGAACAGGTCAACACTCGAGCAGAGTCTGCGAGAGCACCCCAACACACCTCCGAAGGAAGCCTCACCGCACACGAGGCCGAGGCCCGGAGCGGCGACGGCCGCCACGGGTGTGAGGGGGGGAGCTCGAGGGAGGATTCCCCATCCGCACCACAGCCGCAGTGCCAAGGCCCCAAAGCAGAGCTGCACCCAATCAGCAATACCAGCGACGCAAGCCGCCCCAGAGGAAGTGGCGAGTTCGGCGCCGATCAGGAGGAGCCATCCTGGACTCCAGGCTCGTGAGCCACGCCTGATTCGGACACCGGATCGCCCTCCCCACGGGCCAACCCGATCCCACCAGTCACCTACATCCCCGGTTCTACATCGACCAGGCGCCCCTCGTGAAGAAGCCCCAGACGCAGTCATACAGCTGCATCTACCCACGGCACACGACGCGGCAGTTCGAGTCCCAAGTAGCCGCCGGCTACAACCGCAATGATCAGAGAGAACGAATAGTGAAGCCCATGGCCTCACTAAGGGGGAGTGTTACGAAGGAACGTAGTGCCTCTCTGACATCACAACCAGGACGTCAGGAGTGACATCACTATCGACGTCCCGAAACTATAAATATATGCCTACCGCAGGACCTAACTGGAAGATAGCATTATAGCAACAGCAGTAGACTTAGACACCATACCTAACTCTGCCAATCCTGCGGCTCAAGAAGATAAGTAAACCAGCCTTATCTCCTCGGCATCTCTCCCCGAGAACCTAGATCATACTAGATCGACGTTCCTTCGTAACAGTAGACTTAGATAGCATTTGATGGTTTTCAATGGTTGGTGGTTTTGATGGTTGGTGGTTTCCCTTTCCGTGACAGCGGAACTAAAACAGTTTAGAGCTTGTTGTTGACGAATCATTCGGTAATTCAATGAACAAAGTATCAAAGATGAGCGGGTTGAAAATAAATCAATGCACAACAACGTTGCTAATAATCAGCAGTCCTTCTTTCAGTCTTCGAAGGGGACACACGCAAACAAACAAAACATCTAATCGACTACCAGAGGTTGCAACTGTGGCATGTCATTAGGGCTGTCACGATTACAAATTTAAGTTGACGATTTAATTGTGATTAGTTTTTTGCATTGAACATTGGAACTTTATATGATTTCTGTTTGACTTTTAGGCTTCGTAATCACTAATTGCACAGGGCATATATTTGTCTTTCCAAAAATGTACAAAATAGTTGATCTACAAAATCTTACAACACGTCACTTCATGATGTGTTGTAAACTTGTAGATGCTATTTCTTCTATTTTAGAAAAATGAATTTTCAACATGGAAACGATTACAAGTAACGCGTTACTGTAACACCGTTATTTTTGGCAGTAAATCTTACTGTAACACATTATGTTTTTAATTCAGTAACTCAGTTACCGTTACTACATGGTGCGTTACTCCGTTAGTTTGTTATTTTTCATGTAGTTTTGGCTAGAGAGAAATGGAAGCAGAGGGAGAGACTGAGTGTGTGTGGTGGCGCGCGGCGGAGACGCTGCACACGCTGTGGGTGTGTTTGTGTTCGCTAACAAGACTGTCATGGCAGCGGCGGAGCCCAAACCGTGTTTCTCCAAATGGATATATTCTATTCACTATTTCACATTTGTCGAGCACAAAGAAAAGAAAGTTTCAATGCAAGTTGTGTGACTACTGACTACCTACAGTAAGACTGCACACCCAGACTCATCCTACATACGGCAGTAGGAAGTCCCTTGGTTAGTGACAGTCAAGTCCAAGTCAAATTACAGTACTATATGTGCGAGACTGAGACGAGACCGAGTAAATGAAAATGTGGACTCGAAAGATACTCAAATTTCTTACTCAAGTAGAGGAGTAAAAGTATTGGAAATACTCAAGTAAAGTACAAATACGTCAAAATTACCGCTGCTCTTGAGAATCCCGGGTGCGGAGCGATGCCAAGACCTAACTGAAAGTGACGCATACCTATACACTGTACACGTCCTGAGCGTTTGTTTAACCCCAGAATTCCTACCAAACATACCCCTCCGGTTTAGATTGAACACTCTGGGTTTTTACGGTGTCGTCTCCTCGTTCAGCGTTCAGCTCAGCTGTGCCAAAAACCTGTCCTTCATAACAAAACAATGTGCCCGGATGGTACTTTTGTAGGACATTCCAGCCGCCTAAAGAAGAGTGTGCGCGTGCGTGCGCGTTGGGGGGGTGGAGGCCCTAGTAAAAATATAACTTAATGAGTTCTTGGCAGATATTCTGTGTGCCACAGAGGTGGAAGTAGTGTCTAGTGTACTTGTGTCTCTCTCAATATATTTCTGAATTTGCAAAAACAGAATGTTAAAAAAACAAGCCCAAATTGATTAAATCAATGAATTACCAGCTGCATTATTATTATCTGCGGGGGTCCGCTATAACTGCCTCTGTGTCCGTTTCAGAGCAGTAGTTTAGGTAGGAACCAACATTCACTGTGGACCCCACCTCCCTGACAGGCACTTGGTGCATGTAGGAGAAGAAAGAGGCATTACATCTAGTTTGACTCACTAACTAGAATTGTGGAAAATAGCTGATCTACAAGCTCACAACACCCCGTCGTAATAAGCGTCCATTTTTTGGCCCCCCTGCCTGGTGGTCTCGGGACCCTGCGGTGAGGAACGAGGCCTTACACAGCGAGAAAAGTAGGAAAGCAAACCCCCCCCATCCCAAAATATTTTGTTCCAGGGACCCCCCAAAAGCAAAGATTTGAGTTAAAAACGTTTGCTGTGAAATAATACATATATATTAAAAGATTTGCACAAATGTTCAAGATTTTTCAGATATAGCAGATCTACAAGGTGTTGTATATCTGCTAATATGTGAGGGGGCTGTGGTTTTTCATTTACCGTTTTCATTTATTTATAATAATTGTGTATGGAAAATAATGAGGACTCCTGGAGACTAAAGAATCAAACAAATATAGTAATTAATAAACCAAAGCCCATCAGTTACCAGTAAAAAAGACGGGTGATTTCAATTAATCTATCATGGTTAAAACGGAGTTTTAAGTTATAATGGGTTTGTATTGGAAGGGGGCGGGGCAGCTAAAATCAGTATCAAATATCTAAATACTGAATCGAGCAACTTAAAAACTGTCTGGGGTGTTCACTGTTCACATAAGACTCAGTAGACGATAACATTTTTGAAAGTGATTTAAGTGGTCAACACTGTTCTTGTCATTGTCATGTGTCATGTCATTGTCATGTTAAGACTCAAGAGCATCTTCTAAATGCCTAAATTGTAAATTGTTGTCAGTTGTGTTGTGTTGTGCGTGTGTTGCTTTAACGTGTTTAAAATGTCCAGAGTACTGCTGAGCAGTGTCAAAGTAACACGTCTGGTCTAGCCCCGCTGATAGACGGATGAATGAAAGCCACGACATAAGCACCTTTCTTTTTCCTTTACAAAATAGGTCTCAAGAAACGAGAGGGTGAAAACAGCTGATGTGCGCAACTCTCCCTGACCTGTGCTGTCACAGTGCTGTCGCCAGTGATGTTAAGTAACTAAGTAATGTACTTAAGTACAATTTTGAGGTATTTGTACTTGATTATTTCCAATTTTCACTACATCTCAAGAGGCAAATGTTGTACTTTTACTCCACTACATTTATTTGAAAACTTTAGCTGTACTAGTTATTTGTAGATTTGGATTATTATTACAAAACATGCAGTACGCACTTCAGCCCTGTATACATTTTGGCCAATTGAAAATAGCCAATCTAAAAGCTCACAATGTGACACATTGTGAGCTGATATTGTAGATCTGTAGATCTGCTATTTTCAAAACGAAAACGTGTGAAATGGCATATTCTCCACAATGAGTACTTTCTTCTTTTGTTACTTTATTTAAGCACATTTCGATACCAATAGTTTTGTACTTTTACTGAAGTACATTTTGAATTCCGGACTTTTACTCGTAACAGAGTATTTCCATATTGCAGACCGTATTGATACTTTTACTTAAGTAAGAAATGCGAGTACTTTTTCCACCACTGCCTGTCACCCTGCCTGTCTGTGTCTGTCAGCAGATCACCTGGCGTCAGCATCTTTGGGATAAAACAAAAGCAGTTCAGCCACGGACCGGCGAGATCTAATCGATTCTTGAGTCTCTTCTCAGAAATCAATAAACTTCCAAATGAGTCCTCCCGAACGAGGCTGTGATTTATTTTCTATCACCTCTTCAAAATGTGTCACGGAGATACATTCAAGTGGTGGAAAAAGTACTCACACATTTTTTTTAAGTAAAAGTATCACTACTGAAATGTAGAAACTGTTACAAGTCAAAGTCTGGTAATTCAAAATGCACTTGAGTAAATGTGCAAAAGTATTGGGATCAAAATGTAGCCTACTTAAAAGTACCAAATTTAAAAGCACTCATTGTGCAGAACGTCCCATTTCAAGTTATTCTGATGCGACGCACTGTGAGCTTGTAGATCTGCTATTTTCAAATGGCTGAAATGTATTTCATTTAGGGTTGGAGACTAGTTTCATATCCATTTGAAAGTTCTGGCAGAAAGTGTGTATTTAGTCAAATATCTCCAATTTTCCATGAGCTGCCCTTGGACGGCCTTCACTCCAGCGAGGGGCCCGGACTGAACATCAAAACGTCCTTTGGCAAGCACCAATTTATGCAGCACACAATTGGCAGGTGCTGTGATCAATTACCCCACACCAATAAGGCAAACAATTCAAAATGATTGAATCCTGTATTTAAGGTTTATTTGTTTTGTTTTCTGTTATCCTTTTTCTTTGGGGTGAAAATTCAATGTATTTATTCTACATTATACTTGTGGGGTTTATTAAGAGAAGCTGTTAATGCCACCATTTCTTGTTTTTCACCTCCAGTATTTAATGCTTCTCTGAAAAAACCAATAAAATAATTTTAAAAGAAAAATAAATATGTGTGCTTTTCACATGATTTATTTACCTCTGACGAGCAGACAAGACAACGTACGCGTTTCGGCCTAGTGGACCTTCCTCAGCGCTGTGACAAACTAGGGGTTATTCATGATTCTGAATCCATTACAAGCATTAGTTTTGCACGAAAAACACTTTAGTCAAAGCCAGAGTTTTGTTTGAATACAAATTTAATGAAAAAAATGGATGAATTGGAGCTTTTTAAGAGTGTTTGGGATTACGAAGGTGTGCTTTTTTCTGTCTGAGACTTTTGTAAATAAATTGCTCTAAAAAAAGAAAAAAAAATGGGTAAGTTCCTACTGTAGTTTGTAACCGATTATTTTAAAGAATGTAAACAATTTCAAGAATAAAGATGTTGTTAAGTCGAAAAAAGTCTCTCTCTCTCTCTCTCTGTGTGTGTGTGTGCAGAGAGCAGTGTGTGGTACTGTTAACGTTACAGTTCATTGCCGTGGTAGCTCACATAATTATCCAGTTTTGACGTGCTTGGTGTGTGTGCATGTGTGTGTGTGTGTGTGTGTGTGTGTGTGTGCACGTGTGCGTGAAAGGCTCTACAGTATACGTAAACAGTGGATTTTACTATGCATTCATCGCTCTCTCAAAAAGGAGTTCCCCCGATTATATTTGCGGTCGGTTCTCACAGTCTCCACTTCCCCCTCCCTTCAAAACAGTCATTAGCATGATAGCTATAAGCCTCATAAGCCATACCACAAATTCTAGCCAAGTAATTGGACAAACTAGGGGGGGGGTTAATTTCTGAATCCATTCCAAGCATTAGTTTTGCAAAAAAAATCACTCCTTGGGCTAAAAATGTTCATAGCCGTTGTCCATTTGGACATATGGTCACATAACCCACTATAAAAGAAATTGCCCAATGATGACAGCCGGTCAGCAGGTGGATTCATGAATAGACAATATTTAAGCCAATTAATAAAAAATTACATACCAAATGTCCCACTTTTAACAAAAAAGCCTGTTGGTAGTCTCCATATTCTAACCCATATTCTAAGCCCTTTTGAATCCTGAAAAGTTAACAGTTTGACAGTTTTGGTTTCCACCCGGAAAGAGACAAAATCTATTTTCCCGTCTGTAATTGACAGCAACACCAATATTGAGAAATGCTAACAACAGCCAAGGCCATGCATATCAGACTAAAGCTCGGTTTTGACATGAACCCTTAATTTCAGCACTGCCAAAAACCTCAATATGGGTAGGGTATAGGCTTTCACAGCATTCAGAGGCAAAAACATTACCATCGACCTTGGGTTTGCAATAGAATATGAAAGATTTGAGCTCCAGCCATTCATACAAGATGCTTTATAAACTGCAAATGGGCTCTTTCCTTTAAAAAGGTACAGTATGTTCAGGTTCAGGTTTATTTGTCATGTGTCTACATAGATACAGAGTATAAATACAATGAAAATTATTTTGCTCAGAGCACTCTCAGTCTTACATATACATCTATAGTGCAAGAAAAAGACAAAAAGAAAACAGAAAAAAGTGAAGTGACAAAACAGTGCAATACAGTTAAAGGTCAGCTGTCCAGCAGCCTGACTGCCTGGGGGTAGAAACTGTTACTGAGACGGGTGGTGCGAGATTTGATGCTCTGGTAGCGTTTTTTGGAATGTGGTGGGGTGGTAGAATTCAACATACTGTAGGTGGAAAAAGTATGGACCCGTACGGGTCCATTTGGTTTCGTGTTACGCTCTCAAGAGTAAAAAAATCATAAGGGTCCATTTGGTTACCACTATCACCATCATTTAGCAGGGGCCCACCTGGAACCACTGGTTGAGAAGTGAGAAATATCACACAAATCACATGATGTGGCCGGAGAGAAAGACTTACAAGTGAAGGAAGGAAGGAGATAAGTTCTTTGGAATACTTGAGGAGAAGAACATGAAGAGAGTGCCTGCCCTGCACGTATCCTTCCTCGGTAGGTAGCGACCCTGAAAGACTTCCATTCGGCCTGGATATACATGTGCACCCCTGCATGCAATTAATGGATAGCTTCGAGTGAGTGTGTGCGTGCGTGTGTCCGTATGTAAGAGAGAGAGAGGAGTGAAAATTGGGGAGAGAGAGAGAGAGAGAGAGAGAGAGAGAGAGAGAGAGAGAGAGCAGGGGGAGGTCTAGCCAGCTGTAGCATGGCGAGAGCGCTCATCCAGGATTGCTATCCCTCAAACACAAGCCCGTCTATGAGACCCACAGCACCACACCGTAAGGTTGTCAGTGATTCTTTAACTCTACACTAGAGTGTACAAATGAAAACCAAATGGACCTGTGGTGTAAACGACACCCAAGCTCCGTCCGTCTCCGACAACCACTCTCCCTGAACGTGGCTTTGAATGTGGTTTGCTTGACCAGCGTCCATTTCACGGGGGAAATCCAATGGCCAATGGCAGAACACACTTTCCCCGTTGTTTTTCTTTCTTTAAATGACGATTTTCCGCTTGCTTTTGCCATCGTTTATATCACATCTGCAAAAAAGCAACGCTTCAGCCCCGTTGGAAAAGAGGCCTTTGATACGAGAGAACCCTTTTGACTTTAGTCTAAACATTCTCCCGAAGCTCATTGTGCCTCAAAAATATGCAATTTTTTTCCCTTTCTTCTGTGCCATAATCTATATTCTTACTTGGGGGTATGTTTCAACTAGAACCCCCTCCAAACCAGGGAGGGGGGGGGGGATCCTTTGATGGCCCTAATAGCTCACAGGAAGTACTTAGGGCCGGCAATTTGTCACCATGTAAAAACACATAAGTCACACACACTTCATACGGGGATCTGGAGGGATCTCCATGGCATGTGTCATCTCCCCAGATTTACTGAACGCTAAGTATCCTCCTGCTGCGCTGCGGGCCATGTAGTGAGCCAGCGCGGGGTTAACTCCACGTCACATTTATCAACACTGACTGGGGGGAGGCAGTGGTGGAAAAAGTACTCGATATTTTTACCGGAGTAAAAGATTGTGTGTGTGTGTGTGTGTGTGTGTGTGTGTGCTAGTCCTGTGTGAAACAACCGATCACTATTTTAACACTTTTTTTGCCGGGGAATTCTTCAACATAAAGGGCGCTAGAGTGCCAGCAGATATGGCAGATTTTACTCTGAAAAGCCCCTCACTTCCGTTTCCCCCCAAAAACCGGGAGGCATAATCTTCCGGTTCTTACCTCACGCCGGTCACGCTCAAGTCTCTCTAGAAGTGTTAATATTTCAAACGAGAATTCCCTAGATTAGGAGTTATGAGCCATTCTTTTGGAGCTGTAAACGGCAGAAGGAGAGGCCAACCCCCCCAAATAAATTCGTGTTTTTCTTTTTTATATAAAATAAGAAATACCTAAAGACGCCTATACACATCCTTAGCACCCCGTGGTTTTGATTCTAAAGACACGTCCAAGGCAACGTTTTGCAGTGGCAGATTCGTCTGGCTACGCAAGGCTAGTGAATGCTAGCATTGTGAGTTACTGCCAACATAAGCCGTTTCTTACAATGGAGGTCTGCGAGCGAGGAACCCGGATGTGAAAACATGGTAATCTGCCCTATTCTGGCTGGTGCAGCGAACTACCCTCTATCGCCACCCGGTGGCAGTTAACGTGTGTGTTTTCTCGTAAAATTAAACGCCCCCACATACTACCACCGCCACGTCACACGGAAGCATCAAAAGTAGCAGATCCATGAGCTCAAAAACGTGTCGCTTTGAGCCGTATTTCGAGCTTGAAGATCTGCTACTTTTGATGCTTGTGAATACACTACATCCCAGAGGCAAATATTGTACTTTATACTTCACTATCACACTATTCATTTGTGTATGTGTATGTGTATGTGTATGTGTATGCGAGCGCAAAAAAAGCCAAAACGTATTCGCCTATTCGGTCCACCTTGTCATCAAAGGCCCCTTTTTTAGAAGAGGCTTACACTCTTTGTAGGGTCCATATCAGACGAGGTAGTAGAACCGAGGGGGGAGGGGGGGGGGGGGGGGTGTGTGTTTGATTTATGAACTGCTCAGAGGCACGGTAGAAAACGAATCTGGCGCGAGAGATCGTCCTCCATGTGCCGCGGTCATGTCTCGTCGTGCACTCGCTCATACAGGCTTTCCATATCACGGCGTGCACGCCACAGCTTTTTCGCATCTACTCGTCAAAGAAGAAGGAAAAAAAAAAACGTTTGAAGTAGTCCGTCAATTCCGGGGCCTTTTCATAAATCAGGGAGTGCTGCACTGCGGTCAGGTTGATAAATGTATACCTTTGCAAACTATACGTGCACATTTTCGGCTCCGTTCAGGTGTTCCCCCACACACATACACACACACAGGGCAAAGCAAAAGATCACTTTCACATGTTTCACTGCTCACTTTTAAGCAGTGTTGATTTTGACAGCATATTGTGTTAGTATTTTGCATGAAATGTCATTTAGTTGTAGTCACATTTAGGTCATCTGAAATGTTTTAGTGTTAGTCTACTTTCAGTCGACTAATTGTCGTAATATTTTAGTCGACTAAATCTGCAGATGTTTTAGTCAACGAAATGATCTACAAGCGAGTATGCACGTACGTACGCACGCACACACGCACGCACCTCAGCCTCACGCACTTCAGCCCTATAGATTTTGGCCATTTGGAAACAGCCGATCTACAAACTTGATGCATTGTGTGTGTGTGTGAGAGAGAGAGAGAGAGAGAGAGAGAGAGAGAGAGAGAGAGAGAGAGAGAGAGAGAGACTGAGCGCGGACACAAACAGACAGGGCGGCATGATCTTACAACTGTTCTCAATATAAAAAAAGACGCCTCTGAATGTTCCTCCCTCCTGCAATCCGAATCCCGTGTAATTACAATAGGACAGGGTCCCCCCCCCTCCGGCAGAGAGAGAGAGAGAGAGAGAGAGAGGGGCACAGACCCTTGGCACACTTCCCAGAGCTTGTCACGCCAAAGAAAGCTCAAACGCTGCCGAGAGCAGGAGGGGGTCCTGAGTTCCAAAAACCAGCAAAAATATTTTAATTGATCCCTTCCTTTGCCGCCAGACGTTCTCCACCATACCTCTCTCTCTCTCTGTGTTGCCAGATTTTGTGAGAGAGAAATATAAGCTACCAGGTCTAGGAAAACAAGCCCAAAAGAAGCAACTAGAGCGCAGAAGTTCACGTAATTTACACATCCGGGTTGCATTTTTATTTCCCCCTTCTGAATTGGATATGTAATATGGAATATGAAGAATCAACTGACGGTGAGAAAACACTAATGTTACTGCCACCGAATTAGTTAAATTTTTGCCAGAAACAGACTTTGTATCGTTACTATCGTAAACAATATCCTCCCCCACAATATCGCTTAGACAGTTAGATTTCTTTTACCACAATTCTTATATGAGAGAATTCTAAGATGACCCAATGTTATTGTCCATAGAGAAATTACTTCCGCAACCTTTAAGCAAGAAGCAAGTCCAAATAAGCAAAGTTCTACACTTTAGAAACAAGCCCAAAAAGAAACTATATTTTAGAAACAAGCTAGCCTAAATAAGCAACTACACTTTAGAGACAAGCCTAAATTAGCTACTACACTTTAGAAACAAGCTGAAATAAGCAACTACACTTTAGAAACAAGCCCAAATAAGCAACTACACTTTAGAAACAAGCCCAAATAAGCAACTAAACTTTAGAAACAAGCCCAAATAAGCAACTACACTTTAGAAACAATCCCAAATAAACAACTACACTTTCGAAACAAGCCCAAATAAGCAAAGTTCTACACTTAAGTTCTACAACTCAAATAGCAACGTACACCTTCGAAACAAGCCCAAATAAGCAACGTACACTTTCGAAACAAGCCCCAATAAGCAACGTACTCTTTAGAAACAAGCACAAAATAAGCAACTGCACATTCAAAACAAGCCCAACTTAACAACTACTACTAAGCCCAATATTTATAAGCAGAACAAGCAGCCCAAAGTCGCTTGTTATAAGACCACAGGGGCCCACATTGAGCATTACTCTCATCCGTTTCTTAATCGTACACATGGCTTATAACAGCAAGAAGGTACACACAGTGAAAACTATTGCTACAAACTCATATCGTTGCTGTCGGGCAGAAACCTCTTATCTCCATAGTTTTTGGTGTTTTTTCATAAATCAACATCCTACTCGATCATACTACAGCGTCACACAAAAGCATCAATGTGGCAGATCTTATAGATCTGCTACTTCTGATGCTTTTGAATTTGAATCTTGACAATAAATGCTTTTGAATTTGAATCTTGACAATAAAGGTTTTTGGACATATGAGGTTCCCACTCGACAGAGACACTATCTTGTAGATCTGCTGTTTTGGTCCCACTTCCCCTTCCCCCTCTATACCAAATGTATTCTCGGAAAATAAGCAAGCTACAAGCTGATGTGAACTTGTAGATCAGCTTTTTTCCCACCAAAATGTTCAGCCTATTCACCTTTTTCCTGGGCTGTGTGTGCTCCAGTTCCTGTCAATTTGATCCAATGAAAGCCAATGAAACTGGTCAGATGACCAATGATATCCAATGAAATCAACAGGAACTGGAGCACACACAGCCCAGGAAAAAGGTGAATAGGGTAGATGTGTTACAAGTGTGTACAAAATCTACAAATATAACCAAACTGGGTCGATTCAGTTAGATTTGTACACCCAAAGATCAGAATTCAGGATTTAACAGTCTAAGGCTACACGTCGGTTTGTTAACCCATTAGGACCTGGAACGCATCTGTGTCACTATTTTTATATATATTTTTTTTTGTGAAAACGTGTGTAAATCTTTTAATATATATTCTTTCACAGCAAATGTTTTTAAGTCAAATATTTGTTTCTAGGGGATTCTGTCCCTGGAAAAATATATTTTGAGATGAGGGTCTGCGGCCGAATACATTGCTCGTTTCATTCTGCCTCGTTCTTCACGTCCTAGTAACCTGATGAATTTAATACATGTACCACAATGGAAACAAGTCCCCAGTACTTTTTTTGTGTTATCCTTTTTAGCTTTTAATTAATGTCTTACTGTCTGTGCCACTTGCTGTTCACATTTCCGACTAATAAAGTATTCAATCAATCGATCAAAAACCCAAATATCTAACACATCATTAAAACTATCCCTGGCTAATAAGACAAATATGCCTCAATACATTATATTTGCCCACTGTAACTAAAATACAAAAATGCTTTTTACTACCTTTCATTGGTTCAATATTTTTTTAACCAACACACAGCACACGTAAAGATTGTTTGATTTATTAAAAGATAATTGAGTTAGGTGGCTTCCTCCCGACAGCAAAGATATCCAACATAATCAAAGCCACTTGCATGAAGAAAACGATGAGATAACATTAGAATGATCCGTGATGTTGATATCAGAGTGATGTGTGATCACCATCGACAATAACCACAATATAGCATATGAATGGATCTTGAATCAAGCATGTCTCAGGAGTCTAAGATGGATTGTGGCAATATGTTCTCAAGGTGGGGTCGGGGGAGTCCTATAGGGAGTTCTCGGGGTCCCCACCGGCAAAACAACTGATATATGGAGGAACCAAATGAGAGATTTGGTGTACGTAGACAGAAAGAAAGAGGTCCAAGTGCAGAGACAACTCAGGTCCAGTTTACCAAGTCTGGAGCAGTGCTGCTCAAAGTAGGGGTCCTTGGGGGGGTTCCAGGGGGTCCCCAGCAAAAGTAGTTAACGTAGCATCACTATCACCATAACCACTTTAAATACATTTATGTGTTGGCTATTCAAAGATAGCGGATCTACAAGCTCGCTTGCAGATGCAAGCTTGTGCATCTGCTATAAAATGCCAAATCTTACTATAAATGCACCACGCCTCTGTGTGTCAAAAACCGTTCACCCCACCGACTTCAAATGCGACACACGCATTCCAACTTCCACATCACCATACGGAGTGCAGTTCCAGGCCTTGAGTCGATCGGATACGCGGTTGTCCAGAACTGCCACAAAAGGCTCTGGTCGGATCCCCACATTTCCAGCCTCTGCCTGAGATTGCCATGGCAACTCCAGCCTACAACTGCAGAATTCCCCACGCCTGCCATTTGATTACTTAAGTCAGTCCACTTTTTCAGTCAGTTTTCACTCTTCAGACATTCTCCACAGATGTTGACCACTGCACAAGGACTTTCCACAACCGAGTTGTGATCTCAAGAGTTACAGACCTGTTATGGTCATTCAGGGCTAGCTCTTTTTGAGGCTAGCTCTGATTCTGGTTATATTATTTTAAATTTGACAAAAAAAGAATGAAAGCGCTTTACAATGGTTCGTTCATTCATGGGGAGGTGAAGCGGCGAACAGTCGACACCAGCACCCTCACTTCCCACATTCACACACCAATGGTGTCAAGCTAGCATGCGAAGCACCGACCGACTCATTGGAAGCAATGTAGGGTTCAGCGTCTTGTCCAATGACACCTCGACATGAGGACAGGAGGAGCCGGGATTCGAACCGCCGACCCACGGATCATTGGACAACCTGCTCTACCTCCTGATCCACGGCCACACGATCATGGCGATGAGCCCCGCACAGGTGTGATAATAAAATAATAAAAAGGCCTCCTACCTCTTTTTGGTTTGGGGAAGCTCTCGTGCAGGTGGAACACCACCTTCTCCACAAAGTGCTGGATGTTGCTCTGCTCGGGCCCGCGGACAAACACCATCCAGTCGTGCGTAAATCCCTCCGCCGTGGCTTTCTTCCGGACCTGGGCGCGATGGCCAAGCTCCAGTTTCACCTGCACAGCTCCCTGTGTGTGTGGAGGAGGTAACGTTTAATAATAAAAAAAAGTTTATTTTCAACTCCAAATTCTATCATCTGTACTGCATAGCTCTTTACTTTTTGGATATAATGCAAAAAGGGTTTTCTCCACTGCTGTTGGAGGGCTCGACCCATTTCGACCTATACAGGGATATCCTGAGTCCTGACACAAACCACTTCTCTGAGCTCATAGCGGAGTAGAGGGTGAGGTTCCAAACGGAGACCATCTCATCTCCTCCAAACATAACATGAAGTCTACCGGCTTCTACTAACAAGGCACACCCCCCCCAAACCCAAAGAAATAGACACATTTATTGACAAGAACGCGCATTGTGCACCAGAAGAAAACTGACTGACTCACTTGAGAAGAAAATATTATACGCAAAACATATTGCGTCTTTTCCATGCACAATAACCACTCCATTCTAAGCATTCTTTCTGACACACAAGAAAACTTGGCATTGTGAGCCAGTAAGACACTTTTTTGTGTTAAGGCTTTAAAAAAAATCAGACCCATCTGAAGTGAGTGGTGCCAGGGAGTGGTGCCAGGCAGTGTTGCCAGGGAGGAGGGCTGTACAGTACAGCACTGCTGTACTGTACCACCCTCCTCCCTGGCCTCTGTGTGTGTGTGTGTGTGTGTGTGTGTGTGTGTGTGTGTGTGTGTGTGTGTGTGTGTGTGTGTGTGTGTGTGTGTGTGTGTGTGTGTGTGAGTGTGTGTGTGTTGCCCTCCAGCAGTAATGACTCATCCGTGCTCATACACACAGACAGACACACCGTACACACAAAGTCATGTAGGATAGGAGTGGCTAGCACCACTCAAAGAATAAGTAAAGATGAGAACATTGTCATGACACATCGAAATTAATAGGCTAGGCTACTCGCTTTGGAAAACAGTCTTAATTATGTTGACTAAAAGACTAGACTAAGACAAAGCAATGTTAGGTGACTATAAGACTAAAAAACTAAATATTGTGTTGTTATTCAAAAGACAAATCAGATTTTGCTGTCAAAATTAACACAGTTTGGAATTGGATCATAATCCCAATCCAATCCACAATATCCAAGCCACAACAACCACACGTTTTCAGGGGACTCGCCGTCACACACAAATAATAATGTTATGTCACCGAATGGAACAAATAAATATTAAAATAAGAGGCATTAATAACTATGGAAACCAAGCCCCCTCCCCTCCCCTCCCCTCCACCGAACAAACACCACGTCTCAGCCTCTCACATGCACACACGCTGGCACTGCTTGAGAAGCGAAACGTGCAAAACGACACACACACACACACACACACACACACACAGAGAGAGAGAGAGAGAGAGAGAGAGAGAGAGAGAGAGGAGAGAGAGTCTAGCGTGCGCTTTTTGCAAGAAGCGATTCTCTGCATGCATGGTAGGTAATAGGTAGGTGATGCGTGTGTGCATGCGTGCGCTCTTTGCGCGTAATGCATGCAAGAAGACGAACACTCGCTTCTTTCTATAACCGCCGGTTCTAGAATGTAGCGAGTTGTCCGTCTTGTTGCCAGGTGGTGTGTGGCGAGTGACCCCTGGGCTCCGACTTACCGAGGTGGCCATCTCATCTCATCCTTTTTGGACCGTTATAGTTCGCGAAGCAGCAGAGACGAGAGAGAGGAGGATAAGGAGGAGGACATGGTTTCTTCTCTGGTCTAGAGTAGGCCTACTCTGTGTTGCTCCTTGTGTTGATTGCACTGAACTGACTCAGACTGACTGAATGACTCCCCCCAGTCCCAACCTCCTCTCCTCTCCTCCCACAAACCTACAGGAGTCTCAATGAGAGAGAGAGAGAGAGAGATAGAGAGAATGCAAGCAAGACGAGAACGCATGCGCTGTTCCTCCTCTCTTTCTCTGTACCGTGTGTGTGTGTCAGTGTGTGTGTGTGTGTGTGTGTGTGTGTGTGTGTGTGTGTGTGTGTGTGTGTGTGTGTGTGTGTGTGTGTGTGTGTGTGTGTGTGTTGCGTGCGTGTCTGGAGGAGTGCGGTGGACCGCGTGCGAGCACTAGTAGAGCTAGACAGACAACATGCACGAGTCCACAACTTTCCCTTAATTATTATACTATCATTCAGCCGTGAAAAAAAACTACCCTAGCCTATAGCCTTTTATTTTTATTTTTTTAAATGCCACACTTGCAGAAATAAGAGCTATAGCCTATACTTACTTGATTGATTGATTGATTGATTGATTGATTGATTGATTGAATATTAAATTGATTAATTGATTGATTGATTGATTGAATAGATTATTAGACATGAATGTAAAAATGTATGTCTAATAGTGAGGGGCGCTAAGTGAGGGGCGCTACTATATTAAAGTCTAGCTCATGTTTAATAGGTGATGTAATGGCGAAACGGTGCCAACAAAAACATTAAATACCATTAACAATAAAGAGACAATATGACGTAATGAGTTACAAAATGACGTAAGTTTTCCCTTCATTGTCAATGGCGTTTATTAAACAAACATTGAATTAAAGACAAACATTAAACCTATAGCCCCTCAAAAACAGTCCAGTCAAACACTTATTCCAAAAGGGATAGTAGGCTACAAAAAAAAAGTCCTTGTTCCCATTTAGGCCCTAATATGCAATCAATACATAGACATGAAGAATGGATTTGTTTTTACGTCCGGATATCCCCCCAGGACAGGCTTCAGACATCATAGTCACAATATGATGACACTATTATAGTGCCTGAGCAAATAGACATAGTGTCATAGACATAGTGTGATTTTATTATTTATTTATTGTAACCCATTTTTTCATCCGGTGCCAATTGCCTATAAACTGTAATCCTGGGCGCTACTCTCCCTCTGCCAACCTGGAGAGAGCCCCGAATTGAGCTCATGCTTCTGTAGCTCATGCACTGGATTACTGCAACGCACTACTCATCGGGATCCCTAGCAAGAGCCTCCAGAGGCTCCAATTGTCCAATACATTCAAAACGGTGCAGCTATAGTGTGGAAATATGACCATAACACCCACCCTCTATTCTCTCCACTGGCTCCCCATCGCCTTCGGGACTGAATACAAGATTTAACTTCTCACTCACCAGTGCATTTACGGCAATGCCTTCTCCCCCCCTACCTTAAAGAACTCATTGCCCCAGCCTAAATCCACCCGAAGCCTCGGCTCTTCCAACACCCACCTTCTCCCCATCCCTCACAGCAATCTCCGCACTGGGCGACCGGGCCTTAAGTTCTGCCACACAGCCCCATGTCTCTGGAACTGCACCTGAGAGCGCCACAGTGATGCTTTAAAAAAAAAGAAAACTACCTTTTTACCAAAGCATTCACTTGACATTTTGTCCTCTTACTCATAGTTTAGCTAGGCTGGGTACCACAAATTTGATTATTGTATGCTGTTTTACCTTTTATTACATTTTTATGCCATGCTTTTAACTCTGTAAGCACTTTGAGATTCGTGAGAATGTAAAGCGCTATATAAATAAATTGCATTATTATTATGCTTTCTACAATGTATGAGGACTGAGGAGTGAGCAAGCCGCTTCTGGGGGGAGTTTCCCCCGGTAGGAAGGAACACATTATTCTGAACCGTTCCTTTCCCCTCCATCAGGCGCCCCGGCTGACCAGGGGAAGGCAGTAGAGTAGAGGCCTTTCCTTAGACTCATGCAGAGGAAGGGAGAGTGAGAGCCTGCAAACGTCACAGCCCAAATTTGGGTGTGGATGTGCACCCATATATAGACAACATATCACACCACACTCCACCCAAGATAACATCAACCCAACGCTTACTGGGACACGTTTCAGTGCAGGTTCTCAACCTGTGGGTCGGTTCCCCACATAATTTCCCTGTCATCCCCAGATGACAGTGAAGTGAAGTGAAGCTCATCAAGTGACAGTGAAGTGAAGCTCATCAGCTTAAGACTTAAGTGACCTTTGATGAGCTTTTTTTACCTCAAAAAGAAAAGAAAAAAAAGACCATTACTGCAAGTAATCAACAAAATATACTATAAAAATCACACCCCTTTGAAGTGAGGGGCGCTCTTATCATCGTACATCATCATGACGTACACTATGACATCATCAGACACTATGACGTCAAATTGTCCATTCATTGTCAATGGGAATTTAATGTTTATGTAGGACAATGTTTGTGAACATACACTAAAAGCTGGACATAGGAAACTGATCTAACATTGGTCAACCTAGGGAGCAGCGCATGGTTCCTTCTATGAGGAGTCTAAGCCGCTGCTTTTTCCTCGGTATAGGACGTATACCCCTTAGAAGGAATGCGTTATTCCAAACAGATCCTTTGCCCTCCATCAGGCGCCCCGACTGACCAGGATTACTGCATGTTTATGTGAGGGTATCTACCCTATAGGGGACACGGGGAGAACATGCAAACTCCATACAAAAATACCTTTTTGCCAACCCCACCTAGGGTATGGGCATTGGGCACTGATGACACGGAGGAGAGAACCCAGTACCTTCTACCTGTGAGCTTGTATCTGCTATTTTCCAATGATTTTTTCATTAATTTTATGCATTTTAAAACATTCTGCATAATGAGTAGGCCTACTTTATACTTTTGGTACTTTAAGTACATTTTGATACCAACACTTTTGTACTTTTACTTTTGTATTCCTACATTGCATATACTTTTAACAAATGTGAGTATGTAACAAATGTGAGTACTTTTTCCACCACTGGCAACAGACAAGGCCGTATGCAATGAGCATGCATGCATGCATGCGGTCAGTCAAGTAAAGCCACAGTCATGTGTTTTCTAAAGCACGGTGGGGCTCAACAATGTTCCACTCATTGTCCCCTCTTCTATTTGCTAAATGCAGAGCTGGCAGAGTACTTTTGTTTTTTTGGGGGGGACGGGGCAAAGTAAATACATCAGGTCTCTAGAAAGAACTGGAACGTTTTGTTTTTTTACACCAGTGGTTCTCAACCAGTGGTCCGGGGACTACCAGTGGTCCTTGAGGGGGTTCCAGGTGGTCCCCATGGAGCTAAATGATGGAGAGTTGGTAACCAAATAAACCCTTAATTATAGATCTTTAACTCTTGAGAGCGTAACATTAAACTCATTTTACTTAGTTAAATAGTTAAATTATTGTTAAACGTCTGCATTTCTTAATTTACACAAAGTCTACACAATTAGAGAATGTAGAAGAATTGTCATTTTGAGCCACGTTTGCCTGTCACCTATGGTACCAACATCCCAGTCCCAGTCAGCCTCAGCACAGGGCTAGAGGAGTATTTCAGAAAATTTAGGACGAAGCTCAGTATAAATTAGAGATTCAACAGACGGTCGGTGCTTACCTGCCTGTGTGTGTGTGGTCGACGTGCAGCAGCTCAGGTCCAATCCGTGACAGGTGTGTGATGCGGAGAGAGAGAGAGAGAGAGAGAGAGAGAGAGAGAGAGAGCCCAGAGAGAGTGGGGTGTTTGTGGAAGGCAAGGCAGGCGGGCGGTCGGTGCGGTGGAGAGCACAGCACAGGCAGCCACCACACCACACGCCACAGGGCTTATCAATCAGATAGCAGCAGGGGGTGGGGTTGGCTGTGGTGGGGGGAGGGAGGGGAAGGGTGTCCCTGTGTTTTAGGATAGGGTGGGCTAGCTGCCTGGCGGTGTGCATGGGGAACCCCGTCTGCCAAAAGCCAATCACAAAGATGCCTACACATAGGGAAATGAGGGAAACATGAGCTTTTTGCTGCCAATAACGCATTCATTCGTCAATTCAAAGCCACCTATTGTCTGCCAATAACACATATATGTGAATAATGTTAGCTTTGCGGTTATAACAACATGCAAGCGAGGCACATTGAACTTCAATTGAACTGGCAGGGGCCAGCCAGCCACGCCAAGCCGACTGCAGTGCTCAACCATTAAGTCAATTAAAGAGGGAGAAAAGCAGGGGGTCCCCTTTCTCCATTTGTTTCCAATTAAGGCTTTGAGGAGGTAAAGCGAAGGGAGTTCCACCACACACCAAAGAGATTCTCGAACAAGAGACGAAACTCTGTCATTTTTTGGATCACCACTAGATGCGACATCACTCCAAGATGTGCCCATACTTTACCTACTCAGACATGTGCACAAATAACTGATGTCCAAAAGTGTCAGTTGAGTTGATATTAAATTATATTTATTATCTGTCCAATGTCCTATACTTTACCATTAAACACATAAATATAAACCATCAAACGTACAGGATACATAGGCCTCATGAACACTGCAGTCAAAAACTGGTTGGCTCAAAATTAAACGATGCAGTCTACTCTTTCATTGTCAATGGAAGCCAGCGACATGATGATGCAAAAACGCAATGATGCATATAGCTGCTCCAAATGAATGCATCGTTTCATCTGCCCATGTGAAGTGTGAACGCACCAATATGTTGCGTTCACACGGGCAGATTAGATCGTTTCATCATGCCCGTGTGAACGCACCACAAGCCTATTTTGTCGTGGCATGACATTCTCCAGATCTGCCATTTCTTGCTCTTTTTTGTAGGGAGAGGGCAAGGGCGGATATTTGTCTTTTTTGAAAGTTTTGAAAGTTTTAGAAGACTTTCAGTTTCACCCATAATGGGATGCTAGCTTTAAAGTTAAACGATCGTCAACTGCAGGGTTATAATTAAACTACTGCGTAGCTCCTTCCAAACCTGTCCATGTCCGGTTTGATCACACTGCTGAAGGAGAATGAACAGACAAAACCAGACAACAGGAGAAGGACGACGACTCTGAATTCAGATATACGTTTTTACTTTTTCTTTCTCCTTGGCCTTACAAGTTCCTTACTTTTTCAAGTCTGTCTGTCTATGAGTCTGCAAGTATGTGTGTGTGTGTGTGTGTGTGTGTGTGTGTGTGTGTGTGTGTGTGTGTGTGTGTGGTGGCAGGTGGCTGGAAGGAGCTGTTTTGATGTGAATGGCGTACAGCCCAGACCTTCCATCACACATGAGTAGCTCATGAGAACACACGCACACACACACACACACACACACACACACACACACACACACACACACACACACACACACACACAGCTCCTGTAATCTGGTTTCGTTTTTTTTACCCAAGGATGAGACTTCGATTCAGGGTGTGTGTCCACAGATTTGTCCAAGATCACCACCCACCCACCCACCCCCTTTCTCCTCCTTTGTGTGTGTGTGTGTGTGTGTGTGTGTGTGTGTGTGTGTGTGTGTGTGTGTGTGTGTGTGTGTGTGTGTGTGTGTGTGTGTGTGTGTGTGTGAGAGAGAGAGAGAGAGAGAGAGAGGGGGGGGGGGAGTGTCTGTGGGCTCACAGACATACCGTACACACACACACACACACACACACACAAGGGTGGGCTTTGCCAGGCATAGGGGTCACGGTCCGCTGGCCCGTCTGGACCCATCAAGACAGAGGAACAAAGCATTGTGGGGGTTTGGAGTGGGGGGGGGGAGGACCGGAGTGGTGCCAAGCCACCCCCCCCCCTCCAAGAATCAAAGACCAAGTTTGGGGTAGTGTGTGTGTGTGTGTGTGTGTGTGTGTGTGTGTGTGGGGGGATTAAAAAACAATTATCAAAAGAGTTTTTACCAGTTAAAAAGGGAAAGTTATAGCAAAAGCTGTGGCAAATTTGCAAAACATAAACCACTAGCTGTTTATAACGGTGTCTACACATCTCAATTTGTTCCAACCCAACTCCCTTGGGAAATCATACAGCTGCTGAAAGTTGGGGTACCAACAACCTATACATGGCAACATTTTCAAAACTTCATTATAGCTTTAAGTAACATGTGACGTGTCAAACTAGGGGGTTTTCATGATTCGGCCATAGCCACTTGCCCAAATGTGCCCAAATTTGATGAGATGACCTCATCACATTTGTGATGACCTCATCACATTCGTGATGATGCTATGGCCGTTTTTAACCCAATGAAGCAAGCCCAAGCTACCCTCGATACCCAGGCTTTTATTTCCATTCGCATTCGGTTCAAAACTGAAAGCCTGGGGTCCTGGGGAAACCCATTGGAAAATCTGGCATAGGAAGCCCTACTTCCTTGTATTTCAGTAACCAATAACAGTGCAGAGGCGTGTTGCTCTAAATGCGGTGACGTCAGTGTTCTCTGCTGTTTTCTACAGGGGAGGGGAGGTGGGGGCGGGGGCTCAGATCGGTGAACCAATTGCATCTGTAATCGCCCCTCAGTCTAGCTAGAGCAATCTCCTCACAATTATCTCTGCTGTCGGGGGAGAAACATCTTATCTCCACAATTTTATATTTTGTGTATTTTTTCATGAATTAACGTCCTACTTGATCACACTATACTACAGCGTCACACAAGCTCAAAACGTGGCACGAAACGACGCGTTTTGAGTTTGTAGATCTGCTAAGTTGAATCCTGAAAAGTAGAACAGTTTTGGACGTACAGTATGAGGTTTCCACCCGACAGAAACACGATTATGTTCACACCAATAAGGCCTTTTGTCAGTCAGTCAATCAGTCGATCCATACAAAGGTCTGAACCAAATGTACCCGTGAGGGTCCATTTGATTCCATGTGTACACACTGATTGTAATGTTTTGAAAGGCTAATTTGTATGCATTTCAGGACGCGGGGCGTACGAGAAACCGCCACCCAGAATTCCACAGGGGTGCCGACAGGAAGGTCAACACGATTGGCCACAGGAGTATAAGCGACGGCGGGGAGGCCGCGGCCAACACAACATCCCCCGGCTAAGACATATTATGATAAAGTGCCTTTGAATTATTGTCGCTCCCTCTGTGCAAATTTGACAACAATGGCGGAGGTGGCCATGGGGGTCTGACATCCCTCCGCAAACAGATAGACACCCCCCCCCCATAAACTATGGTGGTCTCTCCCATTTTGCCGACAATTTCCAGTGGTGGAAAAAGTACTCAATTGTTTAACTTAAGTAAAAGTATCAATACTGCAATATAGAAATACTTAAGTTAAAAGTCTGGAATTCAAAATGTAGCCTATACTTGTATTGGCATCAAAATGTACTTAAAAGTACCAAACGAAGAAAGTACCCACTACTCACTATGCAGAATGTCCCATTTCACAAGTTTTCGAATGCATAAAATCCTTTGAAAATAGCTAATATACAGTCTCACAATGCGTCACAACACGACACATTGTGAGCTTGTAGATCTGCTATTTTTTTGCTACTCAATGTCATATCATCTTGTAGGTTAGAATAACCTCGCATCACCAGACTTTCCACCTCGGAGGAAAGCCTGGTCTGTGTTCCTAAACCGCCCATGTGAGCTGGTCTAGGCGTGGTTTAGACCGGATGATTATATATATATATATATATATATATATATAGGCTATATATATATGGCTCTCTTATTCAGGTTTGTGGTTTCTGTATTTCTTTATTTATCCGGCGTCACTTTGTTTTCGTCCCCCGTTCGCCAGTCACTACGATTTGGGAAAAATGACAGATATAGCCACCGAACTATTCCAAGAAGTACTTAGAAGAAACTATAGTCGGATTCATATGCCGCATCAATGCTTTCATTGGGTAGGCCCTAAAATTCTGATGCAGGGAATTATTTGGCGTAATTCTTATTCCGGTTTAGCGGTTCCGGCCTGATGACTACAAACCAGTAACGACAACAGGACGTAAGATATCCTCCGCTCTCGACCGGATCATAAACCCGAAATGGTATCGGTATGTCCGGGTTTGATGACATAAAGATGACGGTTTAAGAATATATTTTTTTATATCAATAGCATCAATAATTGTTAGCGAAAATTCTGTCCTGAAAAGGGGAAAAAAAGCATTAATATTGTTGCTGGTTTTAACTGGTCTTAAACTGGATTTATAGGCTGCTTTAGCAGGCTGGACAAACTGGTCAGGCTGTCAGTATAGTTCAGTAGTTTTCAACCAGTGGTCCCAGGACCGTCCATCAGGTGTGTACAGGTCCATTTGGTTGCATTTTACACAACAGTTCATTTTTGAGGGCCCTCCTGTATACATAGGTTTAATGTTTGTTGTACGATGTCAAAGGTGGTCCATGGACTGTGGCTCAAATGCTGAAATAATAATGGGCCTTGATATGGAAAAGGTTGAAAACCACTGGTAGCCTATACTATAGTTGTTCAGGTCACCCAGTCAGGCTAAGCTGGACTCTGCTGGTCAAGCCGGCGGGAGGGCAGGCTGCAGGCAGACCGGTAAAGCTGGGCTTTGCTGGTCAGTCCAAAAGAACACTTCAAAAGCACTAGAAGACAACTTCTACCTCAAAGATCAGATGCGATTGTGTAGTAGACTAAAGGCGTTTCATACGCCAGTTTTAGGTGATAGTGACCAACGAAACGGTGGTTGGTAAAAACAGTGGTCAACTCAGTGCATGAGGAGCATGGCTTGAAGTTGTGCAGTAAGTATACTGGGAGCTGATGGTAGGTGTTGCGCTCCATCTCCCAGAGGTCTAGCGCACTGAAATGGCTGATACCGACAATAAGCCTCTGACTTACTTGTCTTTTCTTGTACAGTAGACTATTTAAGCATGGACAAGACATATTCACAATATTTGTGGAACGAACACAGTCTAAAGAGCTCATCAGGTTGGGGGTGCCGAGTATTTTGAGGGGTCACGAACTAAAGGTTGAGAACCACAGGTCGTGTTTTCCATTTTTGGTAGACTATGGCGTAATAGTGCCATCTAGTGGATACTCAATATATCCTCAGCCAAAGGCATAAGTACATTTGTATAGACTGCATTTAGTATTGTCCCAAATATAAGACAAGCCCCATTTTTTATGTCAAATAGTACCCGATTATAATAAGAGCAGAATTTTTAGGATAGTTCCATTGGGAAAAATAAATAAAGTCTTATATTCAGGCCAATAGGGTATATGCATTAAATTCAAAGGCAGACAGGCTTCATCTCTCACCATTACATGGATAAATCATACAGGTGCAGGAGGATTCTAAACTTTAACTTAATGCTCAGCTTGTAGAGTGGCTACCAACTGTAAAACCAGGCATTACAGAGACATCAAAATACATTTTAATTTACTAAATAAACTGTATATTTAGTTGAAAACTATTGAGTAAAACATTTGACAACTAAAATGTGACAGTATTCAAAAGACTATAATCTTTTTTTAAATACACGCTCTAGTAGCCGTAGGTAGACTTATGAATGAACGATACAAAAATCCAGTGGCTGCCCAGCTTTTATTGAACAGAAATACAAAGTAACAACATTTAAGGTATAAATAAATAACTGAATAAAACAAATGACATTCAGCTATAAAAGCATGCCCTAAAAACCTAAAATAGGCCACCTCGCCGGGGAGGTCGAGCATGACCGTGTGCGATAGGACCGGAAAATTGAACTATGCCTTGGCAGGGCGATGCCAGAGGAAGCCCTGCTGGCGAAGAACTCTGCAACAGGTAAATGTGGAGAGCCACTACAACACTCTGCTGTCAGACACCAGCTCGTGAAGGAGTTCCCCGGCAAAGGCAAGACGGAGCACACCCGGAGCTTGGAGAAGGTCCAGAGGCCATGAAGGAAGCAATATAAACACATTGCAGTGCAGCAGAGGAGTAGCAGAGGAGTAGCGGTCCAGTCAGACTACCTTGCCATCACGGTGCCTGGCTGCCACTATACAGGCTACCGCTTGCTCCTGAGCTTCCACCAGGAGCTGCGCCAAGACACGCCTACTGGAAAGAACCAACAAATGTTTCCACAACATTCCCCCCCCCCCCCCATGTCGATTTGTTTTATTCCTATAACTAGGTCGGACGACCAGATCCACCAGTTTCCCCTGGCTTCTCACTGCCAAGGTGTAGTTCTCCATATTTTCAGGTCCCACTCCTATCACACAGACACGATCCAACAACAAGTTCCCCCTACGATTTACAGTACGAAAGAAAAAGCCAGCAGCCCAGCACTATTCCGGTACTTTTAAGTCATTATTCAATCACATGGACAAACATGGAGGGACGCGTTTCTGCCGAAGCAGGCTTGATGCTGAAACATGTCCTGCGTTTGCCGTGCGCTTTAACATGAATTAAAAAGTACCAGAAGGACTCTAGTGCCGAGCATAAATTCAATAAACCCATTGGCTGACTTATAAAAGGCCTTCTAAAACATGGGTCCATTTGGTTCAATTTGCAGGAACCCGGAGGGTCCCTGCATCTCACTTTACACGATGAACTCACTGACTGAACCTTATTCCATATTCCCACATGAACGGTTTTAAACTGAACACGAGTTTAATACCAAGTTTACCAACAAAACAAAAACCAATGAGCTTCTCTGAAGCCACTTCAAAAACATCTGCATGACACTTTATACAGTCTTCTGCTGTCCCTTCTTCCCGATCAGTGACTTGTGGATGTGCGGAATGACACCTGCAAAACACAAACAATTCATCAGTCAATGTGATGGAATATAATCCCTCCCCCCCAAAAAATAATCTCATGACAGAAATTATAAATCATGTTTAGGGTTTATCTGGTGGAAAAAGTACTTTAAGTAAAAGTACAGAATTCAACATTTACTTGAACATACAAAAGTATTGGCTTCAAAATGAACTGCAAAAAATAAGTACTCATTGTGCAGAATGTGTGGAGGGGTTAAATAACTAGATGTCCAGCAGCCTGAAAATCTAGTAGCGCTGATCGGAGCACCAACTAAAATGCATGAGAGTGTGACGAAAACCTCCAGAGGATTTCCGCTGAGCACTGTACTCACCGCCGCCGGCGATGGTGGCCTTGATGAGAGAGTCCAGCTCCTCGTCGCCGCGGATGGCGAGCTGCAGGTGGCGCGGCGTGATGCGCTTCACCTTCAGGTCCTTAGAGGCATTCCCAGCCAGCTCCAGAACCTGAGAGAGAGGACAAAACAAAACACAATAAGCTCCAGAACCTGAGAGGTCACAGACAATACATCACAGGGCAAAGCACAGGATTCTAGGGCCATGAACTGAAGTGGAAGCAAATATACCAAGTATGAAGAATGCGTTTTGTGATTGAACACAGCCAATCTACAACCTCACAAGGTGCCGGATGGGGAAATGAACTGGCCATTTTAGTTGTGCACAACATAAGCTGAAAGAACAGTAGAACACTAAATAAAAAGGGACAGTGCAGCATAGTCATATATATGCAATGCATGTCATATTCCTGTGTAAAGATATTTCAGATTTTTAATTAGAGCATCAACTGGATAGTACATATTATAAAAACAAGTACAGACAGGCTATAATGGGGTGAACACCCTCCCTCCCCGGTCATTGGAAAATGTGTTATAGACTGATGGGTTTCTGTCCAGACAGCAACTAGATCAATCTGGAAGCCCTTATGAAATCAAACCATGGCGTACCTCAGCGGTGAGATACTCCAGGATAGCAGCACTGTACACAGCGGCCGTGGCTCCAACTCTGCCATGGCTGGTGGTCCGGGACTTCAGGTGTCGATGGATTCGACCCACTGGAAACTGAGACAAAAAAAAAAAACATGTTTTGGTTCAAACCAAAAGTTGTTGGGAAAAAAAAAATAGTCAAAGCTCTGTGTTCCGATTGTAATCATTGTTAATTGTTCCGTCTCTCCAGCTCTTTAAAAACAACAGTCGGGTGGATTGAACAGAACATAAATGTTCAGGTGGATCGCACATTTCCAGCAAGTAATGAGTACGTAATTAATCAGCTTCATTTTTAAATAGTGTCCACATCACAATTTGGTCCGTTCATTTCTTTCTGAACACTCCTACAGTAAAGAATACAATCAGAACAGAGATAATATTTAACAGTCATTTCAAAATCACTTTAACTGATCGAGATGATGTTACTGTCGAAGCTTTTATTTTTAAGACTCAAAAGTAACCCATTAACAATGGCTGCATTGTATTGATTTAAAGCAAACGAACCTGCAGTCCAGCCCTCTGGGAACGAGAGATAGACTTGGTCTTGGTCTTCCCGGAGTCTTTACCTGCCTTGCCACCAGCCTGAAAACAGGGACATCATGTCATAAAATACACCTTTTTCATATCAATGACAGGTCTATTATTTAATTCAGCATTTGAGCCACGGACCAACGTTTGATGACATTTAACCTCTCAGACCCAAAACTAATTCATATTATTATAGTTATTGTTGGATAATATTGTCCACAATTCCATGCTGAATTGATGTTGGTACATTTATTAGGAGATATAACAGGGAAATGATCCCTTTATTAACAGTTTAATTGTTAAAGTAGACTTCTTGTAATCCAAATGATTAATCATTTAAGTCCTGGAGCGTGTACACAATGAATCAATTTCACTCTCAAAGGTTGATCTATAATAAGGGTCCATATGGTTACCAACTCTGAATCATTTACTAGCTGGTGGGGACCACTTGGAAACCGTCCTCAGGGAACCCGGACCACTGTTTGAGAAGCGGCCGCTTTAAACACTTAAGAGAAAATAGTAGCCCTGTAAACATGACTCTCGTATTCATACGAGAGTCATGACGCAACTTCACCCTGGTTTTTGCAGACGCTACATTTACAAATAATTAAAATATATAAACATTCGCATTTCAAATATAAAGTACTCACAAAGTGTCCCACGGGTGTTAGTTAGTAGCAGCGCCAGCGATTAGAATTTCTGCATCCCGCGTTGTTTAATAAAAAGCATTTTTATCCGAGGTGTTATTTTGCCATTGGCTTTCAACTACGCGCCCCTATGGGTCGGGAGGAGGGTTGCACTCGGTGTGTTCGATATAGGTACGCTGACCGCCCTGCCAATACAGACTAATAGGCGAGTGCGCTCCCGGTGTGCAACTGTGGATTTCCCAAACGAACCCCGTTTGAAAAAAGTAGCCGGAGAGCTCGGACAAAAATGCTTTTTATTAAAGAACGCGGGACGCAGCAATTCTAATCGCTCGCGCTGCTACTAACTAACACCCGTGGGACACTTTGTGAGTTCTTTATATTTGAAATCTGAATGTTTATATATATACGGAAATCTTGTAAATGCAGCGACTGCCAAAAACAGGGCAAAGTTACTGCATGACTGTCATGATAATTATCATGGCAGTCATGTTCCAGGGCTAAGAAAATAGCAGACCTACAAGCCATCATGGGCTTGTAGATCTTAAAATCTCGCGTGTAATTAAACGTGCAGCATGCCTTAAAATAAGGACGCCAGGTTTAAAGTAATTATAATAAACTCAAAAGCAGGTAACGTGAGCATTATCAGTGATCAATGATTAAAACACATACGGTGCCTTTAGCAGCAGTGTTGCCAGATCCTGCGAGAGAAATAAGCAATGGTGGAAAGAAATTCACAACCTACTGAAGTACCCTTACAACTTAAGTTTAGTAAAAGTATTGTTTTCAATAATAAATGTACTTACCAGTAAGTACATAAAGTACCGTAGTACCATTGTGCAGAAAAAATGTAAAGTTTTCAAATGAAAGGGGGGGGAATAGATGGGCCGCCATGGGCTGAAGTGGTTATTGTAGGTTTTATAATAATCAAAATCTACCAAGTAACTAAAGTTTTCAAATAAGGGTAAAAAAGTACAAAAAAAGTCGAGAACAAGAATGCATCCATCCCATAACTACTAATATACGCGATTTTACAGAAGGGGAAAAAAGCCCAACGTTGCTTGTAACAAGCAGACATGGCAACACGTGTTAGCATCCAGCAGCTAACTACAGCATAGCAGCTCGAGTGAGCCGGCTGTTAATTCGTTTTAAACAGCCACTCACTCGAGCGCAAGCAGCGTGTTGAATAAATAACCTTGAAAAACAAAAATGAGAGACTCACCATGTTTAAAAACAGACAGTAATAATAATAGTCAAGTTGTTGTGCTACAAGACGCCGTGGTGTATGTTCTTCTCTTCTTCAGAATGAATATGTTGATTTTGGTTTGGTTTTTGAATGAAATGCGTCGTAGTCCCGCCTACTTTTATACGCTTCCTGCGCTTCCGGGAAAGGCAGGGAGCTAATCAGATCTCGACTGGCGTGGCGTTGAGCCAATCGCGACGGTCGATCCTTGCGTGCAGGAAGGAAAATGTCCCAGTGGTCTCTGGGTAGTGTAGTTGTTCAGTGTTGTTTCACACAAACAAAGTAAACCCTTTATGATGTTCAAGGACCCCGGCCGTCCCCGCCCCAAGACTGCCCAAAAGAATCACATTTGAACTGGGGGACAAAACTTTAATAAAAAGATTTTGAAAAGAAAGAAAGAACTGGGGGGACACCCCCCCCCCCCCCCCCACACACACACACACCCTGAGCACTGTCAGGAATTGTTAATTGGGTTTAAATCCTCTTAGCAGACCTTGTATTGAACTCCTACTTTCCTGTGTTTTTTTTCTGCAAGCTATTCATAAAGTATTTCAATCAATCAATCAATCAATCAACCTTTAATTGAATTTACTTACTTTTTATGGGACTAAAACACTTTTAAAACATTTTTCTGCCCAGGGCTATGCAGTAGCCTACACTGAGCACATGATGTGAGGTGAGTGTATGTTTTTATAATTCATTTTCTTTGCATATACTGCATAAGCCTGTAGCCTATATTGTGTCCATTCATTATTATTGTTGCACTCCTGCCACTCAAATTGTTTAGACTGATATGCCTATGTGTATTATAAAATAAATATTATGTTATTCCACTGCAATCAAAGAAAGAAAAACTTGTGTGAAGTGAGGGGCGCCCAGATCTTTGTGGGTATGTTGATGTTCTCATGTCCGTGAAAAATGAAATACATTTAGGCCTATTGCAAGATGTATTAATATCAGCATAATGACGTTGCTGATTACCCTAAACAAACATTAAAGTCCATAGACTTTGCTAAATTATTATGCAATTCGTGCCAGGCATGAATTAGGCCTACATCATAATTTACCTTTGGCAAATAGGCTGGGACAGGAAATGTATAATTAGGCAGCCTATTGGTGGGGCTTGCGCATCGTTAAACAAGGCTCCAGACTTCCCAAAACAAACTGGTCAGGCTCCTTTTCTTGGCCTCACCCCCCGAACCCACCTCACCCCTGCCCACTTTGACAGGCTGGAATGGCTTAGGGTCGACGACAGAGCATCTTGCAATGGGTCTGGTCCACAAGATTCGATACACCACCAAGATACCCATGTACCTGTCTAAATACTTCCTTAATGTTAACGAAGTCCACACACAACACCAGAGGGAGTGCAACAAACCATGTGCATCCAGATTCGACACATACAAGGGACTCAATTCTTACAAGGGACTAAATTATTTTCGCTCCTATGCCACCAAAATGTGGAACGCCCTACCAACAGTCATTAAGACATGCAAATCCCTTGGCTCCTTCAAAACCGCTCTCAAAGGGCACCTACGGACGGCTGCAATTCGAAACTGGCCCCTGTAAAATCTGAATCCCCCCCCAATAGAAGTCTTTGTAGAAGAGTGGCCATTGGACTGGCCCCATGAACTGAACAGTCGTAACTGTCGTACTTCAATGGCTCTGGGGCTAGCGCGCGCCCCTCAAAAAAAACAACGCACATCCTCCCCTTGTCTTGGTGCTGAGCCAAAATCATGAAAAACAAGATGGGCCCGGGGGCTCACACATTTTAGTTACGGCAAACAGTCAGCAGCAGATATAACGTTATATCTTTTGCACAAGTTTGCTGTATAATAATATATAATAGGTTAATAGGTTCATTTGTACTGTGTCTCTGACCTGGGAACTGGGACACATCAGACTAGGACAACAAAAACTCTGTGAGCACTGCGCAGCACTCTGTGTAGCCTGTAGGCTACTGTATCCATGTGCTGCATGTGCACTGTACGTAGCTCCTAGTAGGCCTATACACTGGTTCCCAAACGTTGTTTTTCCCCCAGGGGACCCATTTTTCTAAGATAAAAACCAGGTGACCCAATTCCCAATATTAAACTCACAAGGCATATAACAACTAGATTGCATGTAGCGTTCAATTGATTTATTTGTTTTGTCTTTACTTGTGTATTAAAGCACAGAAAATCCTAGTTAGTGTGGCTATATAGGCAACACACTGCAGAGTTGTGCTCTGAAAATAAAAAATAGAAAATAAAGATTGTGATGTGCTGTGATCTTGTGATCATCTGCTATTTTCAGAGTGCAATTCTCCCGATCACAACCAAACATAAAATGTCTTGTCTTTTACTGGACCTTGTCTCCACTATAGTCCCTCCTTAATGTTTAGTCAAGTTTGTATTTGTTAATTAAATTGTCAATATATTCAGTCTTATAGTTTAAGTCTTCATAGCTTAGTATTTATTTAGTTTTCGTCAGTGAAAAAAAACGTTGTGTCTTATAACTTATGGTGTTTTAAATAAAAGAAAACACCATTGGAGCAAACCTGTGTGCGGACTTTCTTCTCTTCACTGTATTTACCTTAGTCCAGCACCAGCCAGGAACTGGATGTGCGCAAGCCACCTGCTTTTTAAACTTTTTTTTCTTTGTTGTCTTTTAATGTGTGTGCCACAACTCGGAGTGGGGGCACACACTACTATACAACTACTAAAAAGTGAAATTCAAATGGGGGGAGTGGGCCACACCCCCCATTTCACTTTTTATTTTTGAAGATGTTTGGTCTGCAATTTCAAATATCTGACGTAACTTTCAAAGCAAACATGTGTCATAAATTCCATAGCCCGAACTGGGTTATGGTATGTCAATGCAATGCAGAATAGACAGGTTCCGAGGACAGGTTTTTGAGGATAGCTGAAACCTGTCTTGGTGGAACTCCCTTTGGATTAGTTTTCATCGACCTGGCCGCTTGTTTCTCTTGCAAAATCTGGCAACAGCTGAGCTGTACTGTACATATAAAAGCAGCTTGTCAGTAAAGTATAGCAGACCTGACAAGACTGTAGTATAGCCTACTGACAGGTTCCGCTGTGAACGTGCTCGTTTAGTTATGTTGGCGTCTCTGGCCTTCTTGGATTCTCCTGGCCCAGTAACGGACGGGCTGAGCCCCCATCAGCCCCAAGGGCTCAGTACAGGGGGCGCTAGAGGAAACTGCCGGCCCATCATCGGTACGTTTCACACCTGCCTGCTTGCCTGCCTGCCTGCCTGCCTGTCTGTCTGTCTCTGCCTGCCTGCCTGCCTGCCTGCCTGCCTGCCTGCCTGTCTCTGCCTGCCTGCCTGTCTGTCTGTCTGTCTCTGCCTGCCTGCCTGCCTGTCTGTCTGTCTCTGCCTGCCTGCCTGCCTGCCTGTCTGTCTGTCTGCCTGCCTGCTTGCCTGCCTGCCTGCCTGCCTGCCTGCCTGCCTGCCTGCCTGCCTGCCTGCCTGCCTGCGAGTCTAATCCTCTGTGTTGTCTCTACTAATCCTCTGTGTTGTCTCAGGTATACTGGCTCAGGAGAACAGTCCCATTGACACCTTCGCCCGGGGCTCCTGCTACATCGCTGGGTCCTTCGTCAAGTTCCTGGAGTCTGCCGGTGCCAGAGTGGTGCCCGTCAGGCATGCACGCACATTTGAAATGTTTAGTTACCTGGTGGCTGTGGTTTGAGATTACTATTGAGGTTAGGGTTAAGGTTAGGGTTAGGCTGGGCATAGTTTTTGTGTGGTTAACCCATTTAGGACTTAGGCCGATTCTAAAAATCACACCCACGTGAAGTGAGGGGCGCTAATATATTAAAGTCTAACTCATGTTGATTAGGTGATGTAATGGTGATGTAAACAAACGGTGCCAACACAAACATTAAACGCCATTAACAATAAAGAGACAATATGACGTAAACGACATACTATGACGTACATTTTCCCTTTATTGTCAATGCGTTTACTAAACAAACTTTGAACTAAAGGCAAACATTAAACCTGCGTATAAACGCTTTCTAAATCCTGAGCTACATTTTCTGAAAAATGTTATGTTGCTAGTTGCTACTGTAGGCTACAAATAGCAATATGAAGCAATATGAAAAACCGCAAAAGGGGTTCCCGTCCTCAGCGTCCTGAATGGGAGTTAGGGTTAGGTTGTAATCTCACTTGGAGTGAGAGAGACACAATGGTCTGCAGCAGGGAGACATGCAGTTTCCCCTTGCCATCTCAGTTCAGTCCACAGGAGGCCACCTCGGGCATTAACCCCACAGGAGGCCACTTGTCATTAGTCAGTGAAAGTAGATAGTCAATAGTCATAGGTGCTCTGACAGAGATACGTTTTCTTTCTTGTTTTCTTTTTTTTATTCCCAGGATTTTTGTAACCCATTTTTTTCACCCAGTGACAATTGTCAATTGTAATCCTGGGCACTACACACAACCTGGGGAGAACAACGGACTGTCCTCATGCTTCCTTCTATGCATGGGCGTCGAAGCCGCTTCTTTTCACCTGACAGGGGTGAATTTCTGCGGTTGGACGTAGCGCGTGGAAGGAGCACGTTATTCCAACCCCCTCCATCAGGTGCCCCGGCTGGCCAGGGGGAGGCAGTATAAAGACCAGGATTTCTCTGGCAAGAGATACTGGGGTCAGATATAACATTCTCTGAGGCAGGGCAGATACCTAGTTGCATATGGCAACTTTTAATCGAAGATATCTGGATTACATATCCAGTCTAGCTATTAAATGTTCAAACGGCTTGCCATAGGCAGCCACCGCCTCAGAGGTACAGTATACCCTGCACCCCAGGGTATAACGTCAACCCAGCAGCACAATATCATTTAGGTCCGGTCAGTCTGACCACACACCAAAGCCAGTTCTCCAGCGATGACATCTAACAGGCTTTCCTTTCTGTCTTTGTTTAAGCAGAATCAACCACACAGAAGAAGAGTATACAAAGTTATTCCATTCCATAAATGGGTGAGCTCACTTTTAAAATGATAAAAAGCACAATGAACATTTTATAATGGTTTGCTCTGCCACCGGTGTATGCAAGTGTGCATGTGCGTGTGCGTGTGCGCGCGCGTGCGTGTGCGTGTGTGTGTGAATGTAATGCACAATCTAATCTATGTAAAGATAGATTGGATAAAAGCGTTATATAAATGCAACTTTACCATTTGTTAGGAGTCTTTGTTCTTACAGAAGTTTGGTGTGGTTTCACCTCCTCTCTTCTTCATCAGTTTGATGCTGCCAGGAGGATGTGCTGACCTTCAGACGTCAGGGTTCGCCCGGACAGCAAAGATCTTCTTTGAATTGGCTGTGAAGGTAAAGATCTTCTTTGAACTGGCTGTGAAGGTAAAGATCTTCTTTGAACTGGCTGTGAAGGTAAAGATCTTCTTTGAACTGGCTGTGAAGGTGAAGATATTCTGTGAACTGACTGTGAAGGTAAAGATCTATGAACTGGCTCTGAAGGTAACGTTGGTTCAATGCTGTTGCTGTACAGTATGTGTACATCTATCTGAATTCAAGGCTTCAGGGGGGTGTGTCATGTGAAAATAATCGTTGTGATTTGGCGCTATATATATATTATGAATAAAATTGGCTTGGCCTGATACTTTTTACTTGCATTACCAGATGCGTGTGTGTTGAAGTGTGTTGAAGAATGAAGACATAACTTTGATCAGTTTGATGTCCTCTGTGTGTTCCTCAGGCCAACGATGCGGGGGATTACTTCCCCATCTGGGGGGTGTGTCTGGGTCACCAGCTGCTCGTGGTCCTCATAACGAACCAGAACACCCGCGTCCAGACAGATACTCTGTCTGTGGCTCTGCCGCTCACATTCACAGAAGGTAATAAATAATCATCTTACAATGAGCCAGCGTTTCCCAAAACCTAAAGGCCTTTAACACATATAGCCTACTCCAGTTTTAGGTGATAAGGTATACTCACCTTTTCGGTGGTTAGTAAAACCAGAGAGATGTGTTTGGGTGAGCGGCGAGTCGCTTATCACTGCAGCTCAATGACGTCATGTTGTAGTTTTCCCAACCACCGCGGTGGTCACCTTATCACCTAAAACTGGAGTATACGCCGTGGGCCTTAACAGACAGTACACATACACAATTAATTGGATTAGCTGCAGCCGTGTTGCTTGCATCACAGTGTACTTGGGTAGTCTCTCCTGAAGTGTCCAGGTATTGTATCTTCCCTCAGTGTGTGTGTGTGTGTGTGTGTGTGTGTATGTGTGTGTGTGTGTGTGTGTGTGTGTGTGTGTGTGTGTGTGTGTGTGTGTGTGTCTGTGTGTGTGTCTGCGTGTGTGTGCGTGCCTGTGTGCATGTTTGTGTAAGTGCTTTACATGCAGAAATTAAAAACAAAGACAGGCAAAATACAATAGAATAGTAGTCAAACAAAAAACAGGAAAACATACGAAAAGAAAAATAATAACACAGTAAAATAACAACACAAACCATTATGATACATTGGGAAAGGCTTGTGCAAATAGTAAAGTTTTAAGTTGTTTTTTAAAAATGTCAACCGAGGCTGCGGATCTCAACACCCGTGGGAGGGCATTCCACAGTGTGGGCGCTACAACCTGAAAGGCTCTGCCACCTTTTGTTTTCAGTTTGGTGCTAGGAATTTTTAGAAGACCCTGATCCGCAGACCTTAGGGCCCTCTCAGGCACGTAGCGTTGAACTAGGTCAGTAATGTACAGTATAATGGAGCCTGACCATTTAGAGCTCTATAAGTGAGCACCAGGACCTTGAAATTAACTCTGTATTTAACCGGAAGCCAATGTAAGGAGGCTAAGACTGGGGTGATGTGTGCATGCGTGTGTGCGTGCGTGTGTCTTCCAGAGGCCAAGTCCAGCCGTTTGTTCGGAGGGTTTCCCAGACACCTGATGCAGTCTCTGGCTGAGGAGAACATCGCCCCCCACTTCCACAAATGGAGTTTCTCAATGCAGGTACGATTGATTGATTGATTGATTGATTGATTGATTGATTGATGGATTGATTGATTGATTGATTGATTGATTGATTGATTGATTGATTGATTGATTGATTGATTGGTTGATGGATGGATGGATGGATGGATGGATGGATGGATGGATGGATGATGGGGCGGCAGTGGTTCAGGGGTAGAGTGGGCGGTAGATCAGCTGGATGGGAACCGTCAAATGCACTTTAAATCGTTTATTAGGGAACCAGCAACGTTTCCGCCTATACAGCATTCATCAGATAGCCTGATGAAGGCCGTATAGGCAGAAATTATCCCTAATAAACTATTTAACTGTAATAATTATAATTATTATTACAAAACATACACTAACCACTTCAGCCATATATTTCAGCCATTTGAAAATGTGCTGATCTACAAGGAAAATATTTTTAGAACTGAATTGGAACATTCTGCACTTTTACTTTTGGTAGTATATTTTGATACCGATACCTTTGTAATTTTACTCAAGTACACTTTGAATACGGGACTTCTACTTGTAACAGAGTATCTTATCTACATTGCATGTATTGCATCCCTGGTAAATTACTGTATGTGATCCAACAGGAATACAACCATAACGTCAAGTTCAAGACGTTCTATAAGGTTTTGTCCACCAACAGTGACGGCAACACCGACTTCATCTCCACCATGGAAGGTATGTAGCAGAGTGACTCACAACCTCAGCCTTTGGTGTCGTGAGTGTAGCAGAGTAGCTCACAACAGTGTTGCCAGATGTACGATAATTTCACCCTCTGCACGCATTCTAAAAATGGCCTTAATGTACGATAATTTCGCCATATCACAAAAGATGTGTGCATTTACTAAATTCCTTGGCTGCTGGTTTGGAATCCAGTTTGACCTTTTTAAAAATCAGTCAGGAAATCAGTAAATCTGACCCTAGATCTGTACTTGGAGGTCCAGGACGTTGGCTGCTACAACACAGCATATGTGATGTGTTTTTGTATCATAGGAGTATCAAACTAGGTTGTTTCTTACACTAAATAAATACAATTTCTTTTGTGAAATTACATACAGTATTGGTTTAGTTTTTTTTGGCTGTGTACGATAGTTTTCTTTGAAATTAGCTCCGTTTGGAAATTGGAACCTCACTCTTAGCTCCGAGAAGAGGTTCTGTGTCAACTCAGGCGAAAACCCTTTAAGCAGTATCGTTTCCAAAAAGTAAAGGTATTTCCAGCTAGATGTTATACTTAGGACAGGCACGTATTTTTTTAGACAGCCCTGCTGAAACAACCGCTTACCAAGCGTATGAAGTCAGTCAGTACCATGTTTTCTCCCAATGCAATCTTACGGAAGCAGTACTGTGCATGCAGACGGGGGTTGACTGGCCACAGGCTGACTAAATAATATGCAATTTAAGCCTGATTTATGCAGTTGTTTCACCCCTGTCTAAAGCATTTACATACCTGTCCTAAGGTTATCATTTATAGCTAGCCAGAAATACCTTTACTTTTTGGAAACAAGCTTCCAGTACGATAATTCAACATTTCACATTATGGCAACACTGCTCACAACTGCAAATTGCCAAAACTGTAATCCTGGGCACTATACTCTCCCTCTGCAATTATTATTATTATTAGGCATGTTGTCTTGTCTCCCAGCCTACTGTTACTTGTATGATTACTATATTTTAAATGTATTTTGTCTTGTCTTTCAGCCTACAGGTATCCATTCTATGGAGTCCAGTGGCATCCGGAGAAAGCACCCTTTGAGTGGATAGACAAGCCTGGCATGGTTCACTCTGTCACCGCCATGTCTATCTCATTCTACGCTGCCATCTTCTTTGTGTCGGAAGGTGAGACGCCGCAAATTAGTCAGGCCAGGCGGGGTCTCGGGCCAGCCAAGGTAGGGCCCAGGTAAGGCCGGCTGGCCAGGCCTTAATTTTCGGGCCTGTTGTGAAGTCTAGTTATCGCCGGCTGCGCTAATGATAAATGTGCTGCGCTAATGATAAATCTTTTGAAAATGCATTCTTGGTGTGTGCGACCCTTTACCAATTCTATAATGTTGATTTAAGCTGGTAACGCACCATAAGTCAGAGCGTGGTGGTCACAAGGAAGTTATAGGCCAATCAATCAAATCAGTGCACAACCACAAACATATGCAAGTTGGGCAACCAAATGGTCAGCGACGAGCCTGGTGGAAATGTCAACATAAACAGTGGAACAAAACCAAAATACAGACAGGGGGATGTGTCTTTCTGCAAGGAAACACACCTGACAGAGGGAAATGAGCGGTGGCGCGCAATAATATTTATATAAAAGGCTATAGTTTCCGTTTAAATAATTGAACTTGTGTGTGCGAGGATGTTCGCCTGTGCATACATCCTGCAGCACTACTGTGACATTCTTATGTTCTGTATGTTCTCAGTAATAAAATGTGACAACACTTTCTATTTACTGCTCAGATCCAGTTTCGACCCCGCCTATTGGCTTTGTTATTTGCACACATCAAGCACACAGACCAATTGATTGATTGATTGGAAGTCCATACAAAAACTGTTACTTTGTGGTCGAACCGTGATTAAGCATTGCACTTGGGTCCATCCACCTTTTTCAATTAAAAAAAAACAGGAAATCATAAAGAAATAAAAAAAAATCAAATGTGAAGTGAGGGGCGCTCTTATCATCGTACATCATCATACATCATCACATTTCGGCCAGTCACAAATTTGCGTCCTCACCTTCGTCATCAATGTTTGTGTTTTTTTACACTATGACATAAAATTGTCCATTCATTTTCAATGGGAATTTAATGTTTGTGTAGGACAAAGTTTATGCACACACACTAAAAGCTGGAACAAGGAGGGCCTAGAAAAAAAAGTAAAAAACATGTACAGAGAAAGGTGTGGGGGGGAGCAGCCTCAGAATCAATTTACAGGGGCCAGTTTCGGATTGCAGCCGTCCGTAGGTTGTCTTTGAGAGCGGTTTTGAAGGAGTCAAGGGAATCACATGTCTTAATGGCTGTTGGTAGGGCGTTCCACATTTTAGTGATCCAGATCTGCTTCCGACCTGCAACGCCCCTCTTCCATTGTCTCGTTTTGTTTTAATTTGTCCCTGAACTGTCAATCTAGCAACATGTATTAATGTCATTCGCTGTGAGAAGGGTGGGCGTCTACTAGTGACTGCAACTTTTGGTCTCTGAGACATGCAAGGAGATTAAAAGAAGTCTGAGTCTATCTTCTTATAACACATCCACTTCATAAAATAATGATACATGCCCGGCCGTTGCACAGTTTCTATTGCCCAACAATTATGGTGGAGAATGACTTGTCGAGGTCGAGGTCAGCATGCAAGCCGTGTCAAGGTAGCAACGTTATTTAACAATAGTCATGGTTTGGATGGTGGGATGTCTGTCATTTCATTACAGATACAGATGACAGATGATGATATTCACAGTCAGTGCTGCAGGGTGTACTATTTAGATTTTAGAGCTTAACCGCACACCACTCTACACTGCCCACTTGTGGTCAAGGTACAAATAAAGCAAGGCCTAGAGATGGTGCAGTGCGAGGGAAATGTCAATACTTTTCAAGCTGTTTTACTTTTCAGTACATCTGAGAAGGTTTTGTGCCAGCTAGGGACAGCAAAGAGGAGATTTAAAATTCTGCTAACTGCTAACTTCCACCAACCCTCTCTCTCTCCCCCCTCTCTCTCTCTCTATCTCTCTCTCTCTCCCCCCTCCTCTCCCTCTCTCTCTCCAGCCATGAAGAGTAACCACCAGTTCTCCAGTCGTCTGGAGGAAGACGAGGCTATGATCTATAACTTCTCTCCTGTCTTCAGAGGACAAGGAAACATCTTCATGGAGAAATACTACTTTGACTGAATTTTATTTTATTCATTTTCGGTCTCGCAAGACCGAAACGTTGCTTCTTAAATAAATCCTCTGAACCTAGCAAGTGGCGGTGTGCGGGTGTCCCTCCTTTCTACATTAGAGATGGTGCAGTGGGAGTGAAATGTTAAATGTCAATACTTTTCAAGCTGTTTTACTTTTCAGTACATCTGTCATGATCTGTGCCAGCTATAGGGACAGCAAAGAGGAGATTTAAAATGAAATCTTGCCTCCTCTCTCTCCCATTTCTGCTAACTGCCACCAACCCCCCCCCCCCCTCTCTCTCTCCCCCCCCCCGCCTCTCCCTCTCTCTCTCCCCCCCCCTCCTCTCTCCCCCCCCCCCCCCCCCCTCCCCTCCCTCTCTCTCTCCAGCCATGAAGAGTAACCACCAGTTCTCCAGTCGTCTGGAGGAAGACGAGGCTATGTTCTCTAACTTCTCTCCTGTCTTCAGAGGACAAGGAAACATCTTCATGGAGAAATTATATTTGCACGAGTGAGGCTGTGTTGGAGCTACTGGACACAAAACAACCCGGCCTCTGTATCAAATATAAATAGGCTATATTTCAAGGCAGTGTGTCGCTCTTCCATGGCCATGGGCCATAGTGTAAAGGCTCATACATAGTCTGGATTTTCGGTGGTTAGGTGAGTGACCACCGAACTACAACATGACATCACGAGCCGCGGTGAAGAGCAAACCATGCACCGCCACCGCTCCAGCCCTTTTCTCTGTTTTTACTCACCACCGCTCAACGTTATTTCAGCTCCGGTGGTCAGCTCACCACCGGAGCGGTGGTCACCTCACCACCGAAAATCCAGACTATGAATAGATTCACTATTAATAGATTAATTAAATCACTGGGCATAATGTTAAATGGATAATGGATCTCTTAAAGGCAATGGCAGGTGGCACGGTGATTGGTTTAATCATTGTAACGCCCAAACCACACCTATGCATATATGTAAGGGGTAATGGAGGTGTTTTAGGGACTTAGGCTGTGGCACAAGATAACAAATTTTACGGGACCACACCTCTCACACAGTACTAAAAAGGGCCCCTGCCGCAAGATGGAGCCCTATGTGTATAATAGTGGCGATATTGTGGTGTTATAGACACCCTTATGCCCCCCAAATAAGGAAGGAAACATCTTTGGGTGGTGCACTATGCACAACTAACTAGTATACGAGCAGTAGGGTACAGCCTACAGGCTGTTCCTGCCAAATGCTTCAGATAGATTGATTCGCAAAAGAAAGCATCTTTGGTTTCAAAGCATTTATTTCGCCTGCAGGACGGACAGCTCTACTCTGTAGCACGCAGGGACACGGGACATCTATTCAGCCTGGACAGCTCTACTCTAGCAGCAGTGACACAGGAAAGGGAAGTGCTGACTGAGTTCCTGGGATGTGAGAGACAGAGTGGAGTTGCATGGACATAACAAGAACATATAGTCACTGCAGGACCCTTTCTATGGGGGGGGCAGGGGGGCAGCCCCCCCCCCAGAACGGGCCCACCCAAACGTGAGTCCTGCCCACCCAATCAAAAGTTATGGGGAATGTTTATTTTGAGCCAATATGAGAAATACCACAAAATATCTGTACCATTCAGAATTTCTGATGGGGCGGGCAGCACTCCCACCTGCTAGTGGAAATTTGGTTACTGTTGGTCAAAGAAGATAGGATATAGTATCCTATGCATTTTGGGGGTATTTCTGCCCACCCTATAGTGGGGCAGGCTATAGAGCTGGCCCTGAGTCACTGTTCTGAGAGGTGGTTGAACTGAACAGAATCTAGAGGTCTGTCGATGGTTCTGGGTTCATCGTCAGGGGTCATCCATGTCTGTGGCAAAGGCCTTGTCCTTGGCACATTTTAGATTTATTTTTTTACACACCATTATAAAAAAGATAATAGTGGAATGGTGTGACAAAAATAATTTGATAATCAACACTAAGAAAACGGAGGCTTCCCAAGGAAGAAATGCCACTTGACAGTTTTCAAATCAGAAAACGGAGGCTTCCCAAGGAAGAAATGCCACTTGACAGTTTTCAAATCAGCCTCATGGTGGCGCTACAACAGGCCAAGTTGCGTCTCACTCACACACACACACACACACACACACACACACACACACACACACACACACACACACACACACACACACACACACACACACACACACACACACACACACACACACACACACACACACACACAGGGGCGGCCTTAGGAATCTGGAGGCCCGTTTCAAGACCAAATATGAGGCCCCCATATACCTATGACATCATTATTTTGTTGATACAGCCGTATATTGGTACGAATAGTTTGACTGTTCAATATCACACACAGCCATTACTCTTGACAATTAGCAACAACAACACCTTTCCTCATCCTGTCGTCCCTTCACAATTAAAGTGTCTCCCCTTTACCTCCCAATGCTGCACATTTTACCATGTTATTTACATAAAATAGGTGTAACTTTACTAACATTAACATTGTGGGAGAGAGCAAGGCAGTGAGTGAGAGAGAGAGAGAGAGAGAGAGAGAGAGAGAGAGAGAGAGAGAGAGAGTGAGTGAGTGAGTGAGTGAGTGAGTGAGTGAGTGAGTGAGTGAGTGAGAAGAGTGGTGGGGGTTGACTGAGGGGACTTCAGTGCACTGTACACTCTTGCTTCGTGTTCCAGGTTGGCTTGGTGTGGAATGTGCTAATTTGTCCCCTATATTCAAAGTCTGATTTCCATTGATTGTTGGCTGTGTTTAACATGTATATGGCCGTGGAGTTTTGGTACAAAATCAAAACAACTTGTCTAATATTTTGGCATGTTTAAACCTCCAGGAAAATCCGTGTTGAGGTTCTTGATCCATTGTTTTTCATTAAAACGTCCTACTGTCCAGTTGGGATTGTGTTGAAGTCCAGATACTTTTAGAGCTTCAATGCCAGGCATATGCCATGTAATGTTGAACAATCCTTTTCGTTGCCTTTTTTGCATTGTTAATATTGTATTTGTGTTGTCTCAGCCTTGCAGCTATTGTTTTACTCGTTTCTCCGACATATTGTAAGCCACATTTTTCACATGTGATTAAAACACATTTAGTGCCGGAAGTGCATCAAAATAGAAGCTCCGGGGTGCCAGAGTTGTCTGATCGCTCTTACTCTGAAAGCCATGAACCGGAAACACTTTCCTAAAAAAGTTGACTTTACAAAGTGACCTCACATCCCCGATCATCTTAATATATTTTTTTACGCTCCAAAAAGCTTTCATATTTTGCGGGAGAGACGGATATCGCTTATATATATATATATAAGCGCCAGCATATCGATCCATTCATCACCACGGAGAGCGCCCTGGATTAGGAGATACGAGTCATTCTTTCCGCCACGCTAACATGGGAGTCAATGACAAGCTAATAGTTGCACAGAGCATTAGCATACGGCAAGCGAAAAGCGAAATGCCAAAAAAAAAATAGGAAAAATTCGGAATATTCTTATCTCGCCCCGCGTCGCTGGGACGTCGCTAGGACGTCCACAGACGTCGTAGGCACTAATATTTCGGGATCCTTATGACAGTCTCACACGTCGTACGAACTGAAACGGTTAAATAAACAGTTGCTGGTGCTGGCTGTTATCTGTTGTTTAATCTCCAACGTGCGTTTTGTAGTTCTATTTTTAACTATTTGTTTGGGTTTGAAGTATTCTGGTCTCTGGCGTGCTGGTGTGTTGATTCCTTTTAGCTTGTTGTGTACCAGATAAAATGGTAAATGGTGCATTTATATAGCGCCTTTATCCAAAGCGCTTTACATAGATTGTGCATTACATTCACCCATTCACACACACATTCATACACTGATTGCGGCAGAAGCCATGCAAGGTACCAACCAGCACATCGGGAGCAATTTGGGGTTCAGTGTCTTTGCCCAAGGACACTTCCACATGTAGACAGGAGGAGCCGGGATTTGAACCGCCGACCCATGGATCATTGGACGACCTGCTCTACCTCCTGAGCCACAGTCGCCCTTAAGAGTTTTGTTTTTTCTGTAGGCCGAGTTTCGCGATTATTGTTTTTTTGGCAGGAGAAGGAAAAAAAAACTAACAATAACAATAAAGGACCAAGGAGTCCTTTAAATAAAAAAAGATCATAGAAATAAATATACAATAAAGAGAGTTCCACTATGTTCAGTTTGGAACATACAGACACAGGTTTGTGTTTCCACCGCATTGTGTTGGACGGAACAATTGTCATTGTTTGATGCCTAGCTGAATGGTTATAGAGCCTGTCTGGAGAGAAGGAGTCTCCTGAGGTTTGAATCTCAGTAAGAGATGCTGAGAGGTGGCTCACCATCAGGTGGGATGAGATGTTGATCCATCATTTCTTGATCTTTCTGCTGTTCCTTTGTCTGGAATGTGGTCTCGGTTGTTGTTGTTGTTTGTCGTCTGTTGTCTGTTGGTTGCCATGGCTGCCAGTTCCCACCTGATGTCGTGTGGGAGTTCTGATTGGTCCAGAGCGTACTGAATAACTTCTAGCTTGCATAACGTCTTAAGACGAGGACTCAAGTCTAAGATGAACAGCTCCTCAGATTTAGTGTGATCTCCATTGAATCCTCCAAAGAGCATGATACGATCTCCCACAATGCAACAGCACATACCACGCATTGGACATGGTCCTTTCCCATTGGGCTCAACCTTCTTCCAGGAGAAGGTCTCTGGACTGAATTTCCACACATCATGGAAGTTCTGGTTATAGTTCGAGCCACCAAATATGTACAGCTCTCCATTGTAGGTAAATGCTGAATGACACCAGCGTCCTTCTGGTAGAAGTTGAGCAGAAGGTGTGTCCAGCCAGGCGTTGGTCTCCGTGTCAAACACTCTGATGGGATTCATGTCCCCAAATACAAACATCTTGGTACCAATGATGGTAGCAGAGTGACGTTGTGAATCAGGAGGTGGAGTTCCTCTGGTGTTAATTAAAGTCCAGACCATTGTGCTGGTGTCCAACTTGTACATGTCATTAGTGTGTCCAGTCAGCTTGGTGTATCCTCCATGGATAAACATGACCTTCTCCAACACACAGGCTGAGTGGTAGCTCCTCTCCTCTGGAACAGTCCCAGAAACCCTGGGTTTGGACCATCTGTGGGAGTCAACATCAAATGCATAAAGCACATTGCAGTAAGGCTGGCCTCCCCAGATGTAGACTGTATCTTCAACCAACACAGCTGTGTGGGCGTAGCGCTTGGATAGAACCTCAAGGTGACCGTCTCCTCTTCCTGGTTCCACTGGAGGTAACTTCTTCCAGCATAAAGACACTGTGTTGAAGACATGGACATCCATGTTGTTGAAGGTCCTTCCAAAGCCTCCAAAGGAATACAGTTTGTTCCTCACTGCTACAGCAGCATTATAGACTCGCATTGGTCCTCCTGCTTTGGAGACGGTCCAAGACAACATCTGTCTGTCTGTCTGTCTGTCTGTCTGTCTGTCTGTCTGTCTGTCTGTCTGTCTGTCTCACTCTCTTCTCTCTCTCGACGTCTACAGTCATTTTCAACACGGTGCATCATCTTATATCTTCTGGTGTGACATCACACAAGACACAAACTGTTGCCATGCACACCTTAACGACGTCAATTAGTGCAGCTGTTCTTCATCTGCACCCTTTGAACTCTATTGCTATATTTATTACTTCATTGCGGCTACCTTGGGGTATATGGATCTATGGGTCTTCCACACGTATAGCATAGTCTTCCCAGCTAAGTCCTGCCCTATGGGGGAGCTAACTATCTCCGTAGACAACGCCCTGGTAACGTCTGTCCAAACAGCCAGGAACCTCGGTGTTGTCCTGGACAGTCAGCTCTTGTTCCAAACACACATCACAGCTGTCACTCGATCCTGTAGGTTCACACTCTATAACATACGACAAATTAGACCGTTCCTCACCCAGGGATCAGCCCAGCTCCTAATCCAGACAACAGTCTTGTCAAAACTCGACTATTGTAACTCCCTCCTTACTGGCCTACCAGCATGTGCACTTAAGCCTCTCCAGCTGATCCAAAATGCAGCAGCTCGCTTGGTCTTCAACCAGCCAAAATTCTCACATGTCTCCCCCCTGCTCCGCTCCCTCCACTGGCTCCCGGTCGCTGCTCGCACAGAATACAAAACTCTGATGCTGGCATTCAAGGCAACCAAAGGTATGGCTCCCCCATATCTTGCAAGTATGATTGAACCCTACAAACCCTCCCGCGCACTCAGATCAGCCAACACAGGGAAGCTGGAAGTACCCTCACTAAAAACGCCGGGACAACGCTCCACACGTCCCAAACTCTTCTCCCTTCTGGCTCCAAAACTGTGGAATGCACTTCCCATTGCAGTCAGAACTGCAGCATCACTCCCAATCTTCCGCCGTAGTCTGAAAACCCACCTTTTTAGACTCCATCATGGCCCATAGCACTTACCCCACCCCCTTAGATAGCATTTCTGTAGACTTAGATAGCATCTGATACAGACTTATAGCATGTTATGTAGACGGCACTATAATTGCATTGTATATAGTCATAGCACGCCATAGTACATATGTATAGCATAGTAGTATATATATATAGTTTATATGTATAGTCTCATAATATAGATATTCCACTGTTACTTTTTTAGCTTATGCAAGTTTTATGATAAATGCTTATGTGATGTATTCCCATGTGCTTTTGTTCTTGATTATTGTAAATCGCTCTGGATTAAGAGCGTCTGCTAAATGCCTAAATTGTAAATTGTAATAGTATAGTATATATGTATAGTTTCTAATATAGTTTCATTATATAGATATTCCACTGTTACGTTCTTAGCTTACGCATGTTTCATGATAAATGCTTTTTATGTGATGTATTCCCATGCTTTTTTGTTCTTGCTTAATGTAAATCACTCTGGATTAAGAGCGTCTGCTAAATGCCTAAATTGAAAATTGCTACAGCGTTCCATAACACTGAGCTGTGTTGTATTTTGAGGCTGTGTGTGTGTGTGTGTGTGTGTGTGTGTGTGTGTGTGTGCGCGCGTGCGTGCACGGAATGTGCTCAAGCTGACTGGCTGAGCACGGAATGTGACGTATGGTGATAACAGTGCCGCTCACGTCACGTGGGTGTGATATTTTTCTCTATATCGCTGTGTGAGAGACAGTCCACTGAGCAACTCAAAGTGAGGCTGAATGACAAGCATTTAGCATTCTGGCTCTTTGAGGGGAGCTAGCGCCCCCTATGGCCAGCTTGGTGTGTTTGTGTGTTCTCAGGGGCGGCCTTAGGAATCTGGAGGCCCGTTTCAAGACCAAATATGAGGCCCTCATATACCCATGACATCATTATTTTGTTGAGGCCCCCCTGAGGGTGGAGGCCCGTTTCAATTGAAACTGTTGAAACATACTTAAGGCCTCCTATGCACACACACACACACACACACACACACACACACACACACACACACACACACACACACACACACACACACACACACACACACACACACACACACACACAAACCCAAACTTAAATGACTCCTAAACATTTTGCCAAACATCACACACTCTATCCTCCTGGTGGAGACCTGTGCCCAGAAGGGCACTTTTTCTATAGTTAGTGTGGTTGCCCGAATGGGCAACCAGACTCTTGTAACTGTGACACTTTATTATTATTATTATTATTTTTTTTTCACTGGAGTAGTCTTTATTTTGACGCTTTATACCTCCCACACTGTACGCTGTACGCACTTGAGCCATATGTCAAATTGACCGGAAAAATCGGGAATCGTGTGCGTGTATTTTGTTAAGAGAAATGTTGTATAGTTTAATTGATATGAATTTATTAGTGAATTAAATTTCCCCATTGACATGAATGGGAAAAGGCAAAAATTCACATAAAAGTATTTGTTCCTCGGAGACTGTAATCACTATAGTTACAAAACTGTTAGGGATATTTCTTAATTATCACTAAAATTAATTAAAATTATAATTTTATAGGTCGGCCTCATGGTGGCGCTATAACAGCCCACTTTACCTTTTGGCTTATAACTCTTGAACCGTAGGTCGTAAAATCAAAATTATTTTTTCCCTGGATTCCTTGGGTCATGACGCATCTCCCCATATAGGCCACGCCCATTTCCGCCATGATAGATTTTCCGCCATTTTGAATTTTGTCCAAAACACACTTTTTGCTTTTCCTCCTACAGATTTCGTTCAAATCTCACAGAAATCGGCACACGTGATCTCTGGACCCATCCAATTAAAACTGAGCCGCAGAATTTTGAAAGTGCGTATCGTTCGGCCGTAATCGTCTTCCGAAGTTAGTAGGAGGGGCCTATATCACAAAAATGCCATAAATCATGAACGGAATGTCCAATCCATCCCAAATTTCAATCACATGTCCGGGGTGGTTCAATCAACCAAGTTCTAAAAGCAATTCCATTTTCATCCATAGGGGGCGCCGCAAATGCGAGAAATGTAACCGTTTGTCGCAAAAACATGAATTTCGGGGGTTAAATCCCCCCCGAATGACTTACGCATGATCTAAGGTGTGACTTGAAATTGTAATTGGCTGGCAATACTAGTGGGAGGGGCATATGTAAGCCACTGCGGCAACCACACTCTGCAATTTTTTTAAATTGCGAATTTTCTAGTTAATTTCTGCATCTCTTAGGGCCCATTTAACCATATAATGCATTTGGATGGCAAAAATGACAGATCTGCAAGTTCAGTGTCTTGAATGAGAATTATGAGATGTGCTGTGAGTTTGCATAGGCTATCTGCTATTTTCCGGCACCAAGCCGTGCATATCCACCGAATCCACGGATATTCCCAAGCCAACACACACACACACACACACACACACACACACACACACACACGTTTAAATTACTCCTAAACATTTTGCCAAACATCACACACTCTCCTATCCTCCTGGCGGAGACTTGTGCCCAGAAGGGCACTTTTTCAAAATATGTTATGAAAACTTGAAATGAGATTACATAATGACTACTTTTACTTTTGGTAGGTAATTGCTACATTTTGATGCCAATTTACTCAAATAGGCTACATTTAGAATTCCAGACTTTTACTTGTAATATTGCAGTATATTGATACTTTTACTTAAGTAAAACATTTGAGTATTTTTTCCACCACTGCACACACCCCTCCAGGCATGAAGAAATAAATCAGAGAGTGAAAATAAGGAGAGGGGAGGGGAAACAAAGTGCTTGTGTGTTTTTGGAATGTTTTAGAGAGAATGGGAACGGCGTTTATTTGTTCAGTCAGCGATTATTAACCTGGAAATCAGCGCGTCAAAGCACAGGACATGACTAGTCTGGTAGGAATCGGATACTGACTTAGTTGACTGACTGACTGCACAGCCGAGGCTAATATTACACTTCACTAACAAATAAACCCAAAGAAAGGAACACACCACAACTGGACTATAGGATAAAATAAAATGCACCGAGTTTTATACTGGCTCTCTATAACAGCTTGACGTCGTCAACCTTTACGTCGCAGTACTTTTGAGTAGACCCTACTACTAAACGATGAAGGATTGTAACTTTTATAAGCTTCTTCCTCCACCATGATGACAATAAAAAGTTTACTGCGCAGCACTGTTCTGTTCTGGGCTGGAGAGACGCGTGACGTCTAGTTAGCACGCATGCGGCACACACACTCACTACACTCGGACTGCACTAGTCTCTGGAGGACTATAGGAAGACTGTCTGTAGTTTGGAGGACCAACATCCGTGATGTCCGCAAGCAGCACCGAGCAGGACCACCACCACCACCACCCCGGGACAGGGACAGGGGGTCCTCCCGGGACGGGGTCTGGAGCAGGACCCGTGCGTAACGGCGTTGGAAGCCGCCGCTCCCGGGCAGCGTCGTCCGCCAGCACAGCAGAGGACCACCTGGCATTGAAGAGGACCACCCTCACCAGGCACAACAATAAGAGAATGGGTAGGAATAGAATGACTGCATGGCAATAATAACTGGTGGTGGTGGTGTGTGTGTGTGTGTGTGTGTGTGTGTGTGTGTGTGTGTGTGTGTGTGTGTGTGTGTCACTTAGGCCCTAACACAAAAAAAGGAACAGATCATCTACAAGCTCCCTCCATAAAGTCAGTGACACGTACGTACCGGTATGCTATAGTATAGCCTACTACCGTGTAACGGTATAGCTTAGTATGGAGTAGCAGCTATCGTTAGGCAGCTCACTCACGTGATTATTTGAACCATCAGGCAGTGCAGGCCAGGGCCAATATGCCCCTATGGGAGTGACATCAGCATTGACCCAATGTTGTTCAATCTCTCTCTCTCGCTCTCTCTCTCTCTCTCTCTCTCTCTCTCTCTTAAGGGGCTTTATATTTGAATGTGGAATGTGTTTACCGTGCCAAAGCAAGTGTGAAACAATAAATGCACACACACACACACACACACACACACACACACACACACACACACACACACACACACACACACACACACACACACACACACACACACACACACACACACACACACACACAAAGATTATAGTGAGGCAATATTGAACAGATCGTCTATCATGTGAACGCCCTGCATGAATGATTTCATAATGCTAGAACCAACATTGTGGTGGTTCTACTGACAGGGAAGGAAAGCCCACAGCTTGTGCAGTATAGTCCAGACTCCACACCAGTCCAACTGGATTTGTTGGAACACTTTTTAAACTGTCAAGATAGGCCTATAGTACGCAATAAACGACAAAAATAGGCGATAAAACCTTACAGTGGTTCAGTGTTTGGCTGTCGATATGATTTAGTAATTTCTTTGAAAATAGCAGATCTACAAGCAAGGAGTTTGAAGTTACAATGGGGTTGTATAGGAACTTAGGAAGGGGGCGTGTCCGATCAAATTAATATCAAATCTAAAATACTGAATGTGTGCGTGTGTGTGTGTGTGTGTGTGTGTGTTACAATAAACATAGGCTAAAAGCAGTGGCTGCTGTATCAAGGTCATTTACAAATTGAACAGAATGGGCATATCATAAGGCGCACACACACAACTGTCTTAGGCTATCAGGATTTGCTGCCAGATCGTTTTTGGACAGGGATTTGGCTTTTTTCTTTTTGGGATAAATGTTTTTTCCCCAAACAACCAGCTACTATCCGGTAATCCGATATGCATATATGCAACAAAGAGAACTTCAACACAGAGAGAGGACAGCAGGCATCATGGTACAAAGTTCAACCAGAAGGTGTATTTATTCACCAAACACCAACAAAGATAACCTTCAGTCTTCGTCACATCAACATGGCATGGTGGCGGTGTCCAGACTTCCACCCAAAGCTGCTGCCTTTTATACCAAGCTGCAGCTAATGAGCCTGGATTGCTCCATTCCAAGAGGTGCATTTGAACTCTTAAAAGCATTATAAATACACAAATATATATATATATATATATATATATATATACACACACACACACACACACACATTTAACCTGTATTACAAATCTCTATGAACTACAAAAACAATTCATCCAATCTACAACATAAATATTAAGCAATTGCACATCAGAACCACCCCTCTGACATCCTGACAGTCCAGCTCAATCTATTGAAAACACAACAGGTAATGTTAAGCATCCAATCAAACAGTGGTGGAAAATGTAAAGTAAGTAAGTACGCCTTGCCGAGCCAACATGAGGCCCATAGGGCAGGAGCCTATATCTCCTGTTTCTGTAGCATGAGGCAGCTTGATGTACATTGTACAAATACATGGACAAGTACCTGGACATGACGCTAGTATGTTGCAGGGACCCGAAGGCTGTGATGTAGCATCATCACAAAATCATTTTATCCATTTATACTTTCGCCGTTCAAAAATAACAGATCTATACAAGCTCACAGCAGGACTTGTATAATGTTTGTTTGTGGGTTTGTTTTGGTTTCCAGAGCGAGCATTGTCCCGGGACGCTGGCAGTCTGAGGAGGGGTTTACCCACGTCTGAGGACAGCTTCCCAACAGGTAACACCCCGTCTCAGTCAGTGTGTACAAGAAATGTGGCACTGATGCTCGTGTATAAACCTGACTCTGCCAGATGGCAGTAGTGAGTTCTCAGGAGGGAACGTGTGAACTCAATACTGCCGCAATGTGGCGGAGTCAGGTTGTGTAGCCCCCAGCCAAGACTCGGCCCGCAACAGCCCTGCCAATCTGACTCAGCCCTATTGGCACGGTAGGTTGCGCGTTGGATTGGCGAGTGACAGTCTGGTGTTCAAATCCAGCTCCTGCGCATCACTACAATTGGTTTATCTCCGCACAGATATACAGAACATCTTATAAACTCACTGGACTACTGTCGAGTCACAGTGTAAAAAGCAGGATTGGTGACATCCATGTAGTTCTTTTTCTCCCCCCGTGTTGTTGTGGTTTTAGTATAACAGCTCTAGAACTGGAAGAAGGGACAGGAATGGATGAAATCTGTTGCTGGAAAGTGCAGCGTTCCAACCACAGAAGGCTACGGTATGAGGACGTGGAAAATGTTGTTGGCGACGTGTTTATACTTTTGCTGTTATTATGGATAATATTGTCTCTGTCAGGTGGAAACCTCATATGTCCAAAATTGTTACTTAACTTTTCAGGAAACATCAAAAGTAGCAGATCTACAAGCTCAAAACGTGTCACTTTGCGCTGCGTTTCAAGCTTGCAGATGTGCTACATTTGGATGGTTTGGTGTGACGCTGTAGTGTACTAATCAAGTAGGTTTAGTAGGGCGTTCATTTACAACAAAAAAAAGAAAAAAGGAATATGGAGATGAGAGGTTGCCATCCGACAGAGACGATATTCTAGTTAGAAGGCCCATGGAAACCACAGCGACCGTCGTGTTCCCACCACAGTGGTTAGAGCCGTTGTCAAACATCATGATCATTATTATCCCGTCTGAGCAGCGTCTTTAGGATGTCGGTACAAAACACCTGCGATGTCCGAGGCTAGGATGTCACATGTCAGTGGCTCGGGAGCTACGAAAGTTCAAAAACCTCCACCTTTGGTCCAGCAAACATTATTCTGAGGCACATTGTTGTCCACAGATGAACCAACTCCAAAGTATTCTCTCCCATTTTAAACGCCCCTCCTGCTTGCCAATAGCGGGGGTACAGTAAGCGAGTTGGTGCATGCTTGCACACAGTTCAATCATTCAATCACTTATTTAAACCCTAAATACTAATTTGAACCGGGGCCCCTCAAGGGTCTATGCTAGGTACGCTCCTTTCCCCCCTCTACGTCACCAATGGGGACCCCTGCCCCTTATGCCTTAATGGCATTTTTTTAAACTATTTTGAAAAACATTTAAAAAAGGTATCATCAAACTTCTAGAAGAAGGCTTAAGCCTTCTTGTTTATGGCCTGATGATACGTTTGATTTCTCTTGATTTTACAATTCCAGTACTATAAACAGTATGTCTTTCTTTCCTATGATGAAGGCTCGTAAAGCCTGCAGCTGACTAGCGGTCAGGAAATCATGTGAGAGAATGATAATGGAATGATTCATTCCTGTACCTTGAACCTGTGTCTTCTAAAGTCACTGATTAATCACCCTCCCAGCGGGTCACATCTCGTTGGTCGGGCACCGACATGTCATCATTGTATAATATGCATAATATATAGATATGCATGTTTTGCTTCACACCTTGATTGAATACTATAGGTACAGTTATACAGTAATGCTGTAAGGATAACAACAATCCCTGAGGCCGTGGAGCCTATGGAAATGGGCAGGGGCGAGGTGGGTTCGGGGAGTGAGGCCAAGTAGTAGCCTGACCAGTTTGTTTTGGGAAGTCTGGAGCTTTGTTTTAAGGGCATTCGAGTTGCTGTGGTACCAAGACGTGCATGCATAGTCGAAGAAACCTTGCACAAGAAGGGCTCCTGTCTTTTGTTGACCAATGAGGAGATCCTGTACACAGTGTACAGGAATCTTGCTCTTTGGTTGACCTTTTTGATTACATTGTTGGCCATTTTATCACTGAAAAGATTTGCCTCAAGGATGGAACCTAAATAGGTAATTTCTAATTTTGTGTGATAATATTGTCACCCACTCTAACCAAGAAGCCATCTGCCTTGAGATTACTGTTTGATCCAAAGAGAATGGATTCAGTTTTTCCCAGGTCTAAAGAAAGTTTGTTATCAGGTGCAGATTCTACTGAGTTCAGAGCTGAGGTCCTTTTCAACCTGCAGTTTGTATCTGGGATCCCTATTTTTTTGGGGCATGCCAACTAGAGAAATAGCTTATACATTGGTTACTTTCAGTACACAACCCCCGTCCCCCAGTATACGACAAAGTATAAACTGGGGCTTAAGTGGTTAAAATATGTGAGCACTAACTGGTTGAACGAGCAGAAAGATGCACACACGCACGCGCACACACAGTTTTATTTAAATTTTAACAAACATTAACTAGAGAGGAGTGAGGGTTGTGACTGAGTGGCGGTTTCATGGCCTCTAAGAGCTGCCATAGTCTGTGTTTTGTCTCTGTCTAAATGCCACCATTGTTCATGTGAGACTGAATCATCAGTGTCAATTTAACTCTGAGTTCAATTAACCTTTTCTTTTACGTTGTAGGTCACATATAAATAATAACAATTTACAATGTAGGTATGCTCACGACAAAAGCACGAACCCTAGCATCAGTCTAAAACCATATACTATCAAAAATAATAACATAACGCCACATACTGTATATTGTTACAGATTTTGAACTGTAGACAAACATTTGAGAGGTGTGTTTAGGTGTCTAATGTTCATCATAAGGGTTATGATGATAGCTGTGATGTGCTGTGATGAAGGCTTGGTTACTGTAGCTAGCTACAACACATTGTCATTGTGCTAAAATGAGTGTTGCATCAATAAATGACAGGGACAAGGTGAGTCATTTAGCTTGTCCTGCCTCATGACAGTGTGGGGAATGTGGAACCGATTTGAAAGTGTCACTTTGGATGATGTGACACTGCTGTTTTTTCCCACCGTTCCTTCGTTCAACAACAACAGGGAATCAGGGATGCCCTGTTTTTTCGGTCATTTCAGGTCACACAATAAGATGTCATTCCACATTGTTCTGCCTGGAATCAGATTTATTTGCCACATTGTTTCCAATCCCAAACACTTCACGAATGACTGGAGACCATCTAATTGGTTGTTGTGCATGCATTGCTCACCAAATCAAATTACAGACAAGTCGACGAAGTTGATTTCTTGGCATCGATTCATCCAATTAAATCTTTCTCCATTCTATGAATCTTTCCTCACCTCATTAACAGTGTCATGTAATCTAATCTTAAAGTCAGCTAACTGTAGGCTACTGTGTGTGTGCGTGTGTCTGTACGTGCGTGTGTGTGTGTGTGTGTGTGTGTGTGTGTGTGTGTGCATGTGCATGTGTGCGTGCCTATGTGTGCGTGGCTGCGTGCGCAGCCATGCCCATGCTGTTGTCCATGGTCCAGGGTGCTGACAGACTTCCTGCGGACGAGAGCTCACAGGAAGTGCTGCGTGGGAAGCTCCGCCTCCTCGAGGCTGACAGCGTCGAGGTCACCGCTCTGTTCACGGTAACGCATGCACACGCATGTGCGTGCACACACACACGCACACACACACACACGCACACACAAAACGAAAACTAGAATTGAAAAAACATTTTCTGATCTGAACTAAAGAAAAACTATAATAAAAAAACTAAAACGATAACTAAATGAAACTATTGTGCTACTGTTTACAAAACGAACAAAAATTAACTGAAATTAGTTTTTCTTGTTACCAACAGTAACAGAATATATATGCATTTTTTTTTAAATGGTATCTTTTGTTGAGTTTTTATTACACAATAGGCCTACTTACTCTGACCCTTTTCAATCCTGCACCTGACAAATACCTAAAAAAAACTAAAACTAACATTAAAACTAAGCATTGTCGCACAAATAAAAATGAATAAAAACTAGCAGCGCGCACACACGCGCACACACACACACACACACACACACACAGGTCCAAAACTGTTACTTTTCAGGATTCAAATTAAAGCAGCAGATCTACAAGCTCGAAGCGTATCGCTTCATGCCACGCTTCGAGCTTGTGGATCTGCTACTTATGATGTTTTTGTGTGACATTTGTGTGTGATATTTATGTTTTTAAACTACTCAAATAATCGAGTTGCATCAGCTTCTCCCTGCCTACAGAGAGAAACTAAAGCCTGTGTGGTCATTGTTGAAAACAGTGAATAAACAGATCAGAGGTTCAGATCACAGGTACTCTGTCTGGAGAAGCTGAAAAACTGGTTTTACAGTCAATGAGCAACTAGCCAGAACTTAGGTGTGCACTGGAGCAAGTCCAGGGTGCGAGGCAGGAAAGACAACAATTCCATGTTATTACATCTTAGTCAGCTCATGCATGACCTCGGAAACCCAGACGTTTTATTTCCTGGAAGAAAGAAAAAGGTCATGCATGACCTTTGTGCCTCACTGGCACAGCAAACATGCTCCGCGTGGTCCTCCAGAGTCAAGAGATGCACATCATGGAGTTCTATTTCACACAATGGTTCCGCATTTAATGTCCATCATCAGCCGTTATCAACACCATTGATAAGCCAGTATGGACATTTCCACATACTGACGTTGTTGTCAGCCATTGTCCAACGTAGCGTCGGTCGCTTTGTCCGACTATTACTAACCGTAACGGAAAACTAACCTCAGTCTTAACCGGCCACAACGTACATTTTCACTCATACGCAGATGACACACAATTATACATTTCCATAGGACCTCACAATGCGGTAACCCACCTCACCTCCTGCCTCAGGGATATAACCGACTGGATGAGCGCCGCAAACCTATTAAAACCAAACGAAAATAAAACAGAGGTGCTGCTAGGCCCTAAGATAAAAAGAGATCAGGTGATGAACTCTCTATAGGACATCTAGCCGCGTGGGTTAAAACCACAAGTAACCAGCCATTGCATATGTTCATTTCAGAAATATAGCCAAGATACGACCCTTCCTATCACAACCAGATGCTGAAAAAACCATCCATGCCTTTGTCACTAGCCGCCTAGATTACTGCAACGCTCCATTCACAGGATTACCAAAAAGGTGATCTCGGCAGGGAGGGCGGTTGGACCAGGAGGCGTCAAAAGGCGATCTCTGCGTAAATGAGTTAAAATATTCTCTCTCTATCTCTCTAGGAGTTGTCAGCTCACCTCCTGTCCATCAACTGTGATGAGAACGTAATGTTTGTAACATTCAAAACATTTGAAGAAATATGGAAGTTCACTACATATTGCACATTAGGTATGTACTCATGGAGTGTGATTATTGGATTTCAAGTGCAAATAAATGGGAGATCGTATATTTGTTGTAGCCCTAATGAAATTGCATGTATGGGACTTTTTGGGAATTGACAAAAATGCAAACAATAGAATTTAAATTCATATCAAATCTCTTCTTTCCTTGTCTTGTCCCGTGATCCCTCCTCTCATCTCCTCTCCTCTCCCCCCCCCCCCTCCTCTCCTCTCTCCCCCTCCTCCTCTCCTCCTCTCCTCCTCTCCTCTCCCCCTCCTCCTCTCCTCTCCCCCCTCTCCTCTCCCCCTCCCCATCCCTTGCAGGTTTTGTGGGTCAGTGCATGGAGAGTCTGTTGCTGGACCAGGAGTTCTGGTTGGACAGTGTGGACGGGGACAGGGCCGTGGGCATGGAGGTGTCCATCCAGGAGGACACGCTGAGCCTCATGTACCAAGGCCTCCTGATGCAGGAAGGTAAACACACTGAGCCTCCTCATGCAGGACGGTAGGTCAACATGTACCAAGGCCTCCTGATGCAGGAAGGTAAACACACTGAGCCTCCTCATGCAGGACGGTAGGTCAACATGTGCCAAGGCCTCCTCATGCAGGACGGTAGGTCAACATGTACCAAGGCCTCCTGATGCAGGAAGGTAAACACACTGAGCCTCCTCATGCAGGACGGTAGGTCAACATGTGCCAAGGCCTCCTCATGCAGGACGGTAGGTCAACATGTACCAAGGCCTCCTGATGCAGGAAGGTAAACACACTGAGCCTCCTCATGCAGGACGGTAGGTCAACATGTACCAAGGCCTCCTGATGCAGGAAGGTAAACACACTGAGCCTCCTCATGCAGGACGGTAGGTCAACATGTACCAAGGCCTCCTCATGCAGGATGGTAGGTCAACATGTACCAAGGCCTCCTCATGCAGGACGGTGCATGAGGAGACCTATGATCCTAGATTACTCATTATGTAATTTGATGTATCAATTCCCTCGTGTTTACCCTGCTTAAGTCGCTCCGGAGTGTCTGCTAAATGCCTCAAATGGAAATTGTAGATTGCAGAAAACAGATCGACAGGCTCACAACAAGGCATCACAATGTTTAATCAAAGATCGTCACAAATTATAGCAATTGTGCACTCTTTTATTTTTGTCCAACAGGCTCGCTGTTCGCCAGCTGCACTGCCAACCAGATGTTCGACAGCTCCACCTTCGGAGGGGACCTGTACCTGGAGCAGGGAGACATAGCCCAGTTCGAGCCTCCCTTCCTGGGCTCCGGGTGGACCGTGCACTGCCTGGGCGATGGAGCCCGAGGAACCAAACCCAACCCTACGCTGGAGCCTGTTGTTCCCTTCTATCAGTGGGTCACTATCATATACTGTGTGTGTGTATGTATATATATATGTGTGTGTGTGTGTGTGTGTGTGTGTGTGTATGTATATATATATATGTGTGTGTGTGTGTGTGTGTGTGTGTGTGTGTGTGTGTGTGTGTGTGTGTGTGTGTATGTATTTGAATTAATATTAGCTAAAATTGAGGACAACTTTCCAGATCCTCACAAGAGAAATAGTTGTCTTATGGTTATAAAAAAGATTTGGGGAGTTTGGCTTATACAAAAGTCTTTGAACGTTTTGGAAAATATTTGCCTAAAGAAGGTCGAAAGACCGAAACGTTGCACTTTGACATGAAATAAAAAGCTCTCGAACCAGCAAGTGGCAGTGTGCGGGTCTCCCTCCTTCTCCTACACGTTTGCTGCTTTGTCGCCTACACACCTGCTCGAAAATATTTGCCTGTAATGACTTGAAAGTGGTTAACTGCTCCCCATGTCAGGTGAAAAGAAGCAGCTAGGACTACTCATGACTACCCCCCCAGGTTGGCAGAGGAAGTGTAGCGCCCAGGAGATAATTGACGCTGGGTGAAAAATGGGTTGCAAAATCATGGGATAAAGATTATTTAAAAAAAAGAAAGAAAGTGGTTAACTGAGTATCGAGTTATTGAATGATATGCTATGTCTGCCCACAGGTGGTTCTTGAAGTCCTGTCCAGAAAACATTCTGGTTGGTGGAGGCAAGCCGGCCTGTGAGTTTGCTCTCCAATTCGGTGAGTAGCACTTAAGAGCCAAATGACCTCCACGTTGTTTATGTTTGGATATACTGTACATATTATCTGAGAACATTAAGAAAAACGTGATGGGACCAAACCATTAGGATGTTCATGTTCTTTTTTTGTGCCCAAAAAAAGCAAAAGAAAATCCTTGTAGTTTTGTAGCAAATGTTTGCCACATCGAATGTGGGAAACACATGGGAAAGTCCTTTATTTGTACAATTTGTGGAAAAAGCTTTAAACTTCACCTTTTCTTTCCTGCCTTGGGAACTATGCACAAAAACGTTTACGGTGACTGTGACAATAAAGTCTAATTCTGAATGTAATTTAATTCAACCCATGAAGTGACACACTGCGAGCTTGTAGATCTTCTATTTTTGAACAGCCAACGCTACAATTATGATGCTTTACCGGTTTTAATGGGTTGAACTATTCTAATCTAACCGACTCACTAATATAATATAATTGAACACAATACTGCCCAGTCCAGCCCAGCCCTCCAGACCAGAGCGTGGCGCCAGTGCCAGCAAAATCCGCAAAATAAGCATAAGTGATGTAGTGTTCAGTGCGGCTTAGATTAAGATTAAGATTTTATTTAGGCTATAAACATGGCATTTTATGCCATTCTGAGCATAAATAAGACTAATAACCCTGTGCGCGTGCACGTGAACCGCGGATGTACACCGTTTCTACAATGAGAGGCCTATGGATGCTAGGCTTATGCTATATAAATATAATCTAATCTAAACTAATCTCATATAATGTAATCTCTCAGCCAGAGGCAGATGTGTGGCCTCTGCAGATTACGACTCAGAGGGACCCGACGAGCTCACTGTGGCTTCCGGTGATGACATCATCATCGTGGGACTGCTGGTGTCCTGCTTTGATTGGTTCGTGGGGAGGCTGGAGGCGACGGGGGAGGTGGGGCTGGTCAGGACCGGCCTGGTCAAACCGTCCAATGACATTTGTGAGTAAGTGAAGCGTAGTCCAAATAGAAGCTTTTATTTCAGTGGTTCATAAAGTAAGTGGAGCGTAAGCGCCTCCGTTTACTGGTCCAATTAGAAGCTTTTATTTCAATGGTTCTCAAAGTGCGGTCCGGAGACCCCAGCTAGATTCGTTAAACACATTAACTGCCAGGTATTAAGTAATTATACTCAATATTGTGAGACTAGCCATTAGATAAGTCAGGGATAATTTCACAGAGGTGCCATAATCACCCTGAAGGGTTTAATTTCTCAACAATGACCGGCTGGCCGTCAATTATACCGCTTATTGCATGGCTACTTAATAAATAAATTCCTAAATTGACAACCAAAGTAACAACAAAACTAAGTATTTTTAAGTATAGTATAAATCCGTCCTGGGTGGACACGGTCTCCTCGGAAAACAAGGAAGTGTTGATCAAATATAATCCGTTTTCGGTTACGGCATCATCTATTTCTTGCTTATTTGTTTTTTGAGAGCAACGTTTAGCTGGAAATGTATTGTGCGTGATTTGATTAGACAGCGGCCTCTTAATTGAGTTCATCGGCCATTAATCCAGAAATAATTGGATGAATTCAGCGATCAGAATCAAGCATTAAACCAAGCCATGTAAGAATAATGTGTATTATTATTGTCATCAATAACAACAATGTGCCTTGTGCATGGACGACACAAGTAGACAGAAAAGTAGCAGAGACCGTCCAATCTTCCCCCGTTTCAGATTGGCAGTCATCTTCCTGGATGAAGAGGAGAGAGAGTTCTTCAGTACTCTGAACAATCTGTCTCTGTTTCAGATCCACAGACATCTTCCTGGATGGAGAGGAGAGGGAGTTCTTCAGTACTCTGAACAATCTGTCTCTGTTTCAGGTCCACAGACATCTTCCTGGATGGAGAGGAGAGGGAGTTCTTCAGACTGAGAGAGGAGCAGGTCATTGAGGAGACCGTGGACTTGTTGAAGAAGACGGCTCAGATTGATGTCGGCTACATCTACAAGCTGGGTAACACAGATAACTCAGCGCCAGTAAATTATCATGTCCGCCATCAGCATGCAAGGTTTGCAGGTACCCCCGAAACGTCAAATAGTGCTGTATGATGGCATATAATATATGCCATGATACACGAGTGTAAGAATGCGATTGTCAGCGCATATTTAACTTTTTCCCAACTCACAAATCACGCAGTACGTGTCACAAATCATACAGTTTGCAAATACCATTGCTGTAGTCAGATTTCAAGTTAAAAAGACACATTGGGACTGCGAGCTAATGTGGGGCCTCGCTGATTTCAACAGCATATAAACTAGACTGGATTGAACCCCTATGGGTTTCAGCGATTATTACAAACACATTGCTGTTTTGTTGCAGCAGCACCATGTTGATGAGGATTGCTTGAATGTTCAGCTTGCTTTCATTACGACTCATTTGCACTCCTCTGTTGTTGATTTAATGTGTTTTCATGGATGGTTGGATTTATGTTCACTTTTTCCTTTTCATCGTTTTGTTCTCAGATCCAAGTAATCAACAGGATCCTGACAAGAAAGCAGTGCAAAGTAGGTTTTTCCATTTAAAATGTGCCACTTTTCTTTCAAAAATATACTTAAAAAAAATAGCAGATCTAGGAGCTCACAACGCATCGCGACGCGTTGCGAGCTTGTAGATATGCTATTTTCAAATTTACTTTATATACGTATGTTTAAAGTGCTCATTTGTTAGTCGCTTCTTTTGTGCTTGTTTTCATACACCTGGTTGCTTATTTCTCTCACAGAATCTGGCCACACTGATTTTGACATGCTGAATTCATATTGAGTAAGCATGCAGTCTCTACCGCTGTTTCACCACACATTAATCCTCTCGTTAACCATTTGCAGGCGGCTCTTCTTCGGGCCAAGTCGATGCTGAGCCGCCGGCCGAACTCAAGAGGAATATTCTGCGGATTCTCAACCAAGGCAAAGATCCGCCCTCTTCTTGCACCGCCGCGAAGACAGATCCGACCCGGGGAGGAGAAGACCCGGTCCCGGAGGCTGCCGCCGCCGCCGCTCCGGCTCCGCGTTTCACCGTCCACCCGGTGGTGGAGGGAAGCAACAACAACGCGGAACACTTCGCTCCGCTGCTCGCCTTCCTCGACGGCTCCGACTGCAAGCCGGAGTTCGGCGCCCTCTACGGGCTGACCCCGGAGCTCCTCGCCTCCTCCGCCTTCGTCGGCCAATCGGATGAGGTAGTGTTGATTTTCAGTGATGAACTAAATAAAAACTAAGTAACAAAATTGACATAATGATTGATGACTAAATACTGACAATTTCGGCAAAAAAAACAAACTATACTAACATCTTAGGGAGGGACTAGTGGAGAAGAGATAATTTTATGTGTAGTTGCGCTCAGGTGTTGCACTCTGAAAATAGCAGATCTTCAAGCTCACATCGCGACACGTTGTGAGCTTGTAGATCGGCTATTTCCAGCATGCAATGAAGTGCAAAATCAGCCATTACGATGCCATCAAGGCCCACCAAAATACAATTTAGTTGACTAAATCAACTGTAGATTTAGTCGACTAAAATCTCATGATCTAAAAATCTAAATTTTGCCTGTCATCATATGGACACTGTAGGACGAGCTGGCGGCCTTCCTGGGCGCGGCCCGGGAAGCGGCGAGGAAGAAGCGTCTGTACTGGTCACAGAGCCGCCTGTGCTTCCTGCTGGGCAAGCTGTGCGCTGGGAGGTCAAAGTTCAGCCAGGCCCGGGTCTACCTGGAGGAGGCGCTGAGCGTGCCGCGAGACGGCTTCGCGGACATGAGGCTGCTGGCTAGCATCTACGCTAGCCTGGCCGCCGTGTACCTGGTGCAGAAGAACGGCGAGAAGTACTTTGCGCTGGCGGAGCGCGTCGGCGCCTTGCTCATGGGTTTCCCGTACTGCGCGGAGAGCGAGGACTCGACCAAGGAGACCAAGGACTCGGAGGTAAAACAATAATTCAAGAAAATGTTATTGTCCATTTGACATTAAATGGAAATTTGCCTTTGGCACACCGGCAGTCAGAATACACCAATAAAAACAACATCTACTGTATGTATGAATGCACCGCGTCTCTGTCTCAGTAGTGTATGCAGGAACCCACTCGGTGCTCTACAGCCGGGCACCGGTCTAGTTACATAAAATACACAAATGCATTAAAATACAGTAATTGTATGAAATGCATTCACATAACAGAAACAGTGATCATGGGCTGAGGGGATTATGTGGTGGAGCTATTTAAGCATTTTCTTATTTAAAATGTCCACTGCAATTGGCGCAACAGTCTTGTAATCCTTCTTTTTTTAAGAGTTCAAATTCAGGGCAAGGAGGGAGGGTAGAGTCATTGTAAATCTGAATTGTCGTTTTGGTTATGGAGCGGTTGCATATGTCCTGAAGTTGCAATTGTTTGTCTCCAATGACCTTTAGGTGATGAAGTACGTCCTGAAGAAAGCCGTGCTGTCGCACAACGCCATGGCCGAGGCCCGCGCCTGTTATCTATTGGCCAAGCTTCACCTGAGGCGGGGGGGCGACGCCGTCGAGGCAGCGGGCGCCGTGCCGTTTATCGAGAGACTCCTGGTTCTTTCCACGGTATGGTTGCCACGATTATTACCTCATCGTCTAATTGCAATTATTTGAGGCAATCGCAGTTATTTTGTCATAATCTGTCATAATGTCCAATATTGAAAAATGTTCACACATTAAAAAAAAACAGAAATAGCAGATTTACAAGCTTACAACGTGGCGCGAAGTGACACGTTTTAAGCGCGTTAAGAAACGCGATTAAATCGTTAATCGCAAATTATTAGTGTGACAATTCATCGTCAACTAAAATGCAAGTGTCCTGCTGGTGACAGCCCCATTCCACGGAGGAGGCGGCGGGCCCCCCCGGAGGTGGGAGTGTCTCCCCCAGCCATGGGTACCTGCTCCTGGGCAGACTGTACCGGGAGCTGGGCCTGCCCCAGCTCAGCTTCAGCTCCAGCAGACAGGCCTCCCTGCACCCCTCGGCCAGGCTGAGTGACTCCCTCAGCGCCCTGGCTCTGGTCCTGCAGAACACTGCACACTTCTACGGGTAGGAGGCCCACTTGGGTCTTTATTATACTGAGCAAAGAAGGTCTTTGACCGAAACGTTGCCTATAAATAAAGTTTGCATTGCAAGTGCAGACGGTGTGCATAAGACTTTGTTGCCGATCTTTATTATACTAAAATTGGCTTTTGGATGGTGACTTGAGTGCATGGGTGTCACAACCGTAGCATCCGATTCGCTTGGCCAAAGTTTCACATTATGTAGAATTACATGGTTGTCTGCGCTCTTTTAAAGAATGTTGAAAAATTATCATACATTTTCCAATCCCCCATTCGCACACTACAAGTTGTAGATTGTCTTTTTTTGACTAATCAAACGCAGCTCGCGGAGTCAGTTCAGTCAGTCAACCTCAAGGGGGGATCTTGCCATGCTCAAAAGGCTCATTCTATACTCAAGGGGTTAACGTGCTGCATTACTATGTGGGCGTATAAGTGTGTGCAAGTCTCACACATCATTCGCCGATGCGGCAGTCAGCTGACCAATTGGGCAGGCTACTTAAGCTCACTAGACTCCATGCTCTTCCTGCCTTCCTCTGCTCATGGTTCCCGGTTGTATGTGATGTTTTCTGTTCCTCGTGGTTGTTGCTGCTTTTGCTGTCCGCGTGTGCAGCTACTGCTGCTTAAATTATGCTTCTCAGCTACTGTCCATGCTGTGATAAGGGCCTGCAGGTTGTATGCAAAATATTGAGTTTGATATGTTTCTGCTAATGCTGCTGAGTTCTATCATGTGGCTTCAACAAGCTTCATAATAGCCTGTTCTGGTAATTAAGCCGGATGCGCAGACAGTGCTGCAGCTTCTATTGTAATGTGGTATGTGTCTTCAGTCAAAGCCACGTTTTAATTTTGCTGATGTTTTGCCAAGTCAACTCAGGTGCAGTGTTTGTCCCCTCCAGCTATGGGTCCTCAACTCATGTGCAGCGGTTGCCACGTGCGCTTTTATAAGCAACATTGGGCTTGGTTTCTGTAGTCAATAGTTTGTTCTGGTGTTCTGTCATGGATCCAAATGACCTTGTCCAATGAAATGTATTGTTTCAAGTCATCATAGTCATTAGGGTGTATTATATTGTAAGTTAAGTTCTCATGTGGTGAGTCCTAGTAGGGTTTGGGATGGTTCTACACCTAGTTGCTTTCTTTCTCAAGATCTGGCAACTGCAGCTGCCTGGTTGTGTCTCCTATCAGTTTCATTCATTTTGAAGCAAGGCTTCAGTCACACTCTGCTTACTTATTACCTAACACTTTCTATATTATGTGCTTTGGAAAGTATTGCTGTGAGTTAACTACCTTAATGGCAATCTCTATATAGATTTGGTGCTTTACTGCTTTTGTAGCCATGTGGTTTGTTGAGGTTTCCTCATTGCCATGAGGGTTTGTTCATGCTAAACTAATGCTAAAGCTAGCACCCCTTCACCCTGTGATTTATTATGTTTCAGTTTTATGCCTGGCTAACACTAATGTCTATGCAGCAGGACAGTATCATACGTTATTGTTAATCTCAATCCATTTCAGTTATGTGCAGTGTCATTAAAGTAGGTTAAGATTGCAAATTGCATTTGCAGTAATCTCATGTCAAGCAGTCAAGTGACATAGCCTTCTGTCTACTTTATTTACTTATGTAGATTTGTTTCTAGCTGTTTATTTTTGGACGTATTTCTCAATGGGCATCATTTGATTAGTGCTTCCTTTGTCGTGGTATCATGTCTCAGCTTCACTATCCGGGTTGAGCTGTCTTGGAGAAGAGTTAAAAGCCTTAACAAACTGCTGCCTCCGTCTGCCCCTCAAGCCTATCTAGCTGCCGGTCTAGTCACTCTAGTGTATACCCTCCTCACTCTCTTTGAGGTCAGAAGTTCAGATCAATTTATACGTATACGTATATAGCGTCTTGTCACCATGCGTCCCATTGCCCATTTATCACCTTTAATGTTTCAGATTCATATTGTATGTTCTGTTCAGTCCTTGAGTAGGATTAGGTAATGGCAGTGCTTCGTGGGACTGAAGATGTTTCAGAAGGTGGTAGGCTAGCAGCTTGCTGTGTTGCTTCATTTCTGCACAGCTAACATCACTGCCAGGAGCTCTAAATTGAAACTCCTAAACATTAATTCATCACTTATCTGTGAGAGGATCTGGGAGGAAGGAAGGCAGCCATAGACTTATGTCTATGTTCGCAGCAAGCTTGGCTTCTGTGTCGCAGTGCTTGTGCGACCTATCGTTTGTGGTTTCCCCGGTGCAGTCTGGGAAATGTACACTGCCAGTTGTATTCAGATCAGTAATTGATTTGATGTCGCTCAGTGCCACTATAGTATTGAGTAACAGCATTAGGCAAACATCTCAGCGATGACGTTTAACGTCTATTTAACTCTGCAATGGATACATTATAAGTTTGGGTTGGTTGCAAACTTGCATAGGCCTTTGCTATGTTTCAATTGAAACAGGCCTCCACCCTCAGGGCGCCTTCGAGCGCCGACTGACAGTCAAACCCCCGCCACCCTTGGCCTCGCTCACTCGCTGCCTTACTCTCTCCCACAAGGTTAAGTTACACTTATTTCCTGTTAATAACCATGGGTAAAAAATGTGCGGCTTGGGAGGTAAAGTGGAGACACTTATCGTGAAGGGACGACAGGATGAGGAGAGGTGGTGGTGTTGCTGCGTAATCATCCAGAGTAATGGCTGCGTGCGATATTGATCAGACTCAAAACTATTGTATCAATACACCTGTATCAACAGAATAATCATGTCATAGGTATATGGAGGCCTCATATTTGGTCTCAAAATGAGCCTCCAGATTCCACCTCATTCAGCAGTGTGTCATCAGGACGACGGATCCAAATGTTTGGCTCATGGTGCTCATTAAACGTCTATGTTAAAGTAGTCTATAGTTGTGCAGATGGCCGGTATATCTTGTTAATCTTTCAACGTTGCAGTTGGTAGGGATGGTACCGATTTTCTCTGCGGCTGCTTGGTAGCTACTTTATCAGGTGGAATCTTATTGTAAGCCTACATCTTCTGGTACCAGCCCAGCGGCCTCGTGGTTAGATGTGTCCGCCCCCGGACTGGGAGGTTGCGGCTCGATCACCGGCTGGGTCTTTCCAAAGACTATAAAAAAAAAAAAAATGGGACCCAGTGCCTCCTTCGATCCTCTGCACTCGGCACCAATGGTCGGAATGGAGTAAGTCCCTGCGTCATACTAGCGTCACGTCCAGGGGCTGTACGTCTACATCAATCTGCTGACTCTACTGAAACAAGAGTTAGGCTCCTGCCCTCGGGCCTCATGACACGGCAAGGCTGTTTTTCTGCTCATCTTAGTTATTGCAACTAATGGCATTGGATGACAGTAATCAATTCATAGTTAATTGCATAGATGTTGTCAAATAACCGTAGCCTTTGTCATTGCTTCTTCATAGAAGCGGTTTAGCGTTATGTTTAATTAATACATGTATTAATAATAATTCATATTTAATACAAATAAGTGGCTATTCAGGACAGGCACATATCTAGGCATGCTTTTTCTCAAAGCATATCATGTTTTATCTGTGGCTCATTCGTTCATCAGGTTCATGACCCCCAGATGATCTTTTGGTCCTAAGCTTTCTTTCAGCACAATCACAGATGTCCTGGGTTGCTCAGTCTGGAGATTCACCAATACTTCTTCAGCCGGTGTGGGCCGGTTGGGGTTTCTTCGAAAGTGATGGTTCTAGTATCTAGCGAAGAAGTAAGTCCATCACCATCACCCATGTGCAGGCTGCAGTGCTGTCGATCCTGCAGCATTATAGATTGCTTGCATGGGACATAGTACTAGTGTATCTCATCTTAGTTCTGGACGAGGGTGGTATCGAACAGTTCTCGGGTCTGCATGACATGAAGCTTATTTTAACTTATTTAAAGCTCATAATCAATTGCTCAAAGGCCACACGAGGGCTATGCCGCTCATGTAAGTTAATTCATAAAGGGCCTCTATCACTTGGGTGTTTAAATAGTTTAGGATTAAGATCTAAGGCTTCTCTCTTTAAGTATTGGTATCTCGGCTGTGTGGTGTAGGAAGTCTGTTCTGCTGATCTCAACCCTCAGCATGATCTCTGTTTTCCGATCCGTGCTTAGGATCCCCTATTCACTCTTTAATTAATTCAGTCAGGATGAAGTATAAGTAACTCTGTCTCTGCTTGTGTCTTTTAGTTCTGCTTCGGGCAACCTGCTCTGGCTGCGTTCTGGATTCCGTAAGGTGGCGTGAGCCCTGCTTAATCGGCTATCGGTCTCCTCAGCACATTCCCTGGCTACTCCCGATTCTACTGCCACGCTGATGCACCAGTCGCCACCTGAAACTCAGGCCAATGGTCCTCAGCTGCCCATGAATCATCATCATGTGCATCTAATCGGAAGAGCTTTCAGTTGTTTATTCAGGATGTAATGAGTGCAAGTGCTGTATTCGATCAGGAATGGTAATCCTATTACCTTGCATATACGGTGGTCGCTGGGGGTAGTTCAATTGGTGGCATAATGTTAATAATGGTTCGTTGATGTTCCTCTTCAGTGGCATTAAAGGAACATCGGGTAATGGTGGTTTCCTCACTCTGGCGTTAGAGGAACGTTGGGGTAACATAAATGGTCGCACTACATGTAAGATCTGTGAAATAGTTCCGGTAAGCCTCACGTCTACGGCGTGCGCCATGCAGTCATAGCTACACGTAGCTCACGTAAAGTTAAAATATCCGTGCAGGATCCAGAAATGCATAGCCGTTGCATTTCGTCACTATCGAGTGGGACATCTGCCCGGATGTGTATCGGTTGAGAATTCCTGTAGGCTGATGGTGTTTCCTCATAAGGAACGTCTGCGTAATTGGGCCAATGGTGTGTCCTCATACTGGCAGTAGAGGAACGTTGGCGTTGCACTACACGTAAGCCCTGCGAAAGCAGTTGTAGAATATTCCTCTATAGTGGCAATAGAGGAATGGCCTATCGGCGAGCGCAGCCATGCAGGCCTTTTTCGCTGGGCAGAGTTCCTACAGGTCGTTATAGCTAATGGCTTATAGTTCAGTTTCTCCTCAAGCTCATGTTTAGCTCTAGAGAAACAGTAGGCCGATGGCGTTTCCTCATACTGGTGTAGAGGACGTCGGCATAACGGTGAATGGTTGCACTACACGTAAGCCCTGCGAAAGCAGCTGTAGAATATTCCTCTATAGTGGCAATAGAAGAATAGCCTATCGGCGAGCGCAGCCATGCAAGGCCTTTTTCAATTTAAGCTTAAGGTTAGTATGCTTGTACTCCAAACCAAATGGGTTTTGAGTCTGACTTTCACCCCACACATTACTTTTCTCAGAGATAAGCCTCACGGCTCGCAGTCATGGCTACACATAGCTCACGTAAAGTTAAAATATCCGTGCAGGATCCAGAAATGCATAGCCGTTGCATTTTGTCACTATCGAGTGGGACATCTGCCCGGATGTGTATCGGTTGAGTCTTCCCGTAGGGCGTTCTCGGTTCTGCTTTGTTGGGGGGGTTAGCAAATCCGTGCAGGCTCCAGAAATGCATATTTGCATTTCGTCACTGTGCATTCATAGTGGGTCACCTGCCCGGATCGACGGTGAGAGTTCACCGAAGGTATGTGTGTTGGGGGGTTATTGTATATCTATCTCCCTGCTCTTATGTTTTATGATGTTGCTTAATCATGCCGAGCAGGGAGAAATCCAGCAGAGCCGAACGCCAAGTCAAATATCATATGCACACTTGTTACTCATTCTGCAAATAAATATTGTTTAATCTATTCGTGAGTTGTCTGACTGAAATCAAACGCAGCTCGCGGAGTCAGTTCAGTCAGTCAACCTCAAGGGGGGATCTTGCCATGCTCAAAAGGCTCATTCTATACTCAAGGGGTTAACGTGCTGCATTACTATGTGGGCGTATAAGTGTGTGCAAGTCTCACACATCATTCGCCGATGCGGCAGTCAGCTGACCAATTGGGCAGGCTACTTAAGCTCACTAGACTCCATGCTCTTCCTGCCTTCCTCTGCTCATGGTTCCCGGTTGTATGTGATGTTTTCTCCCACCACCACCCCAGCACCACCGGTGGGCTCTGCTATCTATGCTCCCCATGGGGGGGGGTTATTGTATATCTATCTCCCTGCTCTTATGTTTTATGATGTTGCTTAATCATGCCGAGCAGGGAGAAATCCAGCAGAGCCGAACGCCAAGTCAAATATCATATGCACACTTGTTACTCATTCTGCAAATAAATATTGTTTAATCTATTCGTGAGTTGTCTGACTGAACTTGTGTAATTGCAATGTAAATGTAATTTTTAATCAATGAATCAAAAACAACCATCAATTATTAACTATAACCATCGACCAAACCAATGAAAAATGTCACTATGGCGACAGCCCCATCTTCAGGATCAAGAAGGACGGCTCCTCCATTCCGGCTCAGGTAGCGCCCTACTTGTCCCGGGCGCTGTCCTTCACTCAGGAGCCTGCTACGACGGCGCTGAACGGACCAGGAGGGCAGGACCAGCACCATGGTATCAGTCAGGACCAGGACCAGCACCATGGTATCAGTCAGGACCAGCACCATGGTATCAGTCAGGACCAGCACCATGGTATCAGTCAGGACCAGCACCAGCACCATGGTATCAGTCAGGACCAGCACCATGACCTGAGTCAGGCCGTCACTCTGTGTCTCTCACAGCTGTTCCACAAGCACGGCATGGTGGGTCGTTTGGCGAAAAACGTTTGACTACCTTTTTTCCCCAGGGGGAAAACTGAATGAAAACGAAAAAAATAAATAAATTAAGCTATGACGACTAAAACTGACTATGACTAAATGTACGGACAATTTCGTCAACGGATTAAAAGCTAAACTAAAATGTTAAGGAGGGAACATTTTATGTTTGGTTGCGCACTGAAAATAGCCTCACAACGCGTCGCGCTACAGCATCTACAGCTTGTAGATCGGCTATTTTCAGAGCGCAACCAAGTGCAAAATCTGCCATTACGACGCCGTCAAGGCCTGCCGAAACACATTTTAGTCGACTCAAATCCTAAGACATTTAGTCGACTAAAACTAGACTAACACTAAAGCATTTCGGATGATTAAATGGAATTTTATCCAAAAGACTACGACTACAACTAAAATCTAAAATGTGCTTGTCCAAATCCACGCTATAGGTGGGCCGCGCCGTGCGCTCCATGCACGCGCTGGTCATCCGCAGCCCTCCCCAGTCCTCTCAGAGCCTCGCCCCTGTGCCAGCAGCCCCCGAAAGAAACAGCGCCCTCGTGTGGTTGGCGTGGCTCCACGTCTGCGCCGGCCGGCCGGAGACGGCGGTAGAGATCCTGGACGCCATCTTGGCGGCCATGCCGGAGCACTGCACCACGCCGCAGGAAGGTCTGTTACCGATTAATGCTTTTTTTAATGTAGTTTTATTTTATTCCAAAGGGGATAGGTCAAGGGTCACAGAAAGGTGAAGATGGCCTTTTTAGCCTCATTGTTTGACAAAATAGTCCGAGTAGACTAGACACTCCATAATGTATACTCGTAGCTTCACTGTACAGATATTCTACTGTTAGACAGATAACAGTAGGCCTATTAGGTTCTTAGCTTGCTTATGATTCTTGATGTATTTGTCGTGTTACCATGTGTTGTTCTTGCTTACTGTAAATCGCTCTGGATTAAGAGCGTCTGCTAAACACCTAAATTGTAAATAAGAATTAATTGTTTCAGGCCCCACTGAAATAAAATACACTTTGTTTTGGCTGTGTTTAGGTGTGGTGCTCAACATGCGCGGCGTGGCCCTACGGCGCATGGGTGACCTGCGGAGGGCAGCAGAGAGCTACCAGTCTGCCATCGACATCTGCGAGGAGTTTGAGGACCGACACAACTGGGCTGTAGCTCTGGCTAATCTAGGTGAGAAACCCTTACCGCTCCTCTTTATTATACATAACATAACATAATGATATCGCATTACATTAAAGCTACAATCAGGGACTTTAATCAATAAAACACTGTAAATGGTACATTTATATAGGGCCTTTCTCCAAAGACCTTTCCAATGTGAATTACATTTAGCCATTCCCAATGTTGATGTGAAAATTAAATTGTACTGTGATGTATCTCGATGACATTGCAAATGAGTGCAACGTCAATATGGTTTGAATGAATGAATGAATTCACATTCTCAATCCGACGGCGGAGGAAACCATGCAAGGCACCAACCTGCTCATCAGGAGCAGTTAGAGGCTTCAGTGTCTTGCAAAAGGACACTTTGACACTATCTCAGGGGAGCCCATGGGATCGAACTGGGAACCTTACGTTTCCCAAGCAGACTGAGTCACTGCCGCTGTGTTATTCCAGAGTCAAGACTCTGGTATCCAAACGACAAAACGAGCCACTTAATCAACGTTAGTCACTTAATTAATAAGGCATTTACTCCAGTACTTCATTCCTTTTTGTCTGTCAATGGATGTGTCACACGGGACCTGTCCTCCCTCTCTTATGCAAAATAACAAATAGACACATTTGAGGTCTCAACGCCCACTTTAGTCAGTCTCCTGTGTTTCTCCAGGCATGCTGTGCCTGAAGGCCGGTGCTAAACGCCTGGCGGAGACTCATCTCCTCGGTGCCGTGGAGATCTTCTCTGAGCTGGACAGAGAGGACCACCACGAGGAGAACTTCATCACAGTGTTACTGGAGCTGGGACAGCACTATGTGGACCGGGGAAACCTGCACAACGCTAAAGGCTGCCTGGAGTGGGCGCTGCTGCTCTCTGTGTACGCGGACCATGCTGTCTGTGAGTAGAGAGAGGCGCACGCACACGCACGCACACAATGATTTCCCCTTCATGTTCTCTGTTTTATGCGGGTTGCGAGTCTCGGTTGCGGAACAGGAGCAGGTTTTGATTCCAACTCGGTGCACAAATTGGTGTCAGACAGAAATGCAGAAGTTCTTAGTCCTCGCGTGAGGGACATGAAGGGACGTCCCGAGGGGCAATAAGTAAGCGATAATTGACGGTGCGTCAGTACCTGATCATCATGTCAGTAATGTTCTCCATAATTGACACCACTCACTGTCAATTATCCAGATTATTGTCTCCACCAGGCCGAAGGCATGTGGGGAGAGTATGTTTTGCACTCCGTCCGTCCGTGTGTGTGTCCGTCCGTCCGTCCGTGTGTCCGTGAGCAGCTAATCTCGGCCACCGTTTTTCCTTGCTTGCTTACGGTAATGAAAGTATTCATACGTAAGTGTTGCGCTGGCCCTCCGCCCAGCGCAACACGGTCGCCTCGGTGTTGATCAAATAGAATACATTTTCGGTTACTGAATCGTCTATTTCTCACTTCAAATGTTTTCAAAGACATTCTTGAAAGCAATGTTTAGTTGTAAATGACATTGTGTGTCTGTTTACATGTCTGTCTTGCTGGATACAGCATAAAATCCAAGCAGCACAGCAGGTGCTCTGAGGCTTCCATTAGACAGCGGTTTGTTATAGAGCGGAGCCGGTCATACAGAAATAACACACAGCTGAATTCAGCGATTGACCAATCAGAGTCAAGCATTAAACCAAGCCGTCCAATTAATGTACTAATGTAAGATACTAGTGTCCACCATTGGCTAGTACAAAACGACATGCACCATTTGTGTCATCATGCATGCCGCCAGGCCAGCTGAGCGCCACCCAGAGGCTGTGCCGCCTGTACGGGGAGGTGAGCACCGACCGGGCCCTGGGACAGTGCATCCTCTATAACGAGCACCTGGTCAACCTGCTGCAGCGACATGGGGACAGAGGACAGGAGGGACACGTCCTGGAGGCCATCAGCCAGCGCTACCTCAGCCTGGGAACACCCAGGTTACTGCTTATGGGGTGCTGTGTGTGTGCATATATATAAAATAATTCACCGACCATAAATATAATATCCGTACACACTTGCACACTTGTGTGCATGCGTGCGGGTGTGTGAGCATGCGTGGGTGCGGTATGACTGTGTGTGCGTTTGAATGTTTGCGTGTGCGCGTTTGCGTGTGTGTACGGAAATTATATTTATGGTCGGTGAGTTATGTTATATTTATGCAATGCCATACATACAATACCATATTGTCATTCTAGGAGAAGAGTAGCTGCTACTATGGGGATTTAAATACACAATAAACACACGGTTTTAGCACTATCAACTAATAAAAAATTCTATAATACAATAATTTGTTAGGATTGGTTAGATATAGCCATTTGAATGAACATGCTAGAAGCCGATATAGAGCGTCGCAGTCCCGCCCCCTTTCTAATTATTTGATCGGCCTAAAACATTGTGTTTATCGTCATGATTTGTCACGAGCCTAGTTGGCTTTGTCTGCCGCGTAAACGTCTTTAAATAAATACTTTTTGAAAAATCTATGGGGAAAATGAACGGGGAATTATTTCCCGGGCCTCTCGTCGGGGAGAGGCCGCGACGCTCTATATCTCAATATATTGAATTGTAACCCCTGTCAGATTCTTACCAATTAACATTCCCTAAATGGTCTCCGTGTGTCATCATGGTCAGAGGCTACCGGATGGCTCTGGACTACACCAAGAGGAGTCTGGGTATTTTCATCGACCTGGGTCGTAAGGAGAAGGAGGCGTATGGCTGGCTGCAGGCAGGGAAGATCTACCACATGCTGGGTCAGACGGAGCTGGTTGACCTGTACATCCAGGTCTGACACCACACCCCAACAGTCTGTTTGGTTTTGTGAGTGGTGCAGCCACTCCATTGCCCAACAATGTGTGTCCCTGGCTTTGTCCGAGCACGGATTTAGCATTTGACAAGTGTCACTGTTGTGTAGCCTAACACACACACAGGCCAAGGAGGAGGGTTTGTACAGTACAGTACAGTACAGTACAGTACAGTACAGTACAGTACAGTACAGTACAGTACCACTCACTTCAGACGGGTCAAATCTTTGGAAAACCTGGTAGTTTCTTGCAGTCACAATCTGGTTTTCGGACTACAATATCACCCACCGAAAACGGGTGTGACGCAATCAGCTCAGACCTAGGTGTGACGTCACACACCGAACACCAATCAGATTCTGATTAAACACAGCATTAGTCACTGATGAAGTATGTAAGGAGATTTATGATTTGAGCGACGAGTGTCGACCGACACGTCGCACTGCGTGACACTCAACGTTTGTGACAGTAACGTGTTGTTAGTTGACAACTGTAAGTTGTCCTGGATAAAGACCATGGCCATGATTGTATGCAATTTTATAACACCATGTGAGACATGTGGACAGGGACTTCAATTTAACTCTGAGAGTGTAGAAAGTGAACCACGCTGCACACTCTCAGAGTTACAGTCAGACCTGTAAGACTCACAGTATACAATCAGCTGAACATTCTTTCATTAAGTATATGTTTGTGTATATACTGTTTGTTTGTACAGTACAGTAGCCTACATATGTGTTACAGTGGTTGTGAAAAGGCGGTCATTTAGTGAAATAACTGGTCATTTGTTGTAGAATCACACACTGCACACAATGATTTGGAACCAGCAGATTCTTGTTGATACAGGAACCTACCATTTAGTAGAGTGAATCGTACCTTCTGAATCTGTACATCAACCGCTTTATCTAAAAAATTACAAACTACAAAAAATATTACCACCTCTGAGTAATCTCCATGCATATTGCATGGCCGTAGATTCGTGCGTGCGTGCGTGCGTGCGTGCGTGTGTGTGTGTGTGTGTGTGTGTGTGTGTGTGTGTGTGTGTGTGTGTGTGTGTGTGTGTGTGTGTGTGTGTGTGTGTGTGTGTGTGTGCGAAACATACATACTGTACAATAGAGGGTATGCGCGTGACATCATCATCAAACCCGGAAGTTATGCAGGAATGCCTAATGAGTGGCAAAAAACTACTTTCTGGCCTTGACAGCCCATACATCCAAACAGAAAAGTCCTATCTGATTGCATTAAACAATGTTAAACTCACTTTGCACGTTGCTTTGCCACTCGATTTGCCACTCGATGTGCCATTCACTTTAAGCATGCGCATACCCTCTATACATGTACATTTTTACAAGATTCTACAGAATAAGATGGAGTCGTTATGTGACTAAACTTTCCTTTTTGCCTCCTTTGTGAGACAAACTAGTCCTTTTACACGTTTACGTAAAACCACTTGGTGTAGAAGGAGACACATTCATTCATGCATTCATTCATTCATTCATTCATTCATTCATTCAGGTAGCTCAGGACATGGGTCTGGGAACAGGAAACACCAGCTTCATCCTGGGTCTGCTGGAGGCAGCAGGAGACGTGTTCTTCAACAGCAGCCATGACCGAGAAAAGGCTGTGTGCTTCTACAGGGTATGACCTATGACCCTAACATACTGTACACTCTGTTAGGACCGATATAAGACTGTGTGCTTCTACAGGGTATGACCTATGACCCTAACATACTGTACACTCTGTTAGGACTGAGATAAGACTGTGTGCTTCTACAGAGTATGACCCTTATGACCTATGACCCTAACATACTGTACAGTACACTCTGCTTCTACTGAGTATGACCTATGACCCTAACATACTGTACACTCTGCTTCTACTGAGTATGACCTATGGCCCTAACATACTGTTACACTGCTTCTACAGAGTATGACCGATGACCCTAACATACTGTAATTCTGCTCCTACCAGGTATGAGCCTATAGCATGCACTCTCAAGCTCGAGTTAAAGTAGTTGCTGCACACTGAAAGTAGCCGATCACAAAGTGTCGCGGCCGCCCTTACTGCGGTATGTCCGGTGGTTCTGCGTTGTTATGTATGAATGAATGGTACGAAATGTAATTCAACATCTCAGAGGTCTCCCTCCGGTGTCGTCAGCAGAAAGAAGAGACTTACAAATGGAAACCAAATGGATTAGGTTTCATTTTACACTCTCAAGAGTTAAATTATTATGAAATATCTGCATGACATACTTTACAAGAAGTCTACACAATTAGAAAATGTAGAAGAATTGTTATTTTGATCAACATTCGCCCGTCATCTCTCCTTATGGTATACCAACAACATCAGTACAGCATGGTTTTGGGTCTGAGAAGCTACATTTCATCAAATGGTGGTCTGTGGCTCAAATGCACAATAAATAATGGACCTAAAACCACTGCTCTGTGTGTGTGTATTTCTAGAAATCTACTGTCATAGTGAAGTGTGTATTGTGCCGTGCGTGTGCGTGTGTGTGTGGTGCCCCCACAGGACCGGGCGCTGCCCATCGCAGTGAAGACGGGCAGCACCAGAACCAGACTGAGGATGTGTAACAAACTGACGGAGCTGCTGCTCAGCCTCAAGATGTACAGCGAGGCGGTGGAGTTCGCACAGACGGCGCTGGACATCAGCGTCACTCTGGGTACGTCACATCTCAAAACTTTAATTCTGCTCAATGATCTACAACCTTCGAGCTTGTGGCTTTGCTATTTTTAATATGTTTTTTGGTTACTGTAAATCGCTCTGGATTAAGAGTGTCTGCCAAATGCCTGAATTGTCTGAGATTAATACATTTGTGTGACGGTGTAGTGTGATCATTCAAGTATCCCGTTCATTTACGGAAAAAAAACATGTGTAAAAAGCGCTCTCTGGACATGATATCCAATAATCCAGAGCACCGGTTCCATGCTTTCTGGACACGACCCCCTACATCAGACAGAGGGAGAGACAATAGAAATGATGTGTCTATGCATGGAGACATCTATGTTTACTGTTAAGTATACGCTGCTCCTGTATTTAAAGTTTTGCCTTTTTCTTTCAAGTTCTTTGTATTATTGTTACACGTGTATAATTTAACTCTAATTTGCACTTTTAAAAGATTATCAAATGGTTATTTTAGCTTTTCACACTGTCTGCTCTTCTTGGCATTGACTTCTCATTATGTGCTGTCAGTGTGGTGTAGCTGTACTATACTGTAGACAATGCAGCCAGCAGTGCGGTCGCAGTGTGCAGCGAGCATGTGTATTGAGTGAAGAACGAGCCCTTTGAGAGATTCAGAATGCTGCCTCGAAAGTACGCCTGTCTTCAGAGAATTAGAAGGTCTATACCAGGGGTCTTCAACGATTTTCAGGCCAAGGAACCCTCAGCTGAGAGAGTCTGCTGCCATTTGCTATATATTGTATACCCTAAATAATTCCACAAAAGGTTAAAAATGTCTTCTACATCCTGACAGTTTTCTGAAAAAGCTATGTTTCTATGTCAGTGGTTCTTCGATTTTTCAAAAATAGCAGACCTACAAGCTCGAGCTCGAGCTTGTAGATCTGCTATTTTTCAATAGCTAAAGCATAACATAATGCTAACACCAAAAGGGGTTTCCGCCCAAAATGGGTTAAGTGGATAACAGCTAAAATGTACCAGTGAGGTAAATAAAAGTAACAGGTGTATATATGTTTGGTTTCAATGTTGCCAGGTGAGCGTCTGAACGAGCGTGTGGCATATCACCGGCTGGCCACGCTGAACCACCGTCTGGGCCAGTTCGAACTGGCCGAGCACTACTTCCTGAAGACGCTGGCGCTGTGCCCCACGCCCCTGCAGTTCGACGAGGAGACCCTGTACTACGCCAGAGTGTACCAGACACTGGGCGACATCATCTTCTACGACCTGAAGGTAAAAAACAACCTGCGATGTTTCTGAAGTCTAATTTATACTCTGTAGTACGACATGGTCGCTCACTGGCAGAACAAGTCATTACCGGGCCGGGGGGGAGGGAGAGGGCACGATCGGGGCCCCCGAACCGACCCCCCCACCACCACCGTACGACACGATAACCCATCAAAGCTTGACGTTACATCGCTTTAAAACAAACATCCCCGCAACTGCAGGTCTTACAAACCTCGGCCACTCTGCAGTTTTCTCTCACACCAATTCAAACCATTTGAGAGTTCAGAGTACAGCGTCGCACTTCGACTAAATAACTAAAATGTTTATAAGAATTGGCACGGCAGCCAAACAGTTCCAAGTACAATTGCACTATTTAAAGGCATGATATAAGCAGGCTAGGTGAACTTCAATTTAATAACATCACATTCTTTGGTTCCATTTGGACACTCAGAGTTAAGGGACAAGGGGGTCCTTGCAAATTAAACATTTGAGAACCACAAGCCTATACTATTTGTATAACAATCAGAACCAAAAAATCTATTTTCCAAAAATCAAGTAATCCATAAAGCCATCAAATAAAAAGGCAATGCATTGCTCAAAAGGGGAAAAAGTGTATTCCTCACCCAACCTTCAAGTGAGTGGTCCACAGGAGGTTCCCCTTTGTCCAAAAGCTCTGAATTGATTCAGAGCTAAACCGTCAGAAGTCCTCCTTGACCAAGCTTTCCTTCTTCAGATCTAAAAATAATTCCGGCCCCACTAGAATAGTTTGTCTCTGTGGTTTATCAATTCCTGATTATGGTTTAGTATTAGCCTTAAAAGAGTCTTTGACAAACCACCACCAAAACACTCTTTTTGATACCTAAAATGGAACCCCTGGCTGCCTCACTTCCTGTACTTTTATAAATGTTCCTGGTATCTCACTTCCTGGAACTATTTCTAACATGCTTTTTTCCCCACAGCTCCTCCTATGATCAAACCTTGTCAACAGAAAATGAATGAACATGGTTTAACAAAACATATTTTCCGTACACTACATTTCGGGGTTAAATATTCAACCATATTTTAACCAATATATTCCCTTGTTATCACCCAGTATGTTTCATTTTCTTTCAATTAATACTCGTACCAGGACAGGAAATAAATTTCTTCACACATTTATGTGGCAGTGTCACAATTGGACTAATATGCCATAGTGAAATCAGTCACAACTGAGAGGACACTGTGATAGGCTGGGGGACTGAGAGGACACAGGTGGAAACTCTGACAAATCACAGGATTGGCGAGACAGGTAGCCTACTGGTAACGAACAGGAAACACTAGAGGAACAATACTACTAAATAAGAAGCACTGGGGAATTAACAAAACTACCAGAATACGAGACTAAAACAGAACATAGCGCAATAACATAATTAGGTCTAAATGTCCAAAGATAATAAACACAGTCCAAATCCATGTGCTGAGGAGTACTTTCCTGTGTATTCACTCACTGTGTATTTGCAGTGTCAGTTGGTTTATGGATTCCACACAGAAAATAGTGTGGAGACTATAATATGTTCAGCCAGCAGATGGCGATCTAAGGCTGCTGCTTGCACAGTGAGCACAAGAAATTGAATGTCCAGGGAATGTTTATTAATAATAAACATTGCCTGGAAACATTGCCATGCATTATTAAATATAGGCTAGTAGTGGTTGCTCTTTGAGTATGGTTATCATCAGTACTAATATCCAGAGGTGGGAGGAAGTCCCTATGTTGCAAGTCCAAGTCGAGTCTCAAGTCTTTGCTCTCAAGTCAAGTCAAGTCTCAAGTCTTTGGCATTCAAGTCCCAAGCAAGTCCAAGTCCTGAACTTTTAGTTTCGAGTCCCAACCAAGTCCTAAGCATTTTGTTTCAAGTCCCAACCAAGTCCTTACCTTTTGTTTCGAGTCCCATCAAGTCCTAAGCATTTTGTTTCAAGTCCCAACCAAGTCCTTACCTTTTGTTTCGAGTCCCAAACAAGTCCCACCAAGACATAATACTAATTAATGATATGTAAAGATTTACATAAATCATGAGCATCTATTGAGCCATTTAGATCATGTCAAAGGTCATGTCTCACCGAGACACAGGATCTGACACAAATTAAATGTTTCCCCTGAGCAAGCAGGCTATTATTATTACAATGGTAAAATGTCATTACTTGCACTGAAAAGGTGTTCAAATCCAGGGTAGAAGAGGAATGTTACATAATGCCTCGATCCACTTTTTCCACTCCCGATCCGATACCGATCTAAAATCATCAAAACCGATCCGATAACTGATACCGATCCGATATCGATCCAATCCGATCCAGCACATATTTAAGTCGCTCTATGCTTTCCCAAATCTGTCAGACATTTTTTTATCTTTACCTTTTATTACAGATTTTATAGTCTGGAATGTTGAATCAGGATTGATCAAGTGATAATATTATTACTCAAAACAGAGAACAACACCTCCCCAGAATAATAGTCAACAAACAAGTTCCACATGAGTATAGGTTGAGAATAACTGACCCATTTATTTTGAACAACTTGAGCCTATACTTCAAATGTGGAAGTGTTCTAGTGACAAATTTATTTTATTGTATTCTATGCCTTTTTTTATCCATACTATTTATTAGTATTATGCACATTATGCACAGAATTTTAAGGACCCAGCAATTTGTATCTCTGTGACCCCAAATTATTATTTTGTATTTGTTTATATTGTAAAATCAATGTCAATTTAGAGTGTACAAATGGAACCTATCATTTGGCTGGGAGTGGGGACCCCTAATCCCCAAACCGTGCATACTGTCCTACAGCTACACAGCACACTGTCTGTCCGTGACAATGGAAATAGTGTCTGTTTATTTAAGCATTGGTTAGCACTTAAGCAGTTATTAGCATCATAGCATGGTCTGTCACATAAGTATTGACAAACAGCGGTCATATTTGTCAACCAACTGTTGGGGACTGTGGGGATATATCATTTTAAGAACATGAGCATGTCGTCATGCTCAGCTGTCAGCTTGTTGCGCTGTTCCGTCTCTCGTCTAAGATGTTGACGCTAATCAATGCTAAAGATTAGCTTGCATGGAGCTAAGGCTGAAACTTTGCTGCTGTTGTTGCCACGGTGGCGAATCCATTTTTGCACTCGGCTGTTGGGTCTTTTTTGTTTTAGAATATATAATACTCCCATGCGGGAGCGGCTGTCAATGTGGCTTTCTCCACACCGAGTAGCAGCGCGCAGTAATAGCTAGTGGCTAGCCTAGCAGCCTGCACTGTGCAAGACTGCCACTGTGAAGTGTGACTGGGGCTGCCAATGCCTCTGTAGCGCACACTGCTGGAGGAATAAAGTCCTGGAGTGGAGTACTAGAATGGACTGGAGTGGAGTGCTTGCAGTGCTTGGAATGGATCGGTCATTTTCGCTGTAGTCCGATCCGATCCCGATCACGTTTTTTGGCTGATATCGACCCGATATCCGATCCGCGGCATCCCTTTATATACAAATACCAAACTATTTTACATGTCATAAAAAAGATAATCAGATGCTGTAAGGTATTAAGTGACTTGAAAATGTTCAAGTCAAGAGGGCTCAAGTCAAGTCAAGTCTCAAGTCCTTGGCGTTCAAGTCAAGTCAAGTCTCAAGTCTTTGGCATTCAAGTCCCAAGCAAGTCCAAGTCTATTTTTGATTTGATCAAGCAAGTCTAAAGTCATCAAAATCGGGACTCGAGTCCAAGTCGAGTCTCGAGTCTCGAGTCCAAGTCCCCACCTCTGGTAACTGGTTCCAGAGTGTAGGTGCTATGGATGGAGAAGGCTCCATCACCTTCTGTTCTCATCTTGGTAGCAGGGATGATAAGAAGGCCTTTATCAGAAGACCTATACGTTGTCTTGTGTATACCTCGGGGTGGAGTAGCTCTGTTAAATATAGTAGTAGTACTAATGACTACCACTGACTTTACTCTGGAGGAACTTGACCCCTGCAGCGACCTCTGGAAGAGGAGAACCTCACCTTGAGGTTCCCTCCAGGCGCTACGGCCACACAGCTGTGTTGATTGAAGATATCGTCTACCTCTCGGGAGGGAGGGAGTACTTCAGAGACGAGCACAGCGACGAGCTTTATGCATTTGATGTCGACGCCCACATACTTATTAAATAAGTATAACGTGTTCCATCCACGCGCTACTTATGATCAATTAAGACTGCAAGAAACGCATGCATGCACGCACGCACGCACAGTATTGCAATGTCAGTCCATCCAACACTAAGAATAATAAATATGGACTTTTCATCTCAACTCCTCATTATGGCTTCCCAGCAGGTCCGCCATGCCCAAATATGGGGTTCCTGATGTCATACTTATGTGTGACCTCACTGGTATGACACGACCAATCACAGCCAGTGTGATAAAAAGCACTGCAGCCTCAGAGAGAGTTCAGATTGAATCAACTTCTCCAAGACTCAACTCTTCACCACAGATCTCTCTACCAGACTGTTATCTTCAAGACTCTTTCCACCAAGACTCAACTCTTCACCACAGATCTCTACCAGACTGTTATCTTCAAGACTCTTTCCACCAAGACTCAACTCTTCACCACAGATCTCTACCAGACTGTTATCTTCAAGACTCTTTCCACCAAGACTCAACTCTTCACCACAGATCTCTACCAGACTGTTAACTTCAAGACTCTTTCCAGCAAGACTCAACTCTTCACCACAGATCTCTACCAGACTGTTATCTTCAAGACTCTTTCCACCAAGACTCAACTCTACACCACAGATCTCTACCAGACTGTTATCTTCAAGACTCTTTCCACCAAGACTCAAAGAGCTCTAGAATCTAGAAGCGTACTTACTCTATAAGGGTGACGAGGGTGACCAGGCTCTCCTTTCCTTTGGCCCTTGAGCTCTTCGTTTTTCTACAGAGCAGGAAACCAACAGGGTTACTTCAATCCACCATTAACTGTTAAAACATGCTTTCCTGGACGTTGCATCAGAAAGGATCATCAAAGGAAGGTAATCATGCAGCTGTAGCGGTGAGACACGAGCTGTACTACTTTGGAAGGAACACTGACGAGAACAACGAGGATCAGATTGGTGTGCAGGTCTTCAACACACTGACTTTACTCTGGAGGAAGTTGACCCCAGTGACCCCTGGAAGAGGAGAACCCCAAAATGAGGTTCCCTCCGGGCGCTGGAGCCACACAGCTGTGTTGATTGAAGATAGTGTCTACGTCTGGGGAGGGCGTCTGTATCCGTACTCCACAGACAAGCACACCAACGTGTTTTATGCATTTGATGTCGACGCCCACACATGGTTCAAACCACAGGTTTCTGGCAATGTTCCAGAGGATAGGTGGGAGCATTCAGCCTGTGTGTTGGGGAAGGTCATGTTCATCCATGGGGGATACACCAAGCTGACTGGATACACTAATGACATCTACAAGTTGGACACCAGCACAATGGTCTGGTCTGTAATCAACACCAGAGGAACTCCACCTCCTCAGTCATCAGGTCACTCTGCAACCATCATCGGGACAAAGATGTTTGTATTTGGAGGCGGAGACATGTCATGCATCAACACCATCAGAGTGTTTGACACAGAGACCAACCTCTGGCTGAGCACACCTTCTGCACAGCCCCTTCCAGGAGAACGTTGTGGTCATTCAGCTTTTAGCTACAATGGAGAGCTGTACATATTTGGTGGTTGTGGGGAAGGTTGTGGGGAAAGATACCTCAATGATATGTGGAAATTCAGTCCAGAGACCTTCTTCTGGAAGAAGGTTGAGCCCAAGGGGAAAGGCCCGTCTCCGACGTATGATATGTGCTGTTGCATGCTGGGAGATCGTATTATCCTCTTTGGAGGAGACAACACCCCCGGTGACCTGTATGTCTTAGACTTCAGTCCTAGCCTCAAGACATTGTGCAAGCTAGCAGTTATTCAGTACGGTATGGAGCAGTCTGGACTCCCACACAACATCAGGTGGGAACTGGCAGCCATGACTAGCATGAAAAGAAAAACAGAAAAAAAAGCAGAAAGCCCAAAACCAAAACAAACAAACACTAAATCAAAGTTAGTGAGCTGGTAAGGTAAGGTAATTTTATTTATAGAGCGCCTTTCAAAACAACCGTTACAAGGTGCTGTACAAAGTAAAATAATAAAATAAAACAAGAAAACACAGTCAACAGAAAAACAGCAATAACAATAAGAAACAAAGCAACAGAAAACAATACATGAAAATATATACAGGCAGAACAACAAAGAATAGAGATAATCACTACAGTAAATATATACAGGCAGAACAACAAAGAATAGAGATAATCACTACAGTAAATATATACAGGCAGAACAACAAAGAATAGAGATAATCACTACAGTAAATATATACAGGCAGAACAACAAAGAATAGAGATAATCACTACAGTAAATATATACAGGCAGAACAACAAAGAATAGAGATAATCACTACAATAAATATATACAGGCAGAACAAGACTCAACAAAAATAGAGATAATCACTATAGTAAATATATCCACACTTTTCCTGGGCTGTGTGTGCTCCAGTTCCTGTCGATTTGATCCAATGAAAGCCAATGAAACTGGTCAGATGACTAATGATATCCAATGAAATCAACAGGAACTGGAGCACACACAGCCCAGGAAAAGTGTGGATACAGGCAGAACAAGACTCAACAAAAAATAGAGATAAACACTATAGTAGACCAAAATATTTACCATACAAGTGTGTTTTTAGCAGCTTTTTAAAAGTGTCCACTGACTCTGCATTCTTTAAGCTAAGAGGTAACTGGCAGAGGTGGGAGGAAGTCCCTATGTTGCAAGTCCAAGTCGAGTCTCAAGTCTTTGCTCTCAAGTCAAGTCAAGTCTCAAGTCTTTGGCATTCAAGTCCCAAGCAAGTCCAAGTCCTGAACTTTTAGTTTCGAGTCCCAACCAAGTCCTAAGCATTTTGTTTCAAGTCCCAACCAAGTCCTTACCTTTTGTTTCGAGTCCCATCAAGTCCTAAGCATTTTGTTTCAAGTCCCAACCAAGTCCTTACCTTTTGTTTCGAGTCCCAAACAAGTCCCACCAAGACATAATACTAATTAATGATATGTAAAGATTTACATAAATCATGAGCATCTATTGAGCCATTTAGATCATGTCACAGGATCTGACACAAATTAAATGTTTCCCCTGAGCAAGCAGGCTATTATTATTACAATGGTAAAATGTCATTACTTGCACTGAAAAGGTGTTCAAATCCAGGGTAGAAGAGGAATGTTACATAATGCCTCGATCCACTTTTTCCACTCCCGATCCGATACCGATCTAAAATCATCAAAACCGATCCGATAACTGATACCGATCCGATATCGATCCAATCCGATCCAGCACATATTTAAGTCGCTCTATGCTTTCCCAAATCTGTCAGACATTTTTTTATCTTTACCTTTTATTACAGATTTTATAGTCTGGAATGTTGAATCAGGATTGATCAAGTGATAATATTATTACTCAAAACAGAGAACAACACCTCCCCAGAATAATAGTCAACAAACAAGTTCCACATGAGTATAGGTTGAGAATAACTGACCCATTTATTTTTAACAACTTGAGCCTATACTTCAAATGTGGAAGTGTTCTAGTGACAAATTTATTTTATTGTATTCTATGCCTTTTTTTATCCATACTATTTATTAGTATTATGCACATTATGCACAAAATTTTAAGGACCCAGCAATTTGTATCTCTGTGACCCCAAATTATTATTTTGTATTTGTTTATATTGTAAAATCAATGTCAATTTAGAGTGTACAAATGGAACCTATCATTTGGCTGGGAGTGGGGACCCCTGATCCCCAAACCGTGCATACTGTCCTACAGCTACACAGCACACTGTCTGTCCGTGACAATGGAAATAGTGTCTGTTTATTTAAGCATTGGTTAGCACTTAAGCAGTTATTAGCATCATAGCATGGTCTGTCACATAAGTATTGACAAACAGCGGTCATATTTGTCAACCAACTGTTGGGGACTGTGGGGATATATCATTTTAAGAACATGAGCATGTCGTCATGCTCAGCTGTCAGCTTGTTGCGCTGTTCCGTCTCTCGTCTAAGATGTTGACGCTAATCAATGCTAAAGATTAGCTTGCATGGAGCTAAGGCTGAAACTTTGCTGCTGTTGTTGCCACGGTGGCGAATCCATTTTTGCACTCGGCTGTTGGGTCTTTTTTGTTTTAGAATATATAATACTCCCATGCGGGAGCGGCTGTCAATGTGGCTTTCTCCACACCGAGTAGCAGCGCGCAGTAATAGCTAGTGGCTAGCCTAGCAGCCTGCACTGTGCAAGACTGCCACTGTGAAGTGTGACTGGGGCTGCCAATGCCTCTGTAGCGCACACTGCTGGAGGAATAAAGTCCTGGAGTGGAGTACTAGAATGGACTGGAGTGGAGTGCTTGCAGTGCTTGGAATGGATCGGTCATTTTCGCTGTAGTCCGATCCGATCCCGATCACGTTTTTTGGCTGATATCGACCCGATATCCGATCCGCGGCATCCCTTTATATACAAATACCAAACTATTTTACATGTCATAAAAAAGATAATCAGATGCTGTAAGGTATTAAGTGACTTGAAAATGTTCAAGTCAAGAGGGCTCAAGTCAAGTCAAGTCTCAAGTCCTTGGCGTTCAAGTCAAGTCAAGTCTCAAGTCTTTGGCATTCAAGTCCCAAGCAAGTCCAAGTCTATTTTTGATTTGATCAAGCAAGTCTAAAGTCATCAAAATCGGGACTCGAGTCCAAGTCGAGTCTCGAGTCTCGAGTCCAAGTCCCCACCTCTGCTAATATCTGAGACACAGTGTGTCACAGTTGCCCACTAATACCAACATTAGGCTACATCTTCTCAAAGACTATACTACTACTATTGCTTCTACGACTACTGCTTCTCAAATACCCTCAAGGGGTCCTTGAGGGGTTTCCAGAAAGGGTTTCAGTTTAACCGCTTTCAACCTATATACATCGGCTATTTGAAAATAGCTATAATCTACAAGCTCGCAATGTGACGTGTTGTGAGCTTGTAGATCTGCTATTTTCACGAAGAAATCATTCAAATATGACTACAATTTTGTAGGGGGGACCGTAGCTTATATTATATCCTCTGTTATTTCTTTTCTCACAGGATCCGTTTGACGCGGCCGGCTACTACCACCTGGCTCTGGCAGCCGCCATGGACCTGGGCAACAAGCGCTCACAGCTGGAGCTGTGCACGCGCCTCGCCACCATCTACCACAACTTCCTGCTGGACCGCACCATGTCGCTCTTCTTCTACCAGAAGGCGCGGGGCTTCGCCGCCGACCTCAACGTGAGGCGGGTGAACATCGCGCCCCCGGAGGACCTCCACCAGGGGTCGCCAGGGGACGACACCGCCCCGACGCAGTACAGGACATCCGTCGAGGAGAGGAAGAGGTCCCGCGAGGAGAAGAGACATTTCAACGATCAAGACTGATTTCTATTTCTTTTTCCCATTTTTTTCACCCAGTGTCAATTGTCTAGTGTAATCCTGGGTGCCACACACACTCCCTCTGCCAACCTGGGGAGAGCAACGGACTGACCTCATGCTTCCTTCTATGAATGGGGAGTCCAAGCCACTTTTTTTCACCTGATAGGGTGGAGTTTCCCCGGTTGGACGTATAGCGCATGGAAGGAACACGTAATTCCAACCAGTTCCTTTCCTCTCCATCAGGAGCCCCGGTTGGCCAGGGGGAGGCAGTACCAGGATTACAGATTTCTGATTTTTTTTAATTATTATTTCATAACAATTTTGAAAGCTTTTAAGCACATTATTAAAAGCTATAATGACCACTAGTGAAGCCTGGTTGGAGGTGGTTATGATGATAAGATACTTGTGGTTCTGAATCTATACAGTATTATATTGTGTTTCTTTCCAAGCGTGGCTCGGGAAGAGGGACACTTGGTTTTTGTCAACACAACATGACATAACAAACTAGTCAGGCCTGAGGCTTATGAGCTGCACCCGGGGTAGCGAGCCTCGGCGGCGATGGCCGATGGCCTTGCGCGACGATGGAATGACTTGAAACAAAATGAGTGTTTGTCTGTGTGTGTGTGTGTGTGTGTGTGGAGCTAGAAGTATTGATTTGAGAGCTGTTTGTTCACACAGTGAGATCACATTATAGTATTGCTATACCGTCATTTTTTATTCTGTTCTCATACAGGTTCATACAAAAACAGTACGGCAGTTTTATCTTCAATTTTAGTTATCATCAACAATCACTATGCAAATCCACCATGCTGAAATTAAACTTTACAAGCATGTGAGAGTGTTTATTGTTCTTGGTGAGGAGTGAATGAATCAGATATCTGCTGTAGTCACTGTCATAACCCCTCCTTAATACTGTTTATGCTGCTTTTGAAGCAATTTTCAAAGCTTGTACATTTGCTGTTGTCACTATTTCGGAAAGTGCTTAAATGCATTAAAAGGCTAGTCCAATACTGGGTATGACATCCCGAGAGAAAGAACAAAATCAATAGATTGTTAACGTAAAGATTCTGTGAAATGCATCTCAAGAGAACGCATGCTGGCCTCTTCTTTCCATCACATTATGACAAGAACAAACATCCGCACACCAGTAGTACCGCTCTCATCTGCAATTGACATTCGTAACGCTTGGAGCCCTTCCATCACATTACACTGACTATATAATGCAAGTCAGCTCGAGAGGAAAGCAGAGAAGAGTATGTTTAAAGGGCCAAACAAATATGAGCAGAGTGCTGCCTGCCTGCGTGGTGTCGCTCTATTTAAGCCCAGAAGAGTTTTGTTTTTCCTTTTTTTTCCTGGCAGAACAAGGACTCGTGTGTCTCCTCTGATCCACCGGTGACTGAGATGGGGGGGGGGGTTTCCAAATAAACAGCAGCCACGGTAGGGTGAAATACTGGACACCCCTCCGTTCTATAACTTAAACAAACCTCCATCGTCACCCATCCATGATATTGGCAGTGGTGGAATGTAACCATTAACCAAGTACGGTACTTAAGTTCAGTTTTGAGGTACTTTTACTTTACTTGTGTATTTCCATTTTATTTCCAGTATACTTTACATACATGATACTTCAATATTGTACTTTTTACTCTGCCAATATTGTTTGACAGCTTTAGTTACTACCGGTAGATAGTTTGCAGATAGATTATTAATTCGAAATATACATAAATCACTGAAGACAACTGTTATACTAAGGCTGCATGCAAGGCCAGTCCACAACAACAAAACCGTTTTAGAGACCGTTGCAGACCGGTGCCATTTTGGTTGCAAGGAGTTGCAATTGCAACACGATTGGTGTGGACTAGCCAGGCTATTCAGCAGATCAACAATTTTTGTTATTTTCAAATACATTTTTGTGCAATAACCCAGAATGAGCACTTTTGACTCCTCTCATTCCGGCCAATCACAATTTGCGTCCTCACTTTTGTCTTCGATTTTTGTGTTTACACAAACCCTCAAAGCTGGACATAGGATGGGATAGTGCCCCTCAAAAAGAGTACTTATTCCGCCACTGGACGGTGGGTGGACACCTCTGTCCTCTAATGTAAACAAAGCTGCACGGCCAATTTTGGCCACCCATCCATCCGTGACAGAAGGCAGACCACAACATTCTGGCCTGGGATTGTCAGCATGTGCCGGAGAGAAAAGTATGCACTAAAAACAGACCCACATCTGCGAGGTGAGAGAGAGAGAGAGTGAATGGTCTGGTCACATCAAATTGCCCTTACAAGGGGAACGAAAGCATGCGCTCATCAACATCATCTCATGGACCGAGTCTGCGAGCAAGAATGAATTACTTAATGTTTTCAAAAGAAGAAGAAAGAGGGGGGGGGGTCGATAACATTACACGTAATTTCTGCTGCGTTTTCCAGGAATTCATAATGTGATTTGCTTGGCGGCTTGAAGTTGTGTCGTGTGCAGAAAAAACTTGTAGGCTACATGCAGATTAATACTTTGTTGCATGAGAGAGTTGTGCTCTGATGTTGAAGTCATGCACAGACAGATGCTGCAATGACAGATGTTGCAATGTGTGTGTGCGTGTGTGTGCGTGTGCGTGTGTGTGTGTGCGTGTGTGTGTGTGTGTGTGTGTGCGTGCGTTTGTGTGTGTGTGCGTTTGTGTGTTGTGTGTGATGAAGCGTAAAAACCCTAAACCACGCCCTCTAGGGGCAGTTGTGTTTCCAGAATCTCCTCCCCGGCGCTCTCTCCAGCCGGCTGTTTGCTGTGGATGGATTGGACGGACTGCCCCTTTAACCTTATACGGACTGCCCCTTTAACTCGCAACAACAAATCATAGGCTCCACGTCGTGTAGAAAAGCAGCCTTCAGCAGCTGCAGCTGAGCCAGCGAGTGGACGCGCTCACTGCCAGCTGTAAGTCACCGCTAATAGACGCTCCGGCGCACGGTTTTTTACGCGCGGCGTTTTGGAGTGGTTTGGGCTGATTTTAGCATGCATTTTGGGTGACAGGCAGTCTCTCATGTGCATTCTGCAGTAACGACGAGGCAGGGACCGGGTAACGGGTTTCTCTCGCTGCAAGACGTTTCTATCCGCGAAACGTTGGGAAAGCGATGCGTAAAAGCGCGGAGCGTTTTGGCAAGTTCTCCACAGTGGACATTCAGCTAGCAATGGACTCATGATCTCTGCGTAAAACTTTCATCCCGTTTATTTTGTACTTTTTATGGGCATTCAATCATTTCTTATCGATTGACTGACTGAATACTTTATTGACAGCTTGCAGAAGAAGAAAAAAAAGCACAGATAAATAAGTAGCTTACAGTTCGATACAAGGTCTGCTTCTTCTCTGCTAAGAGGATTTAAACCCAAATAAAGCGTATAATATTGGGCTTGTTTTTCCATTGGTGTCCTTCATACTCAATTTGTCAGTCAACAAAAACGTTGACTGACAGTATCAGCATTTCATCTAAACAAAGAAAAGACAACATGCAGGTCCTTCTGTTCGTCACCGCGGCGGTCCTCCACCTCCACCACCTCGGGGCTCTGGTGAGCGCGGACCCCGCCAGGGACAAGTGTCCCACCCGGTGCGACGTGAGCACGTGCCCCAGCCCCAGCTGTCCCAGCGGCTACGTGCCCGACCGCTGCAACTGCTGCCTGGTGTGCGCGCAGGGCGAGGGCGAGCCGTGCGGCCGCAAGGACGACCTGCCGTGCGGCGACGGCCTCGAGTGCAAGCACCCCGCGGGCAAGCGCCTCTCCTCCAAGGGCTTCTGCCAGTGCAAGCTGGCGGGCAAGGTGTGCGGCAGCGACGGCAGGACGTACGGCAACGTGTGCCAGCTGAAGGCCAGCAGCCGCAAGGCGCTGCAGCAGGGCCTGCCCGGAGTCAGCCACATCCAGAAGGGGGCGTGCAGCGGCGACAGCAGCAGCGCCGTAGGGAGTCTAGGGACCGGTAAGTCACTTATATCTGACCTACCATTAGCCTAAGATTTAGACTCTCGTAGATGTCTTTATTGATAAGCTAAACCACTACCCTGCAGTTCAGTTCAATTCAGCCTTTTAATTGGCATGAGAATTACATTACCAAACAATTTTTTGCTGTTTTCTGTGTTTTAGCTATAGTTATATAAATATAGGCCTACAGTGTTACAGTTACATTTTAGATTTTCTGTACAGCACTTTGTAAACCTCGAGTTGTAAAATGTGCTATAAATAAAATGGATTGGGACAAACAAAAAAAAGTAAACTAAGAAATAGATGTGAGTGCAGACACATTTGCAACTTCCCCTGTTTCATATCAAGATTCATGATAGGCCTATAGCCTACTTTAACTATAGGCCTATTCTCAAATTGAGTTGTCAGACTGGAGGAAGTATGGACTTTTCTTTTATAAAAGAAAAGAAGATGTTCATCATGTTTTCCTATTCTGCAGTCTGGAAGGAAAGACTTCTTCAGTCTGCTTGCAATTGTCATCGTGTCAGTGGAGATTTATCGGCTGCATGGCGCACATCAGGGAAGATGTTTATAAAGTGGGGGTCTGTGGACCACCAGGGGTCGTTGCGGGGTTCCAGGGGGTCCACTCCACAGCAACACGAGGAGCAGTTTAAAACATTTAAGCCTCATTTTATTTTGTGTCTATTTGAAAACAGTCACTCTAGCTCAAGCTCACGGTGCACATATAGGCATATGTGATGTATTTTTTCTTTAAAATAATATATAAAATCTTGTCAAACTTAATGTTTACAAATCTTGGTGCATGTCACTGGCACAACATATTTTCAAATGGGGGCCTGTGGCCAAATAAAAAAAAATATATATATATCAGTTTAGGGCTCCTTGACAAGAAAAGGTTTGTGACTATTTAAAATATAGGTTGTAAAGCTACGTGCATGACCTTAACCTCTGTAAAAGAAAAAAATCCTAATATATAAGCCTTACTGTCTTTCATTAGACTGCAGCTGCTCTTTAAATCTTTGTTTATACACTGTATTAAATAGTGTGTGTTTACCACAGTCCGTAAACAAGGTTTAAAAGGTGCAGGTGTTGTCTATTAAAGTTTTTTTAAAACCTGTTGTTTGGACCAGAAAAGATAGTCTGTTGAACCACAATTCAGACTGAACAGAACAGACTATGCTATGTGAGACTGACTGGCTCACTCATTAATTAACCACTTCAGGATTATACTTCCTTACAAACAGCTGATCTACAAGCTCATAACGCCTCACATGTCGATGTGTTGTGAGCTTGTAGATCTGCTATCTTCTGGCATTGGCCCTAAATGAAGGATGCCAGGGTTATTGTATACGGTAAGTTATAAACAATCCATCCTGCTGCTCTACCGGCCACTCCAGTACACAGATCTAAAGTAGAGTGCACCCTCCCTCCCACTTTGGGCACCCATGTTATGTACCCAAACATCTGTCTGGAACAAAACAATTGGTTGCACCAATGCCAATTGCACCTTACATTTAGCGACCACCAGAAACCTGTAGCTACAGTAGCCGATATGAGCAGTGCATGGTCATCACATGAAATGATAATAAACTCAAGGATGTTTGACTAGATAGCTCAGCCTATTACTGCAAACCCGTGGGGGTGCATATACGTCCGACAGCCAGGCATTAGTCTGACAACACCATCGCTCGCGACATGCGCTGCCGGTTACAATTAACCCTTGGCCGGGTTAAAACCCACCCGTGGCTTCAAGCATGTGCGACAGGTTAAAACTAACCTGTGGCAGGTTAAAACTAACCTGTGGCTCCGGACCAAACACATGCATGCAGGAGAAGCCAGTGTGTGGAGTGGACAGACAGCCAGGAGGAGGGGGTCTGGTCAGTCAACCAGTGGAACGATGTGTATTCTCCCATAAAGCACTGCTGCATCTGGGGAGAGGGGAGGCTGGGGCAGTGAAACTTCAACCCGTAAAATACATTATTTTCCCCTTTTCTTTATTTGTTGCCACTTTCAAAAGCCTAAAAATAGCTGGTCTCCAAGCTGTGAGCTTATAAAAGATGGCCTATTTTCAGTGCCTGACACAGACTCACATTGATTGATTGATTGATTGATTGAATAGTTTATTAGACAGAAATGTAAAAACAGAAACACAGTAAGCTAGTGGATCATGGATCTGTGGGGGCTTACTTTGAGTTTTACTGTAAGCTGCAGATGTGCCATTTGAGAACTTCACAGATCATGCCATTGACAAGACAGTGAATTGTCTGAACATTGTCAGTGAGAAAGGAGCTGGGCATGTCTGTCTGTACCTTTACCAACACTGTGGAAGAGTTTTATTTTGAGTTGGCTCTCAAACTGTTTGTATTTGGTATTGACCCCCATCTGAAAATACTTTTGTGCCAGGGACCAAAATGTTTTATGATAGATTTACAGGCTCACAATGCATACCATTACACATCGTTATCGTGTGTGTGTGTGTGTGTGTGTGTGTGTGTGTGTGTGTGTGTGTGTGTGTGTGTGTGTGCGTGCGTGCGTGCGTGCGTGCATGTGCGCGTGCATGAGTGTGTGTGTGTTGTTGATAGCTTTACCAACACTGCGGAAGTGTTTTGCTTTCACCAAAAACACTGTATGTTATTACGGTCACCACACAGTGGAAGTGGGGATTTCAACAAGTCAGTCCTTGGCAGTGGTCGGGATGACGTTATGATGCTTGGCCTCGCAGCCAGGACATTTGTCATTCCAGCAAAACCCTCTCCAAGTCCACTCCTCCACACAGGGAAGGAACGGTGTGGTATCTGGAATCACAATTCACATTAATAGCATAAATAATGTTTTAAACTAGAGTGGATCTTTGTCTCTCATGGGTGAGAGACAAACATGTTTAGACAGGATGCATGGGCAGCTGCAGGAGGGCCCTTTCCATTGTCGTCCTGTGTATTCAATTCGTCAAGACACATAAAGACATATACACTACTGTACAATAAATCATCAATACTAGGAGCAGTAAAAGTAGGCTATATTTACAGAAAAACAGCGGGGGGTACTTTATTTTGGCAAGCTAGAAGACTTGTCTAGGTCCACAGTTGATAATTACAACTGGACCGAAAATGACCACGGTAGCCAAAGTCTCCATGGCCGTCATGCATATCTAGGTCAAGTGGAATCATGGAAGAGCTTTTTTAATGTGAACACCTGGAAAGTTGACATAAGCGGAATGCAACCCAATATACCTCTGCACGTGTGTCCTCTACATGAGACAGCTCTGTCTGTGCTGTACAGAAGCCAGTCCTCTACATAAGACAGCTCTGTCTGTGCTGTACAGAAGCCAGTCCTCTACATAAGACAGCTCTGTCTGTGCTGTACAGAAGCCAGTCCTCTACATAAGACAGCTCAGTCTGTGCTGTACAGAAGCCAGTCCTCTACATAAGACAGCTCTGTCTGTGCTGTGTACAGAAGCCAGTCCTCTACATAAGACAGCTCTGTCTGTGCTGTACAGAAGCCAGTCCTCTACATAAGACAGCTCTGTCTTTGCTGTGTACAGAAGCCAGTCCGACCACAAAAGCTAAACCCAGTTTCCAGTTTGTGTGGAAATTAAGCAGCAGTATACTAAGAGACAGGTGATGGAGGAAACAGAAGCACGTCGTCGTCGGGTGGAAACCTTACATGTCCCAAAACATGGGATCCAGGATTCAAAATCATCAAAGGTAGCAGATCTATACAAGCTCTGTAGATCTGTTACGTTTGATGCTTTTGTGTGACACTGACTGTAGTAGTATGATCACGTTAATTTATATATTAAAAAGAATAGAATATGGAGATAAGAGGTTTTTGCATGACAGCGATGACATTGTAGTGTGTGTGTGTGTGTGTGTGTGTGTGCGTGCGTGCATGTGTGTCCTTGACTGCTTGTGCATGCGTGTGTGTGTGTGTGTGTGTGTGTGTGTGTGTGTGTGTGCTTGCGCATGTGTGCGTGTGTCAGTGTGCGTGTGTGTGCGCGTACGCTCATGGTAGACTCATCACCAGTATGGTCCCACAGAGACTGTCAGTCACCACGCCCCCGGGACAGTCTGACACTCACAAATCCACACGTGGAAAATCAAAACATACACACAGGTGCACATGGGCTCACGTGAATACACGCCTACACACACATTATTATTTATTTTTTAAAGCAAAGCAATACTGTCTCATCAAAGTTTGCATTGTGACTTTATATATTGTCAATTACTTGCATGAGAGGGAGAGAGGTGCCAGGTGGTGGAGTTAGTTGCTTTAGCAGACAGTTTGAGGGTCCAATGGAGTTAAGAGGTTTTGTCCGACTCCAAAGCACTTTTTAATACTTGGTTCCAAATTGTTATAACCAACACACAGACGTAAAGGGTGTTCAAGAAAAAAAAAGGGAGTTAGGTGGTTTCTCATGACAGCAACGAATAGTGGTTAAACTGATTTTGATGCTGTATTAACTCATTTGCATGGCTGGGGACCCCCTATAGAACCCTTTTCAAGGGGTCCCCGGACCCCACTTTGAGAACCTCCGACAATCCCCTAATTGTGATGAATTGAGTATGAAGGACCCCAATGGAAACAAGCCATGGGCTTCCTTGGGTTTTAAACCCTCTTGTTAGCAGACCTTGTATTGAGCTGTACTTTCCTGTGCTTTTTATCTGTTAATAAAGTATTCAACCAATCAATGCTAATCCCTCTACTGTAATCCTAACACTGACCCCGCGATGAATGAATGCTTTGCTAATTGTTAGAATGAAAATGACAGCCGTATCAATAGGTCAAGGATTTGGTCTTATTAGGATTGTGGGGACTTTTTCGGTCCCTATAGTGTAGACACGCACGCACACACGCACGCACGCACGAACACACACACACACACACCCTCACACACACACACACACACACACACACACACACACACACACACACACACACACACACACACACACACACACACACACACACACACACACACACACACACACACAGACTGCGGTCAGGCCATGGTCCCGAGTGAGGAAGTAAGACGTCCCCAAAGTAAAGAGACCACTTTACACACACTGCTCTTTGATCATATAAGCCCTTTATTGTCTGAGCAGTGTGCACGCGCACACACACACACACACACACACACACACATTACACACATGAATGTCTGTGTCATTACAGCAACTTAGGGTTGCAAGAACTTGTTATTGTCGCATGAAAGTGCGTGTGAATTCTCTGCGTGTGCGCGTGTGCGTGTGCGTGTGCGTGTGTGTGTGTGTGTGTGTGTGTGTGTGTGTGTGTGTGTGTGTGTGTGTGTGCGCCTGCGTGCATGCGTGCGTGTGTGTTCTGTGTATTGTTGTGAACCACCCAGTCAGTATGACTGCTTAGATTACACACGGTTCGGTTTGAAGATAATCTCCGTAATTCTCCAGTTCCGGGAAGTCTGTGTTTATGTTATTCGAGTTTGGAGCGACATTCGCCATTCAGGCCTTATCATTTTGACAAAAGTGGAAGTCCGCCCTACAAGAAGTGTGACTTGTTTTTTTTTTACTGAGCATACCTACTTTTTTACGACATTAGAGTAGTTCACCCAAAAATTGACTTATTTTTTGCCACACACACACAACCTACCAGAGACTCAACCGGTCATTACATTATTGACTCATGCTGGATTCACACGGGCAGATGCAAAAGATACAAAGATGCAATGCTACACAGTGTATTTGTAGCGTTGTATCTTTGTAGCTGAAGTTGAAGCTCAACGTTTTTGTAGCTTTATAGCTGTTGTAGCTTTTGTAGCAGCTGCAAATCGGATGTCGGATGTATCTTTGTATCTTCATGTCGCTGGTTTCCATTGAAAATGAATGGTAGACCGTATCATTGACTGTATTACAGACAGATTGTAATATAGACTGTATTATTATTATTTTCTATATGTTTTATCCCACGATTTTTGTAATTTTTTTCAAAAATGTTGATTACAAAAGATGATTACAAAAGATGCTCAAGCTTGTAGATCTGCTATTTTTGAATCTTGGCCTACGCATGAACAAGCACTATGTGGTTTCTTCTAAAGTAATGACTATGTATGAGATTGAAACAAACCCAGTGACTTCAGATCTCAGGCGTTCCAACCGTATACCCGTAGCGTCTGAATGCCAGCTCACCCTACAGACCTAGAAACACCAAACCACACTTTCCTAGAAGTCCAGATCCAAAAGATAAATGCCTCTGAATGAATGGCATCATGCAGCTGACTGTGCGGAAACCCCAGAGCTGATTCTGTCCCGTTTAAAGTGAGACACACAGTCATCATTATCGGTCACCGGCGTTCACCACTCGGCCTCGGCTTTCCGAGTGCACTGCCAAGTGTGTGCCATCAGGTGGCTTTGATAATGTCGGGGTAGCCAAACCAGCTAGGGCCACGGGGCAATTTGTAGCATTTAACTGTGTGTGTGTGTGTGTGTCTGATCGTGAGATTCCCTTAGCTTGCATTATTTGTATGTGTGTGTGTAGATTTCGGATGTCGTTTAGACATCATTCATCAGTTGGCTCAAGGTGAGCTGAGGTGAGGTTTTACTGGTGAGCTCACTCACAAGGACGCTGTTGAAACGTTCTGCTTTCCATGAGGAATGAGGGGGGGGGGGGGGGGGGGTTGATGTTGGTCAAAATCAAAACTAGATGGGCAGATTTTCATGAAACGTGGTGGGAGCATACTCAGCATAGTACACACCAGGACTCTTTTATGTGTTCCTGCATTGGACCCTGGAAAGAGATGGTGCATTGAAACATGCAGTAGAACAACTGGAACATAGGGATCATGTAAACATCATAGGGATATGCCCCCTGCTCTGTGATGAACATAGGGATCATGTAAACATCATAGGGATATGCCCCCTGCTCTGTGATGAACATAGGGATCATGTAAACATCATAGGGATATGCCCCCTGCTCTGTGATGGAACATAGGGATCATGTAAACATCATAGGGATATGCCCCCTGCTCTGTGATGAACATAGGGATCATGTAAACATCATAGGGATATGCCCCCTGCTCTGTGATGAACATAGGGATCATGTAAACATCATAGGGATATGCCCCCTGCTCTGTGATGAACATAGGGATCATGTAAACATCATAGGGATATGCCCCCTGCTCTGTGATGGAACATAGGGATCATGTAAACATCATAGGGATATGCCCCCTGCTCTGTGATGAACATAGGGATCATGTAAACATCATAGGGATATGCCCCCTGCTCTGTGATGAACATAGGGATCATGTAAACATCATAGGGATATGCCCCCTGCTCTGTGATGCCCTCTGTGGTTCCTTTGACGTGGTAGTGGAGATACAGGTCAAGTGAGCATCTTGGACATCTGGGCACCTCAATGAAAAAAAGGACACTTCATTTGACACCAACACAGTGGGAGCTTAGTGGGGATCGAACCAGGAAGCTTCCAATTCCCAATTTTACCTGCCTGCATGGCGAGTCCTGTGTGTGTGTGTGTGTGTGTGTGTGTGCGTGTGCGTGTGCGTGTGCGTGTGCGTGTGCGTGTGTGTGTGCTGAACATTACTACATTCAAAATGTAGCACCTGGAGCCAACTACTGGCTTAGTTTAAACAGACAACATCAAAGTGCTCGACTTAAACCTCTCTTGAAGTCTCTCTTGTAGCAAAAACATAAGAATTGGACAGACAACTAGTGCTGCACGATTCTTGCTCAAATTTAGAAATGAGATCCCATATAGTCTGAATCTATAGATCTCTATCTTGTTTCGTTTAGTGTGCTTGTCATCAGTATAGTGACTCTTATCACTCAGACATCTCACATATTGTAAGTAAGTAAGTTGTCTGACATGACGTTTGAAGGGCCCCCTCCGCCTCACTCTTCCTCTCGGCTAAACCCCGAAGAAATGTGTTCCTCACCATGGTGTCTAACCTGAATGGGTTTAAGTAAAAGTAGCAAAGTAAAATGTAAGCTTTGTGCTTGGGTAAAAGTACCAAAATATTGGCATTAAATTGAAAGTGAAAGTGATCTGGGCGTGCAGCACGTTTCCATCCTTTCTCTCTCTTAAAGAGATCACAATGACAAGCAGATGTTTTCTGGACAAAGTGCTTCCAGAGCAGAGCGGCACGGTGGAGAGAGAGTCAGAGACCACTGACCGCACGACGTGACAGAACGGGAGCCAATAAACAGCCAATCAGAGGGAGCGTGTGGTCTGCGGGCGGGGCGGGGGGGTGGAGGTATGGGTTTACATGTCGAGTCTAAAAAGTGCTTTCAGCAGCGGTTTTAACCACTCTAACCGTGGCATCGAAAACTGTGCAAAATAATCTATAGATCTGCTATTTTACAAATCATTTTTGAAAATTCGTCTGTGAATAACAACCACTTGAGCCCCGGGAGCGTCCCTATTCTGGGATCTCTGGGGGAACATATAATGCCAGAAATAGCAGATCTACAAGCCTGTACAGTGGATCGACTATTTTCAGCAAAAAGATTTGGTGTAGAGTGGGGGGGAAAGAGTGCACCAAGTACCGTTGCAACTAGTCTCTGTTTTACTAGGAATAGAGGTTTTAAGACTGTACTGGTTAAGACTGTACTGGTTAAAGGTATATTCAGTGATTTCACTCAAAAAACCTTAGGTTTCATTTTTGGCTGTGGGACCCAGCCTTTCGTCCAATCAGGATAGAGAGTCAAAAACGAAACTAAGGTTTTTTTGACCCCCAGGGGACAGGGAGGAACTCCTTATATGGCCAGCACACTCTATAGTAGGGAGGATTATCACAACAAAACAAAAAAATAAGTCATATTTGAATTAAGTGAAATCACTGAATATACCTTTAAGTTGGTTGAAAGAGAACGAAAAATAGCAAAAATAGCAGATCACCTATTTTCACTATCCGTCGGACAGCACAATAGCCTATTGGGCTTAAAGTGGTTTCAAAGGTGAATGTAAAACCTAGGCTGATTGATTTGTTTTCCCAGTTCAGATCCAAATCGTGGCAGGCTGCATAAGGACACATGCAGGCAGGCTGCATAAGGCCTCATGCAGTCAGTCACATGCATGTCAGAAGAAGTGTCAGCCTCTCGTTAATTTACATTCTATGAGAATAATGCAGCGTTTCCTGTTGCGGTGCAGAGACACCGCTGAGGCGTGTGTCATCTAACACGTCTGAGCTTTATGGGGTTCAAGTTCAACACTGGTGAACTTGGATCAGGCCATTTCCAATAGAAAAGAAGTGCTGTGGTTGACCCCACGTCATGGTTTTACCACATGAACACCTACTACTGTATAAAGTTGAAATGCCTAAATGCATTAGTTTGGGAGCTATGACTGAAATATAGTACCTCTCTGACCCCACGTTGGCAGCCTGTTTAGCTTGTAGTTTTCTTTCAGGGAGCCAACCACTCCGACATGTAAGTCAAATGAAGTAAGACAACACATGGGAAAATGAAGAGCCTGACAAATCAGCATGCATTGGCTTTTCAAGGCTTCTGTCACGTATGTGTGACCGACGGGCCCTGGCGCTGACAGGGCCCTGGCGCTGACCTCATAGGATGCAGTGATGTAAGCACCACAGCTGCAACTGTAGATTAGTTCAATGGGGGAGGTGTTTAGAGTTAGGTGTCGACACATCTGTTGACTACTACTGGCGAATCTAACACGCCCATCATTAATCTAATTAGCTGCAGCTGCATTGTTGCCATGCCATGTTGCCTGCCATGTTTTTAATTCGCTGTAGCGCGAGCCGGGGAAAATAAGCTGCAAAATCAAGGCCAGGAGTTTCATGTACCTTTTAAGAGAGTAAATGGGAGTGAGTCTTTTGGAGTTATATGTTTAGGCCTTTGGTTTCTGGGTGGCTGGAGTCCGTCGTTGCACCATTGAATACACACATCCACATAACATGGAAACGCAGCGTAATTATGGTCAGGGACAGGGTTATTTCTAGACACCGTGGTCGAGGCACTCTCTCCATACTTTGTTCCTCGGTCTGGTTTCGGTTTCAGGACAGGACTGTGTTTCCTTGGTCTGGTTTTTTCAGCGTGTGTTTTGCCAAGCCGGGGATTATTTTCTGTACTACTTAGAGACAAGTGCAGGTCAGGTGAACCCTCGCCGCCACAAGTCATAATAAGAGACGCGTTGAACGGAGAAGAAAGAGGAAAAACACTGTGCAGAAGTAAATAAACGCGGTGTCCTCGAAATAACTACGGTATGTTAGAGAGCCAAGACCGGTTGTTCTGACAAGGTCTCAGACTGTCACCCACATACAGTACAGAGCCTAGGCTCTACTGGTTCCTAAAAAAATCCCTCTTAACGGTCCGTTCCTTAACGGTTCTCTTTAACGATTCCTATGGGGTTCCAAATGGACCCTTACAGCTCGAGAGAGTTAGGGTGGTCCTTGGAATGAAAACATTTGAGAACCACTGCTATTGTAGCTCTATAGCAGACGTGAAGTCCACATAACCAGCTCTGACCATGTAGATAAAACCTGGTTCCAGAAATGGTTCCAAAAACAGGAGGGAGGCCTACAGTATACTGTAGAGCAGTGGTTAAAACTATTTAGCTCAAGACCCAAAAGGGAAATTTGATATCTCCCCAGGACCCAAACTAGTGAAAATAGCAGATATACAAGTTCACAACGTGTCCCTTCGTGCCATGTTGTGAGCTTGTACATCTGCTATTCTCACTATACTTCTTAAAAGTCGATTTCTGCATTCTACAACCCACTGTTTGGGAGACAGTGCTGTATATAGAGCCCTATGGGACACTCAAATAAGGGGTTAAAATGAACGCCTGTGTGTTTGTGAAGTTGAAGTACACTAAAACATCAACATGCCAGTGTGTGTGTGTGTATTAGTACAGGTCTGTATTAAAACTCATCGTGCCTGTGTGTGTGTGTTAGTACAGGTCTGCTACACCCTGCCAGTCCGCGCTACAAGTTCAACTTCATCGCCGACGTGGTGGAGAAGATCGCCCCGGCCGTGGTCCACATAGAGCTCTTCCTCAGGTATGCACGTTTTATTCACATACCATCTAGTCGCTGTCCGGAAGAAACCTCTGTATTAATGTCTGTGAGACAGTATCTTCACCTGGTTGAGTATGTTGAGCAGCAGGAACAATATTACTAAAACATCATAATTGTTTAGGATACAGTGCTAGTGTATGTGCAGATGTTTTCAGTCGTGAGATTTAATTTGTCTTTAATGCATGCGACCCAAACAGGCATCCCCTGTTTGGCCGTAACGTCCCGCTGTCCAGCGGCTCTGGGTTTGTGATGTCCGAGACGGGCCTGATCATCACCAACGCCCACGTGGTGTCCAACAACAACCCTGTGTCCGGTCGCCAGCACCTCAAGGTACTAAAATACATAAACTTATAAACATCACCTCAAGGTAGCCTACATGTTAAAACAGTTTCCGTGCCGGGAATGGATTACTCCAGGTTAATGTCGCTGCCATATCGGACATACCCGCCTTTTGTTTTATGTGTTTAATCCGCCGTAATGTAATGAATGAAAAGAAAATCCGTCTTCGCCGCGGAGATAGAGACTAGATGCATTTGTTTTGATGACGACACCGGAAATCGTCACATGCTGTGGGCTGCTAGGGCTTCTGGGAAATTGAGGCCAATGCAAACGAATGGGGTTCAACGCCTCATGGAGGAGGCTCCTGTGCTGCGTCTTCCGGGTGTAGCAAGATGGCGGGTGGTGTGATCGTTCATAACAAACGGAGGAAACTTTTTTCGCTTGATTTTCGCGGATTAAAAGCCCAAATAATTCAGCGTATGCTCTAAAGGTAATACAACAATCTCGGCAGTGAAGGGGGGTTGATTAAAATGCGGGTTAAGCGTAAAAAACAGTCAAACTGTTAAAATACATACACCTTATAAACATCACCTCAAGGTAGCCTACATGTTAAAATACATACAGCAGAGGGTCGCACAGTGTAAAGGTCAAGTCATCATAATGTACATGTTTTCCCTGTAGTAGCAAAGTTATGTGAACTTTGTGTGAACAACTTCAGAGTAGGCTATGATCCATAAATATACAACAAATGCCGTTTAGAAAGATGCAATACGAGCATAATAGTGGGACGAAGGTCAGAGGGAGGGAGGAAGGGAGGGAGGGGGCTGGGGCGCTAGTGTTTTCCTTTGCCCTGTTTGCTCTGGTTCTTATCAGTTCGATCATATACAGTATCTGACTATCTGCCTCCTCTTCCCTCCACTGCTCCCCTCTCCCCTCCACTCCACTCCTCTCCTCTCCTCTCCCCTCCTCTCCTCTCCTCTCCTCTCCTCTCCTCTCCTCTCCTCTCCTCTCCCCTCCACTCCTCTCCCCTCCACTCCACTCCTCTCCTCTCCTCTCCCCTCCCCTCCCCTCCCCTCCTCTCCTCTCCTCTCCTCTCCTCTCCTCTCCTCTCCTCTCCTCTCCTCTCCTCTCCTCTCCTCTCCTCTCCTCTCCTCTCCTCTCCTCTCCTCTCCTCTCCTCTCCTCTCCTCTCCCCTCCCCTCCCCTCCCCTCCCCTCCCCTCCCCTCCCCTCCCCTCCCCTCCCCTCCCCTCCTCTCCTCTCCCCTCCCCTCCCCTCCCCTCCCCTCCCCTCCCCTCCCCTCCCCTCCTCTCCTCTCCTCTCCTCTCCTCTCCTCTCCTCTCCTCTCCTCTCCTCTCCTCTCCTCTCCTCTCCTCTCCTCTCCTCTCCCCTCTCAGGTTAAGATGTCCAACGGTGACACGTATGAAGCCACCATCAAGGACATCGACAAGAAGTCGGACATCGCTACCATCAAGATAAACGCACAGGTGAGATCTCTTCCTGTTCTCGTCCACAAAGTGAGTCACACATTGAGACTGTTAAAGGGCTTGTGTTCTTGGCTCAAGAGTCCAACTCACACTTGTTTAAACCATTAATACTTGTGTCACTTTAGCATTTAAACACATCCATTATATTTTATACTTTAGCTCTAGCTGTATAAAGTAGCAGATCGACTACAAGGTCAAAGATTTTAATATATATTCGTTCAACTTCACAGCGAATGTTTTTAACTCAAATATTTTCTTCTGGGGGTCAGAAATACATATTTTGAGATGGGGTCGACCCACAAATACAGATAACTTTGGGGGTCCTTGACGTGCAAAGGTCTGAGCACCACTGACACAGAAACATGAGTTTTTCAGAAAAAGTGTCAGGATTTTGAAAATATTTTGTAGAATCTGGTCTCAGGTCTCAATGAGTTAACGTAGACTTACTGTCAAGGGTCCAGTTCACACTATGAGAGCCATAGTTTAACCCTGCCTCTGCTTAGTTGACATAACTCTAAAGGCTCATTCATAGTCTGGATTTTCAGTGGTGGGGTGACCATCGAACTACAACATGACGTCACGAGCCGCTCCAGCCCTTCTCGCCACCGCTCAACGTTATTTCAGCTCCAGTGGTCAGCTCACCACCGGAGCGGTGGTCACCTAACCACCGAAAATCCAGACTATGAATAGGCCTTAAAGTGTTGCAGCAGACAACAAACAAGCTCACCTGTTTCGGTGGTGAGCAGCCGGAGACAAACATGACCACCTCATCCTTTAGCCACACAGTGGAACAGTGCACACGTTGTTCATGATCCTTATTCTGTTAGCAGTCACACACACAGCGGTACTTTCCCAAATGTTTTGGGGGTTTTTTCATCGGGAGGGCTCATTGTTGAGACGGATCGGGGAGGAATTCCCACAGGGAGGGGAGTGAGAAGTTGAGAACTGGGTCCAAGGATTATCACCAGAGCCTAGTTCTGGTGTGTTTACTGAGTGGTGGAAAGTAACTAAGTACATTTACTTAAGTTCAATTTTGAGGTATTGTTTTTTGTAACTTTACTTAGTATTTCCAATACTTTTACTTCTACTCCACTACACCTCAGAGGCATCTCCACTACAATTAATTGAAAAGTTTAGTTACTAGTTACTTTGTAGATTTTGATTACTATTACAAAACATGCATTAACCACTTCAGCCCTATATACATTTTGGCCATTTGAAAATAGCAGATCTTGGTACTTTAAGTACATTTTGAAACCAATGCTTTTGTACGTTTACTCAAGTAAATGTTGAATTCCAGACTTTCACTTGTAAATAGAGTATTTCTACATTGCAGTATTGATACTTTTACTTAAGTAAAAACTTTTTCCACCACTGATGTTTACCGAGTGTGTCACACATAGTACTGCTTTTAGGGTGTGGTTGCACCCACCCCTCCACCCCAGTTTAAGGCGCATAATCTTTCTGGCCCCAGGTGTGTGTGGGGGTCGTTCTGAGCCTCCCCAAGCACTGTGGGAATATTGATTTTCAGTAGTGTGTGTGCGTGTGCGTGTGAGTGCATGTGTAAAGTGAAGTTTTTGACAAATAACAGAAAAGGTTCACACACTGCCAGAAGAACGTTGAGACTCTTTGGATGGAAATACATATACTGACATAGTGTATACAACTATGTGGAGGCTTTGGTCATCAGATCATCAGTGTTGATGATGGGCTGAGGAGCGTACCAAAATGTCCACTCACTCCTTACTAAAATCATATGGTGTTTAGTCAACTAAAACAAGATTAAAACTAAGACATTTCAGATGACTAAAATATGACTAGAACTAAATGGAATTTTATTCAAAAGACTGACTAAATCAACATTTGCTGTCAAAATCAACACTGACTCCGTGTGTCACTTTTCCCCTATGTCACCCCTTTTCACGTTGTAATTAATAAGATAAATACAGTATATTTGCATCCATTCCATAGAGCCCTCTTGCGTGGCCTCTCACACCTGGCTCTAGCTCTGATAAGCTTTAGAGCACAAACTTATGTAAGTGTTTGACCCAAATCCCTCAGCACTATCCCACAGTCCAGATGGGAGGGGAGGAGTGGGGAGGAGGAGGACATGGATTGTAGGTCAGACAAGAAAGACCTCCTTAAATCATGACTGTTTCTCCCTCTAGCTCTCTCTCGATGACGGTCGTCTGGGGAGTACCAAAATGTCCACGCACTCCTTCCTCAAATCATATGGTGTTTAGTCAACTCTCTCTCTCTCTCTCTCCACATGCTGCTGAAGCAGCATGTGTTTACACTCAGCTTCCCTCACCTAACATATGCCGCTGCTACCTTGCAATGATCACTCCTTCGCTCGGTCTTCCCTTCTTCGTTTATTTCACATTCTTAGTTTTTAGTTTTTTTTATCCCACGATTTTGTAACCCATTTTTCACCCCTGTGTCAATTATCTAATGTGATCCTGGGCTCTACACACCCTTTCTTTCACTGGGTCTTTGTTTCACTCTGTTTTTTTCTTTCCATTTTTCATTCACTCACTCCGGCTCCTTTGGCATGTATATAGTCTTTTTTTTAATATATATTTTTTATCCCACGATTTTGTAACCCATTTTTCACCCCTGTGTCAATCATCTAATGTAATCCTGGGCTCTACACACCTCCGCCAACCTGGGGAGAGCAACGGACTTAACTCATGCTTCCTTCATGCTTGAGTGTGGCATGTATATAGTCTGATTAGATCAGATTAGATTAGTGGGTCTCTGTACGTACGGAATAATTAAAACCATTTAAAATAAGGGGACTCATAACAATGTGTCCGTCCGTGGCCCACAAATGGGTCACCAGTGTTTGGGAAACAGTGATCTAGGCATCCATGGAGTTGTAAACAGCAGTGCAAGTTCCTCTTCACACCTGGCAGACAAATGTTTGGTTGGAGCCTTCTACACAGGCTTTTATAGGCCTACCGCAGGTGTGCCAAATTAGGCTCAAACCAGGCCCCACCCATCACTTAGTGAAGTGATTAGCTGGGCTGAGTCCCACTTCAGAGTGTACAGTACACCCATTATTCTGTTCTCTGACTTGAACATTTTTGTCAAAATTCCATTTTCACCACGGAATGAGTGGACAATAATATTAGCAGAAACACAGAAACACATAAAGAGATAGCCCTGAATGACCATTGCAGGCCTGTAACTCTGAGAGTTTACAAATGAAACCATTTGGTTCCATTTGAACACTCTCAGATCGAGTTAAGGGGATATCCTCCCAAATAAAACAATAGAGCACCGAAGTCCTGACGTAACTCGCTCATCCCGACCCATTCCCCTGGTTCGCGGAAGTAATTTCTCTATGGAGAATAACATGGGGTGATCTTAATATCGTCTACTATAAGCGTTGTGGTCCAAAAATAAACAAGCTGTCTCGGCGTTATTGTTAGGGAGGTGTCTCTGTATCGTTTGCAACAGTCAGTCACTCATATATGATACAGTCTGCTTCTAGCGAAAATCTAACTAATTCAGCAGCAGTAACATTAGCGTTTTCTCTCAGTCAGTTGATTCTTCATATCCATATGAGTGAAGCGGCCGGGGTGACATGTTTATTTTTCAAACACAGTTGTTATATGAGGCGATCTCAAATCGCCTCAATGGGGATTTCAATGCAACTAAACAAATACATGAACCTGGGGACTGACGCCCTCTACTGAAAGTGACGTCAGACTTCGGTGCTCTATAGAGAACCACCAGTACTAGTGGACTCATAATATGCAATAGTGTCTGTAAATACGTGGCATAAATATTCTGAAGAAAACCTGGAGACTTGACATTCAGTAACTGGGCCTTATGATCAAAACTGTAATGGTGTGTAAAAAAGAAAATCTAAAATGTCTTTGCCAGGGACACATTTGTCCGTGTACGGACACATTGATGACCCCTGCTCATAAATTATTATGACTTACAGTACAGTATGTATGAGCTGGCAGATAAATGCGGCGCCATCATATGATATGGGCACATCTCCTAATAATGATGCCTCGACCATGGCAATCCGGTACACTTCACCTTCTTGACGTTCTAAGTCTCTGTTCTGTGGAATTTCATTTATTTAAGTAACTGACTTAAATAACATCGACATCATCAAAGACATATTGTTGTTATCATAGGTCACCAGGTCATTTAGTCATTAGAGCAGTGTTTCTAAACGAGTGGTCCACTCGTCATTTTCGTCATTTTGTTCCAGATCAAGCTGCTGCTAGGTCACAGCAGAGCCATATAGTAAAACAGAGTTACGACATTGAGGGGGCAGAAAACAGCCCGGTCACGTGGTTCATGTAACCCGTTTGTCACCGTAAAGCCCATAGACTCCAATGCATTCAGTCAACATCCGGTTCAGGCCTTTGTCACTATTCGCCAATAGAAGTCTATGTAGAAGAGCCGCCATTGGACTGGCCCCATGAAGTGAACGGAGTTGTCGTAACTCTGACATACTCTATGGCTCTGGGTCACAGTGCTGACCTGAGGCCTATAGACCTATAGTTAACCATACAATAACCTTGGTGTGGTGATGTTCCAGATCCAGCTGCCAGTGCTGCTGCTAGGTCACAGCGCTGACCTGAGGCCCGGGGAGTTCGTGGTGGCCATCGGCAGCCCGTTCGCCCTGCAGAACACCGTCACCACGGGCATCGTCAGCACCGCCCAGCGCGACGGCAAGGAGCTGGGCCTGACGGACTCCGACATGGACTACATCCAGACGGACGCTATCATTAATGTAAGAACATACAGTATTTATACAGACTGAGTGGTGGCGCAGTCGGTAGCGCTGCGCCAGTAATCCTGGTCTCTAAAACTGGGCGCCTGATGGAGGGGGAAATTAAGGAACTGGTTGGAATAACGTGTTCCTTCCACGCGCTACGTCCAACCAGGGAAACTACCTCCTGTAAAAATTAGTAACAGATCTACAACCTCGAAACGAGCTTGTGGATCTACTGTTGATGCTTTTGTGTGATACTGTAGTATGATCAAGTTAATTTATGAAAAAAAAGCACAAAAATGTATAATATGGAGATAAGAGGTTTCTGCCCGACAGCAACGATGTACTATCATACTGGAATGAAGGCTGAATGGAAACTTTAAATGTGGAAAATATGTAGAATATTCCATATTCCACATACCATATCTCCCTGTTGGAGTCTGTCTGGAGCCATGTGTTGCATGTCTCTCACCTCTCTCTACTTCCATACACGTCCCCCTGTCTCTCCTACACTCTCCTATAGAAAGCAATAAGCTTTAAGCTTTAAAATGTCTTAAGAAATAAAAAAACATCAAATTCCTCATTGTGTTGTAGAAAAGGTTTAACACTTTTTCTGTTTTCTTTTGTGTTTTCTCAGTATGGGAATTCCGGAGGACCTCTAGTCAACCTGGTAAGGCTAATGGAATTGCATACCTCTCTAGACGTTATCTTTCATACTGTATAGATATCATTAGGATAGCCTAATATACAGTACTGCACGATGTACTGTATGCTTGTGGTTCCCAGCTAAATGACCAAATGGACCCTTATCAGATCTTTAACTCTTAAGAGCCTAAAACGAAACCAAATGGACCCTCAAGTGTTACATTATTGTCACTTAATTTACGAGAATGTAGAATGGTGCCACACAATCTTATCCAACGATAAGAAAACAGTCTAAGTTTTGGGTCTGAGAGGTTAAAGGTAATCAAATGGTGGTCTGTGGCTCAAATGCAGGACAATGAGAAGGAATAGTCAAATATCAGTGTGTGTGTGTGTGTGTGTGTGTGTGTGTGTGTGTGTGTGTGTGTGTGCGCGCGCGTGTGCTTGTGTGCGTGCGTGTCCTTCAGGACGGGGAGGTCATTGGCATCAACACTCTGAAGGTCGCGGCAGGAATTTCCTTCGCCATCCCGTCTGACAGGATCACTCGCTTCCTCAACGAGTCCCTGGACAAGCATAGAGCTGCTCAAGGTGAGCTCGCACACACACACACGCACACACACACACACACACACACACACACACACACACACAGTGGCCCCTTTTCCAGCAGGGTTGAACCGGTTCCGTTCTTTTTTCATGCCTAATTTTTAACAAAATTCATTGCTTCAGATCCCCTAGAAGTTGGTTCGGAACTGGAACCAAAAAATACTTCTTCTTGCCCTGAAGTGGGAAACAAAGTGGGTGTGATATAAACCATCATAAAGAACGGCACCAGTTGTAGAACCAAACTTCTTTGGTGGAAAAAAGGGCAGGTAGTGTGTAACACACAGATACAATATGATGTACATGACGTTCACATTTATGTGGAAAAAAACCGTATCCTATAAATAAACTCTCAAACTAAAGTATCCCAGAGGCCCAGGGAGTGCATTGTGAAATGGGGATAGACTCTCACGCTCTGGGTTGTACTGACAATAAGCCTCTCCGACGTACTTACGTACTTATTATCCTTCTATAAACAAACTCTCAAAATTAAAATAGCTTTAAGTTTAATAAAAAATAATACAGAATAGAAAGAAGAGAGAAGCATAGACAGACTCTTGAATCTATGTCATGCTCTCCTTGCTCTCTTTTGCGCTCTAACAATAAAATACAACCTTGAACCTTGACTGCCCCGAGACAGTCAGTGACTCTACCTTCAAAGTAACTGAAGGTCTGATTGCCCCAAATTCACTGAGACGAGCATTGGGATTATTAGGCTGACCCAAGCTATCTAAAAAATATACGTAAACAAGGAAAGGGAGTAAAGGAGAGTTTCTCTGGGAACACCGGTGGACAGCACTAGAATACAAAGTCTGTCTTATGAGAAAATATATTCCTGCAAAACATTACCTCACATGTTTAAGAAACCGCAGGTCAGTTTACTCTCAGCATTTTCATAAGATCATTTAAAATCAGTTTTGGTTTTTCCCATATAAACATACCCAACACTAACCCCAAACTTGATGTACTGTACTGTACTGTACTGTACAACGACTCAATGTCTTAACCACTTAAACCCTCTAGACTAGAGTCTAGACTGCTCGTACATCTGCTATTTTTGGGCAATGTTCATCAAGCACCTACTGTACAAGCATCTTGATAATTAAATTTGATAGTATTTGTTGTTTTTTGAAGACATTGCATATGCAATCATAACTCCTCCACACCAGGACAACCAGATGTTTTGTGATCTGATCTCTTTTTCTTTTACAGATGTGAGGTCCATGAAGAAGAGATTCATTGGAATACGGATGCTGACAATTACTTCATCGTAAGTCATATTGATTGAATGGACGAGTGATGAGTCAATCAATGAGTCAATGAGTCAATGAATGAACCGTGTGTTCAATGTGAACGGCCTTAGGGCAGAGGAATGTGTTTTATAAACAACACACTGTCTAAACTGCATGACAGTCATGAAAACTTAATACCAAACAACATTGAGACAGACTCTGCCTGCCAGAGTGCGCTGGCCATGATGTTAAATTGAACAATGTTTTCAGTAATTAATCACAGTCTGTGGTTGTGTGCGCGTGTGCGCGTGCGTGTGTGTGTGTGTGTGTGTGTGTGTGTGCGTGTGCATTGCACCAGGCTGATGGAGGAGCTTAAACAGCACAGCCCAGACTTCCCTGATGTCTCCACAGGAATCTATGTCCACGAGGTCATCCCTGACTCGCCTGCCCAGAAGTATGTGTTGTTCTTTAGACATTCATTTATTACTGAACCACTCAGAGCCACATTAACTATAGTACAACTTAATCCCTGAACCACAAAACCAATTAACCAACTGTACCCATTAAGATCTGAGGCCGATTCTAGACGGTTGTAAATCTGCTATTTTTTAACAGCCAACGCTAAAATCTAAAATGACACAGATGTTTTCTCGGTTTTAATGGAACCACTTAACCACTGTCTTCTCTCTCTCTCTCCCTCTCTCCATATACCAGAGGCGGCATAAAGGACGGCGACATCATCGTGAAGCTGAACGGCCAGCCGCTGTTGACCACCACGGACCTCCAGGGGGCGCTCCAGGAGGAGACGGCCCTGCTGCTGGAGGTGAGGCGCGGCAACGACGACCTGCTCTTCAACATCCAGCCCGACGTCATCATGCAGTAGTAGACCAGGGTCAAAGGTCACCGCGCCGCATTGCCGCGGCCTGTGCTTGCAATCCAAAAGGCACTAACGAACACCGCCGTTCCTTTTTTGTTAACCCCCCCCCTCAAAAAAACTCTTTAAGCACTGTTGTTGGGGGAGGGGTCGAACGGTCTGATGATGATGGTGCTGATGATGTCATCAACAAGATACGACACGATTCTTTACGCCCTGATTTACATTTGGTTGCGCGTCGTGCCGCGTACTGAAAATACAGGAAATAGCAGGCCGCTATTTTGGGGTGCGTGGCCCCAGAATGCTCCAAGTGTAGACCGGGCTTTTATTAGCATCACTTTGATTAGATTCGGGACGGGTCTGAGGACCAAGGTGGGGACAGCTCTGGAAGAGCAATTTAACTTCCAGAATAGACTGCAGACAACACATGGTTGTCTCACACTGAACATTGACGGTCGGACAATGCCTGGTCATTTCCCCCCCACCACAACATGGATGTGGATGTGAGCTGGACATTAATAATAGGAGACACTTGATGTTTTTGGTTTTGTTCTTAATGTGTTTTGTAGCCTGGTTTCCAGTGTGATTCGCTGTGTTCCGTGATTTGATTTGTCACTTAATTCCCTACTCAGTACTCAGTCTGGCCAGCCTCCTGTTTGACTCGTATTTCATAACGTCACCTGTTACGTAACGTAGCCACTTTGTTGCAGATACGTCATCAGCGACAGCCAGCGCAACTTTGTCCATGCTTTTCTCACTGGTGCAAAAATTTGCGTCAGTATTGGCTAAGTGACAAAACAAATCACGGAGCGAATCAGGCTGGGAACCAGACTTTATGTTTTGTGTCCACTGTGGTCATATCATGCTGTAATACATTTAAATTGCAATGTATATATGTATGTCAAGACACTTCACTCCCTCCCAATGAAAGTGAACATCGGTTTTAAAAGAAGAAAGTCGTGACGCGTTTTATTCTGCTTCTGGATGACAGGGGGCGTAGTTGAGCCCTCCGAATGCTGCAACTCCACGTCATTCCATAACCGTAATGTGAACACTTAGCTGTGGTCAGTTTTAAAGCACGATGACACTTTGGTAAGAAGTCAGGCTTGGGTAGTTAGTTACCTTGTCATGATGGGAACTCAAAACATATTGGTGAGATATCTTCAATGGTTGATGCCATTGATTAGAAATTGGTCCTTCAAAGTAGCCTAACTACTTAGGCTGCACTCACACATATCAAACACATGTTCTGTGTCTTGTCTGTGTTTAAACACCTTGAATGCCCGGATGAAGTTGGAACCAGTAAATCAGCTTCAGAGCCCATTGGAATGATTAATGTTCCGTCTTTTGATTAATCTCCGTTCCTGGCATCCAACGTAATTCATTAATAAGGCGGAGACCTCGGTTTAATGGCTGCCACAATGCTTTTCCAATGGGAGTCACATGGCTTGACCAAACATTTTTGTTTGATGGGCAGAACACAGCCATCAAACCATGTGACTCCCATTGGAAATGCATTATAGCGGCCATTAAACACAGACAAGACACAGAACATGTGTTCTGTATGTGTGTATGAGGCCTTAGAGGCACAGCAACTCGCTCACTTCAGCTGGCTCGGTGGTGCCTCTTGTGGCTCAAGTTTGCTTGAGACGGCAAAATACTGGCGTAGGCCTATCTTATAAACGGTCAGAATTCCCTTTGTGTTCTTTTACATGCTAAAAGAGTGACATTGAGACCTGCACAATGTAAGTCAGTCAGTAGGCTTGGACTATCAACTTCAAATAAAGTAAACCATTTGAGATATCTCACCGATATTTGGAGTAACATAATCAAGGTAACACCACCCCAACCTCCCAAAGTGTCATGTTGCTTTTAAAGGATGTAATCATTTTGAGAGAAATGTGAGCAATCTCACTGCTGCTGTACTTTTGCTACTCTTTTTGTTAATGCCGGACTAAATATCGGACTCTTGCTTCTAGTGTGAATGTAAACACGCCCATACCGCACAATGTAGAATACAATGTTTACATGTAAAGGAACTCACCATAGCAATGAAACCTACATTACGCTGTTTGTCTGCAGGGCTGTTTGATAGAACAACAGTTTTATGACGTTTTGTTTCAACAAATAAAAGTTTTCATCAACTTGTTGTGATACTTTTTGGGGTAACTTCTCAAATGTCTTCATGCACATTGTAGTGTTTGCCCGATAAGCAGCTGGAAATGAGCACAGAGTCAGGATGTAAAAGGCAGCCACACCATGGTTTATTCCCAAAAGAAGTTGTACAGCATGGGAAATGGCATGATACACACAGCAAACAAATGGGGCATGTTGGTGTGCAGCTCCACCATGCCCTCTCACTGAATCTAACACTGAGTGGGTGTGTGCTTCCTGACAGCCTTTTATAGGCAGCTGAAACAATCAGTGCAGACTCTAACATATTACCGGTTAAACATGCAACACTTCTGACCCCCACATAACCCACATCACATGAGCCTATAAATCTATATCACTACACCGGTAAGTAAATATCAATTATGCTCACTATTGCAAGATAAACCACATATTCCATTATCATAGCAGCTCCAATACATAACTCAAACACCCCCTGGCCATTTCACTGTGGTCCAGTCCAGACCAATATGCTCTGGTAGCCTGGGGACTCTTTTGCTCATATTACATTTTCATGTTCACAATACTCTCAATAAACCAGTTCAACTCATGACTCTTCCTTTGTGAGCAAATATAAATACTTAAATGTGCCAAATATCAGTAACGGAGGACCACTTCGTTACACACATAAAATGTGTTCTTGTTCCTGCACTTCCATTCACAATTGACAGAGACTTAAAGGGCCACTTCACCCCTTTTGCAACCAGTCACCAGATCTTTTTTTAATGATGTTTGGGAGACAAGAAACACTTTCCTGGGGTTTATATGTGGGTAGTTTTTAGATATTTTAGTATTTCAAAGTGTCTGTGATGTCATGCACGCTGGTCTCACTTCCTTCCTGGACTACATGTCGCAGGAAGACAGCCTTCACCCTATCCACAAGGTGGGGTGAGTGCAGCAAAGCATTATGGTAATTGTAGTAATCCAGCAGTGAGACCAGTATCCATGACATCAGACACTTTGAAATACTAAAATATCTAAAAACACATAATCATTACCCACATAAAAACCCCAGGAAAGTGTTTCTTGTCTCCCAAACATCATTAAAATAAGATCTGGATGCAAAAGGGGTGAAGTGGCCCTTTAAAGGGTACAAAATATACTATTCTGTGGGTTGATGATGGATTTTTGGCCAGCAGAAGTCGAGGCAAACACTCTCGCTCCCAAAACGTGATTTACTATCCTGTGCGTATCGGGTCTACAAGCGTGTTACACATTGTGATGAGTACTTAAGTACATTTTGAGTAATGAGTACTTAAGTACATTTTGATACTTTTGTTGTACTTTTACTCAAGTACATTTTTAATACTGGACTTCCACAGGAATTTGTAACAGAGTATTACTGCGTTGCAGAATTGATACTTTTACTTACTTCCCAGTCCCTCTGTGGCACAGTGATGTCATTGACAACCATGAAGCTCGTGGTTGAGACAGTCAAACATGTTGGTGGTAAATATAATTGTCATGCTGCATATAGACTGTATAATATAGAGTATTACAACATGATAATCATTTTACCACCAAAAATGACGTTTACGTCACAACAGCATTCCTCTGTCTATCTATACTATAAAGAGGAATGCTGTTGTGACTAGCCCTGCATAATGATACCGGTACTTACATTGTATGGACACATTGCGGAATTAGCAGATCTACAAGCTCACACAACATGTGAACGGTTGCATCGTGTAGATCCGGTGGATTGGAAACCACTGGATTGATTGATTGATTACTATATTATACCACACAGAAATGTAAACAAAAGTTTGGGCTAAAAGGATGTACATAATGACACAAAAATTAACTCATGTAGGACTATTCAATTAATGTTAGTTCGTGTTCAACTATTAGCTCAATTTTCTGTTTTCTATTATTGCAGGGAAAGCTTTCGCAGGAAAATAGCAGATCAACAAGCTCACAACGTTTTGTGAGCTTGTAGATCTGCTATTTGTAAGCTGATTTTGCTTGTTTTAAAATAAATCCTCCCCTGCTCTGAAGTGATGGCACTGCAGTAAACACAAATTCATGCATTTTTATTATTGTTTTATTATTTATTGTGGAGAAGGACATGTTAATGTACGAAGTACACACACAGAAGGATATGTGTAAGAACATCCTACGTTACACCATTGACTTCCACAGTTTGTATGCACACAGTCTTTGAGACTATTGGTTGGCAGGTCACTGTACCACGCGGTGTAGTTCACACTGGACCGTCATCGTAGAGGTCGTTCAGTCCGATCCAGGTGGGTCCCTGCAATTAGGGATGGAGCTTGTTAAATTGTTATTGATAACGAGCACCTTATCGATCAGCCTTATCGAGCCGGATTCTTATCAAGCCCACTATCCATAATTTTCTATTATTTTGTGGAAAGACGGGAGAGGAGACGACAGAAACAGTATCTTTTACTAAGGCTTTTACTACACAGCACGTTTCTGGCAGACGGAGGGAAAGTGACCTTTTTACTTTTGGAAACTAATATTGAAGAAACTGCTGGTTAATATGTGTAGCGTCACTTTAAAAGCAAAATTTTGTTTACCCGGGCAGCGCTAGTTGGCAGGTATCTACACTTTTCGACCGACATGTTCGACCCAGCATGGGTGATTCGATTTATTTCTTGATGGCCTCTTGTATTGATTGTTTAAAGATGACGACGCCATGGGCCGATATGCTCCATAACAGGCTTGATAAGCCCCAAAGCTTATTGATATCGGGTACTCAATAAACGTGTTATATGTTTTTTTTGGGGGGTATCGCTGGGTTTCGAGCCCCATCCCTACCTGTGACGGGTCGTTGCGCTCGATGAGGCTCAGGAGGAAGTCGTGATCCTCCTGGCTGTGGACGGACGCCAGGCTGCAGCTCATGTCCGGGTGGTTCCAGGTCAGGTGGCAGTGCAGCTGTGTGTCGTTCCAGGTCAGGTGTGTGGGTATGTAGAACATGTATGTGTGCCGGTCCAGAACATCGGACAGCTCCCTGGCTCGTGCTTCAGCTCCACAGGCCAGGGACTGGCGTGCACGGTACCTACACACGCGCATACACACACACGCACACACGCAGTTCTCAAACCCGACATTTTAGGGCTGGGCCGGGCCTAAAATGTATGATACTCAGTTGGGCTGGGCCGGGCCAATTATATATATTCAATTTGTTCATAATTATAAAAATATTAGTTCTGTTCTGTCTGTGTATTTGCAGTATCTATTGTGAAAATGGTGCTGACTGGCTTTTCACTTTTACTCTGTATAGAGTTCTCAAATTCTGCCCAAACCCGACCGGGCCCGACCCGACGTTTTAGGGTTTGTGAAACTCCCTCCGGTGTTGTGAGCGTGGACTTTGTTGACATTAAGGAAGTATTTTGACAGGTACAGTACATGGGCACCTACAGTAGTTGCAATTTGCTGCACTCTGTCGCCTAAGCCAAAATGAGCGGGGGTGAACCAGCAGCTGACTTAGATCTATAGGTTACGTCGTTCGGCCTCATTATTATAGTGTTTTTATCACTTGTTATTCAGGTCAAATAAACATTTCTTTGTGCATATTTTGATGAATACACGCATGTATTTTTTTGCTACGGCATTTCAACAAATTGGACTCCCCCCTGTCATATCAGCCAGAGTTAGGGTGGTGTTTGTTAGCCCGGGTGGATTTCTCAGCCTCTCAGATGTCTACTGTTTGTTGAGACAAAAGTGGTTCCAGTTCCACCGCGCCTTCCTCACTATATGAACCTTTCCATGCACTGGATATCTCTCCTTCCTCACTATATGAACCTTTCCATGCACTGGATATCTCTCCTTCCTCACTATATGAACCTTTCCATGCACTGGATATCTCTCCTTCCTCACTATATGAACCTTTCCATGCACTGGATATCTCTCCTTCCTCACTATATGAACCTTTCCATGCACTGGATATCTCTCCCCACAACTTCATTTGGGGTTTGCAGGACGTGTTAAGGTACACACTACACAGCGAGTTCATTTTACTGGACTTTTTGCTGTGCAGAGAGAGTTTGGACGAGAAGCATGTCCTTCCTTCACACACATAATAACAATAATATCTGGTGCACACACAGTCCAATGTTATCAGACTCTCTCCTACACTGTCAGCATTTCACTAGTTTTTGCCGCCAGCATTTGAACCTGTCTGTCCAAACAAGTAAACATTGTTTCAGATGTTTCTGTTTCAGATGATGGCCGCGTGGAAAATGACTACGCAGCGGTCTTGCCATGTCCGCTTGTTATAAGTGACTTTGGGCTTCTTTCTCTGTAAAGTCGCTTGAAATATTAGTTGCGGGTTGCGTTTTTTTGGGCTTGTTTCTTATGTGTACTGTAGCTGCTTACTTGCTTTACAATTTATTTAATTACAAAATTGTATCTACAGTACACGCTTCTTCTTCTGAAGAATAAAAATAATAAATAAACCAGGCTAGAAGAAAACACGTTTTACAATAGCAATAGTTATACAACCTTGAATACCACAACACACACAACCATTTTGCATTTTACCTCCGTGTCTGTCCAGACTCGTCAGCGCAGTGAATGAATGAAAGACTTTGAAGGAATCGTGAGGTCACTACAGTGACCTTGACCTATGACCCTCTACTTCAAAACAGTTCACTCTTGAGTCCAAGAGGACGGACGGACAGAAAACCCCAAAACACGACGCCTTCGGCGACAGCTGTCCAGTGGAGACATGAAAAAACAAACAACAATGGACGGTCACATTATATTATCGTCACTGTCGGGCAGAAACCTCTTATCTCCAGATACATTTTTTGGGGTAAATTAATGTTCTACCTGATCACACCCCAGCGACATCACACAAAATAGGCATCAAAAGTAGCTGATCTTGTAGATCTGCTACTTTTGATGCTGTTGAATTAGAATCCTGAAGAGTCACAGTAATGAGACATGTAAGCAGTGGTGGAAAAAGTACTCGCACCTCTTGCATAAGTAAATGTATTAATACTGCAATGTAGAACTACTCCGTTACAAGTAAAAGTCCAGTAAAAAGTACAAAAGTATTGGCATCAAAATGTACTGAAAGTACCAAAAGTAAAAGTGCTCATTATGTAGAATGTCCCCATTTCAAGTTTTCAAATGTAAAAACATATTTTGAAAAATCTACAAAGTACAATATTTGGATCCTAGATGTAGAGGAGTAGAAGTAAAAGTATTGGAAATTAGAAATGCTCAAGTAAAGTACAAATACCTCAAAATTGTACTGAAGTACATTACTTAAGTAAATGTATTTAGTTACTTTCCACCACTGCATGTAACAAGGATGTAAATAGTTCACGTTCAACGAGATACAGTTTTTCTTTTCTTTGCTAAATACGTCTCCCCTTAAGGAGTTCATGTGTCCCTAGCTGGGATTTGAATGAACGAAGACAGCTGCAATTACAACTGTCAGACAGATGTTGGCATGGCTAAGTGAATAAACACAGTTCCTCCAGACCCCCCTGGGTCCTAAAGCTGGCAGCACTATAAAATCCTCTCCACTAATGAGGTTACATTCTTACGGTGACACCGGCTTCATCGCCCATAATGCACTCTGACAGTGTCCACACACCCCCCATTGTTTTAAACCACTTGAGCCCTATTATATATATATGCTCTGTATACTATATACTCATAGTTTCATTGTACAGATATTCTACTGTTAGAATATTTGATGTATTACCATGTATTGTTCTTGCTTACTGTAAATCGCTCTGGATTAAGAGCGTCTGCTAAACATGCCTACATTGTAAATTGTCTGCTGAATGCCTAAATTGTCGAATGACAGCGGTGCATGAACATAGCAGCAACGCCACAAACTGTATTGTCAAGACAAGATCTACATTCAGTGGTGAAAAAAAGTACTCACATGTTTTACTTAAGTAAAAGTATCAATACTGTAATGGCTGTTTCAAGTAAAAGTCCGGAATTCAACATTCTGTGGTCTAAAGTCTCTGTATTAAAATATACTACTAAAATTATACTAATATGTATAAAATGAATACACAATGCGTTGCATCGCGACGCATTGTGGGCTCGTAGATTGGCTATTTTCAAATGGCAGAAATGATAGGGCTGATGGTGGGCTGTGGTTAATGTTATGTTTTGTAACAATAATCCAAAATCTACAAAGTAATTACATTTTCAAACTAGAAAAAGTGCCCTTCTGGGCACAGGTCTCCACCAGGATAGGAATGTAGGACATTGCAGCTTGCCTTCATCTGGTGGTTGGATAAAAGGGCAACAAAAGTAAAAAAGGGAGTTGGCATACAAAGTTATCCACAGATCTGTGCAGTTAGAGGTAAAAACACTTTTCGGCCAGTTATAGCGCCACCTTGAGACTGAGTTGAAATTGTTCATGTGGCATTTTGTCCTCGGCCTAGTGGGAATGTGGGTGCACAATTTCACGGAAATCATGCGATGTGTTCATGATTTGCAGCATTTTGTTTGAAACTGAGCACTCCTGTGAACTTTGGAAGCCAATCTTAACCAATCAGGATGGAGTGTGTTTCGTTGAATGGCTCTAGAGAGACTGTGTACCAATTTGCGTGATGTTTGGACAAAATCTGTAGGTGTACTGTGCAAAAACTTGTTTTGCACAAAGCGGCCTCCTGGTGGCGCTATAACAGGCCGTTCTGGAAAGTTTGGGGCAGAGGTTCATCGTTGGCATCCAGGGAGTGTGTGTGCAAAATCTGGCATCGACCGGGTTAACGGTGGCCGAGATTAGCTGCTCACGGACACACACACACACACACACACACACACACACACACACACACACACACACACACACACGGACGGACACACACACACGGACGGACGGAGTGCAAAACATACTCTCCCCCCATGCCTTCGGCCTGGTGGAGACAATAATTGCAGCGGAGTAAAATAACAATATTTGCTTCCTTCATAAATCGGACATTAGAAAGAGAGAGAGAGGGAAACAGTGGGAAAGAATCAACGAGAGAGATTTGTGTGTGTGTGTGTTGCTGGGTTGAAACATGACTGTAATCCCAGGAGAATCACACTCTGTTGACTTTACCTCTTAAGAACAGTAGATCACAACGTGTTTCGCAAGGCGTCGTGACTCGTGACGTACTCTGCTGATCCAGTCAGCTCTCGTCTGGAAAGCTCGATTGAACCTGACATTCGAGGCTAATATGTCCACATTTTAATTGGTATTCAGACAGCCAGCAATGGGTAGAACGCTCCCCCAAAAAATGTAGTCTCTGTGACACATCTAGGGGCCGCAATCTGCATTCAAAGATTTTCCTAGAAGCTTTGTCATTGGTCGATTTGCCTGTCTGCTTCCTGATTGGTTTGCGACCGTTTTTTTTTTTCAACCAGCCTTTCTGCCTTGTCTTTGGGCATCCCAAGTTGTAGAAACGCTCCAACAACCAGTCCGTGGGTAGGTTTTGTCCTACACGTATATAGGCTGGTTCACCAGAGGAAACTAAGTTCTTAGTCTTGCACTGCTGCTTGGTGTTAAAGCGCTCTCCGTCTGTAGTTGTTCTCATGGACCTGGAAGTCCACCCACTGCCATTCGGACAGTGGACTGTAGGCCGGCGGATCTATTGCCTCTCTCCGCGGTAGGTACTGTAGCAGCTGTTCACAGGAGGGGCCGTCAGGTAGCGTGGGTTGTTGGTAGATTCCACCGGTGAAGAGTGTCTTCTTGGACGCACAGAAGTTTCAAATGCATCCACTGCACCCACTACATTGACGATGGAACGTAGTTACACAACAGAGCAGTTTAATGTCATGCAGGACACGCACATGCGTGCGTGCATGCACACACACACACACACCGGGAGGGCGGGCGGACGGACGGACGGATACAGACAGACAGACAGCAATGTCTCAATCTTGTCGGCTGTAATTTGTCCATAGCCAACGTTGTAATTTACCGCTTCCTTCTCCTCATGGGCGGAGAGGAGAGGATTGATACTATAAATGGTGAGGTCCCCTAGGCTGTGAGTCTCTCTCCCTCCACCGTCACTCTGCTGGCTGCAGGTCACTTAATGAGGGTTTCACATTATAAACCCAACCCTGGCCGGCATCCATACTCTGGTCATGTCATATAGTTGGCAAGTGTCAAAAAATAGCCTAATATAAAATGCTTAAATAAGTTGAAATAGGCGATCGATCGACAGGCACATGACATCCGATCGCATAGTGAAATGTTGTGAGCTTGGCGGACCATTTTCAACTTTAAGTTCATCTTCATATAATGTTGTCCTCCACTTTCTGAGCCAATGAGACGCAGAGGGAGTAAACAGAAATGATGATGTCACTGGTAGGCAGGTTTCTGAACTGTCCACATGCCCACCAATGAGAAGCAGAGGGAGGAAACAGAAATGGTGCCATGTGATACTAAGTGAGCACCAATATGAAGATGGGTAAAGTACTCCTTTAAGTTATACCTGGTTTTGACTGTAGCACCACCCACCTCAAGTTAAGCCGCGCCCACATCTGTTGTATGATATTAAGGGGAGGGGCAAATGTGTACCAATAAAAAACACCTGCGCAAATCAGTGTTGTTCCACCTGCATGACATCCGTTTGTGTTGAGATGTGACGTCGAACCATAGATTTGTCAGCCTATATAAAGTGTTGCAGAGGTCAAGAGATGTAGAGATATACTGAGAGCGATTGAAAGAGAAGCAGGCAGCCTGTGAGATAGTAAGTGACAGACAAAGAGAGGTAGAGATATACTGAGAGCGATTGAGTGAGAAGCAGGCAGCCTGTGAGATAGTCAGTCACAGACAAAGAGAGGTAGACATGCTGTGCTGGTCAGTGTCCATGCCAAGAGGACCACAGACAGGTACGTTCTTCGGTTGTGCTGCTGGACCAGTGGAGGACAAGGTGTATTCCTTTGGAGGGTTCTTCTATGCTGGGAAGACCTACAACAACAAGGATCAGATTGATGTGCACGTCTTCAACACAGTGAAGTTGTGCTGGATGACGTTGCCCCGCCCCCGGGTGACAACCGTCTTCAACACAGTGAAGTTGTGCTGGATGACGTTGCCTGGGGTGACAACCGGAAGAGGAAAATGTTCCCTTGATGTTCCCTCCATGCGCTACGGACACACAGCTGTACTGATAGAAGATATCATCTACATCTGGGGTGGGGTGGTGAACTGTAAGACAATTGTTAACAACACCTGGTTATACACCACAGGGGACAGGGTCAACATTCTTTATGCATTTGATGTCGACACCCACAGATGGTTCAAGGCCAAGGTTTCCGGAACTGTTCCAGAGGCGAGGTCCCTCCACTCAGCCTGTGTCTTGGGGAAGGTCATGTTTATCCATGGAGGACGGAACCAGCTGCCTGGAGACACTAATGACACCTACAAGTTGGACACCACCACAATGACCTGGTCTTTAATCAACATGGGAGGAATTCCACCACCTGCTTCATCACATCACTCTGCCACCATGATAGAGACAAAGATGTTTGTATGTGGGGGTGTGGGGCACAAAGACAACATCAGAGTGTTTGACACAGAGACCAACTGTTGGCTGAGCACACCTTCTGCTCAGCTTCTTCCAGAACAACGTTACACTCATGCAGCTTTTGCTTACAATGAAGAGCTGTACATATTTGGTGGCAACATCCCTGATTCAAGGCAGTCCTTGAATAATCTGTGGAAATTGAATCCCAAGACACTCTCATGGAAGAAGATTGAGCCCAAGGGGAAAGATCTGAGTTTGTTGGGTCAAATGTGCTGTTGCATGGTGGGAGATTGTGTAATCCTCTTTGATACAAATCTCGTTTTACAGATCTTGTACTTAAGGCCTAGTCTGAAGACATTATGCAAGCTAGCAGTCATTCAGTCCAGTCTGGAGCACTCAGGACTCCCACACAACATCAAATGGGAACTAAGGGGAGTCTACAAACGCGCCTCAAGCCTAAAACGGCTGATCCGGTCGAAACGTTAGTCGTTTTGTATACTCAGCATCAAATGGGAACTATCAGCAATGGACAAAAAAAAGCAACAGGACAAAATAAGGAAGAAGAGAATCAATGACAAAATATAGCTGCAAGCAGGTCAAGACGAGGTCATGCCATAAAAGCCCCTCTCTTCACAGCGTCTCCTCACTTGTTTTGTTACGCTGATTGCTTGAAGGGTTGTCTGTAAATGCTGTAGTCCCGCAACCAACCATGCATTAGCAGGGTTGAGACTCCACACAAATGAATGGAAATATGATTTCAAGGGGGAGTGGTTAACCAGGCTATGAGAGTCTTTGACTTTTTTGAAGTCAAGAATGCATAGAGAAGATCAAATAATTCATTCATTGAGTCCTTTGAAGAATGACTGTGAGCTTCAGTTCTTGAGAGATTTCCACGACTCTCTACCATATTGCCGAATTTCATGTTAAACGACAGCACAGAACTGCCAAAACTGCGAAAAATGGCAGAATCTGTACAAAAACAATAATCTTCACCCCTTCGGGCTTGACCCCTAAAAATAAATAAACAATATTACAATATTATAAATGCACCACGGCTCTGTGTGTACGTACGTATGTCTGTACATACATCTGTAATAATAAAACATATCTACTGTAGGATCGCTTAAGAAGGAAAGACCAAGCAAAAAAATTATAATTGACAACAATCCCGTTTTTTAACGATAAAAAGTACCTAAAGACTCCCCCAGACGTCATTAGCACCTCATGGTTTTCATTGGGAAGAAGTCCTTAGCTCAATTGGTGTTAATATCGATAGTGGATGACCGGCAGACCCGCCGTAGCAGTGATGCCAGCTAGGACCAAGCACTCCGCCAATGTGGTCGGCTTCACTTGCCTGGACTCTAAAATACCCCGCTCAGTGCTGCCAAAGACAGGTACAGTAAACTCGTCTTATATATTGATTCAGTTATGCTATACGACCGTCTATCAGTGTCCTGTGTCTAGGCAATGAACTTGAAGTGGTCGGTCCGTCGATATAAAGGTTCCCCCTCAATGATTTGAACGGTGGCCGAGAGCTTGACACCCTTTTATCTCGGATTCTAATCCTAGATTCAGATTCTAATAAAAATATGCTATATTTGCAGACGATTCTGGCCGCGGAACAAATACAAATACACAAACACATGCACCCGGTAATTTTTGCCTTAATAAGTAAGAACGCTCAGAATGTAAAGACATCGGCACGGGTGAAATGATTAATGAATTAACACTCTTGATCGCCCGGGGGTATTTGGAACCATTGAATCAATGCGCCCAACGATTTTCAGCTTCAGAGCCCATTTCAAGGTGGCACGGCGCCATCTTGGAAAGTGCTAGATATACCTAGATGTAGCCAAAAGAGTTTGGAAAATGGCAATTCTCCTGAATGCTGCCTTCGGGTACAGCATGGAAAGAGTTTGCATTTCTTTCACCTTAGTAAAAGCTGCATTCATTCATGGTAAAAGGGCAGCTGGGACTCAAGCCCTCTTTGATGACTGTGTGTGTTCGCGTGCCTGATACAGAATGAGTAGTATTTAAAATTTCTACAACAATGCACGTTTACATCTGGATGCAAACAATAGTTTGTAATAATCTGAACAGTTTCTCTAGTAATCTGGTAACACACATCATGGCATCTTTCTCATCTGAAGTGTGGAAAATGTCCAGCAGGGACTGGATCGGGTCAGGACTTTGTCCACTGTTGGCCTTTTCACACACAACGGGAGACTTTTATTCATTTCCTCGCAACCGAATATACGACACAAGTAAACTCCTCCTGACCCCTTCCTTCACTGGGCGGCGGTGTAAACATGTGTGAGTCTGCTTCTTTTCTTCTTTTATTTCATCCCGATATGAGTGGTTTATAAAGTCTAATCTAAACAGGAAGTGGTGCTGGGGATGAGATCCCATATCTTCAGTCACCGGGATGTGAAAACCAACTGTTCTCCGCTGGAGGGGACTCAAGAACATCATCGGGACCGAAACATGATGAGGTGTGGGTTTTAGCAACAATAAATGTGTGTTTGCACTTTTCACACGCACACCCGTGTGATTAAAGGGATTAAATGTAATCACTCACCATGTGTGTGTGTGTGTGTGTAAACTGTGTATGTGTGCGTGCGTGTGTGTGCATGTACGTGCGAGTGTAGTTTAAGATAGTTGCAGATAGCAGGGGTCAGGCCAGGCCTTTCTTATTTCATTTTGACTTTATGTTTTCAATTTCATTCTGATTAGTTTTAAAGTGGGTCTGCTAGTTCAGTTTATATACTTTGTTTAGAAAAGCTAATACATATTGAGAACCAACGACATGGAAACATGATTTCAGAAAACAAATTTAGAAGGCATTTGTAGAATCGGCCTCAGGTCTTAATGGGTTAAATGGAAATGAGTGTTCTCTCCTATATAACCCCACTCATTACACTCCCACAGACCGACATGTTTTTATTAATTTAACATTAATTTAACATTGTCCATTGGTTTTATTGGAGTATATTTTCATTTGGTTGCATGGATTTATAAGGATTAAGGGAGATTAAAATATATTTCAGTTAAATGTCAATGTCAAATGTCAATAAATAACAGAGATTCAAGAGAACAAATTGGAGAGCTTCACTTTCATAATCATACCCTGCTGGAGCAGCAGAGAGACGAGAGAGGAGGAGGAGTGGACGATTATTACAAAACAACATGGAGGTCAGCCAAGAACACAGATGGAGAGCTGGACTCTGTCTGGGGTCCAGCTGTGTGTGTGTGTGTGTGTGTGTGTGTGTGTGTGTGTGTGTGTGTGTGTGTGTGTGTGTGTGTGTGTGTGTGTGTGTGGGCGGGGGGGTTGGGGGGGTGGGGATGAGAGCAAGAGAGAGTATGACCAACTCCTGCTGTTGGTCATATACTCACTAATTGGTCCAAATGCACAAATTCATACTGTGTCGTATGACCTCATGTATAGAGTATATACAGTATAAGCTACAGAGGTATGGGTCTTATTAGGTTCAATTAAGGCTCGAGGTCAGGTTACTTTATTTCGTCTCCGAGGAATCATTTGTCTTGGAGACAAAAGGGACTCGATCTTCACCCCCAAAATATCTTTCTGTTTCTATCAATTGCTCAACGCACGAAGCCTTGAATTGCATTCAGGGAAGCAACATAGTATAGTTTAAGTTTCTGTTTAATGGTATCGCAATGAAAACACAGTTTTGAAGGTTTTAAATCAACAAATATCATGACATTTTTGTTTTGCACGATACATTTTTGGGTTAGGGTTAGAGAGGGAGACTAACCGACTGCACCGAAAGCGTCGCGTCGCATAGGGGTGGGACGACATGGGTACCTCACGATATGATATCTGTGGCGATATTAGGCCTTCGATAATGATATCACCATATTCAATATATTGCGATATAGCGAAATTCAATATATTGCAAGAGATTTCATCAATGATATATCACGATATCTGTAACTGAAAATGCAAATATAACCATAAAAGGCAAAAAACGGGAATTATGAATTTATTCCAAAATCTTACAAAACATGTTGTGTCACAAAGCTGGCCAATAAGAACATGAATCTTGCCTCCTCCAAACAGTAAAACAGAGACTGCAACTTGTCCACAACTAGTCTGTCCGCAACAATGGGTAGCCTACTACTACAATACTAACTAATCAATATCACGAAATTGGGAAGACGATACGATATAGTGATATATCGCGATATATCGCCAAGTTCTTCATTTACATCACACACGCCAGTCACTGGTGAGTTTAGACGCCACAGTACCTCCGCTGAGATTGTCATCATGGATAGGACGAGGATCGCAGCTTTTATGATGCTAATAAATGTTCTCGCATGAAATGCAGACCAGCCTCTCGACTGTAGCGAAAATAAAAATAACGTTTTCCCTACTCACCAATACAAAGGCGGCTTGTGTTATTAGAAAGCCTACTTTGAGTCCCCCACCACACGTATAAAATGCACTTTTTGGCCAGAACGGGATTTTTTTTTTCACCTGAAGAAAAATACTTTGTTACTCCACTGCAGCCTCTACTGATATTGCCAAGAGAAAACCCCATGGACAAGATTTTTCCTTCCGGTGAAAACAAATCCATTACTGTCCAAAACGTCCGCATTGTGTTCACATACAGGGCGGGCCCGCACTGATCACGGGGGGAGACAAAAGGTTATTTTGGGGTGTGAAGTAATTTCTTTAACCACTACAGTATCACATTGTGGGCACAGGAAATGCCAATGGGATGGATCAAGTGAAGAAACAATCATTTATATTATTATGTCGCAATTAGGTTATGGTGTTATACAATGTGACCTTGTGAGGGTCCGCTGAAACGTGAAACCCACTAAAGGCTCGTTTACCATTAGTCAAAATGATGTATGACAAAAATTATGTATTTTAAACCAGAAAATAACATGAGACATGTCGTTAGCCTTAAGTACAGTGTAGACAAACACACAGTAATGATTTCCAGCCACAATGATTTGGTACGGTAATAATTTCCGAATATACGGTCACCAGCACAAAGGTTGCACTGTGTACGCGCACACACACACACACACACACACACACACACACACACACACACACACACACACACACACACGTTGAATAATGGCTGTTTCCTCTCCAGACCAGACAGACTCACCATGACACCAGCGCACACACACACATACACAAGACACTAAACTGGGTCAAGGGTTTTTAGGTCTGTGTGTGTGTGTGCATGTGTGTGAGAGAGAGAGAGAGAGAGAGAGAGAGAGAGAGAGAGAGACAGAGAGAGACAGGACCAGTTGATAAACTTCAAACTCCATAGATGGATGGACTGACCTCTGCCTCGTTTCCTCTCCCAAGAGGACCAAGTTAATTTTAGAACTCCGACACGGTGCCCCCAAACTATTACAGTACCTCAACCACCACATAAACTGACTGTAAACGTGAAGTTAATGTCAGACAAATGAGATTCTGTCATGATATAAGGAACTACCCTGAAAGGTACAAAGGCTTGTGCAATGCAGCTGATGAAGCACAGATAGTGGCTCAGTGGATACAATCTCACGACCAGATGTGCTTTTTGTGAGAGCATGAAAGGAGCCGCCCCATACACTATAGAGCATGAAAGGAGCCGCCCCATACACTATAGAGCATGAAAGGAGCCGCCCCATACACTATAGAGCGTCGCAGTCCCGCCCCCTCGAGAGACCCGGAAAAGTCGTCTCGTCGTGACAAATCATGACAACAAACACTTTTTTTGTTGTTTTTCATCTTTGTAATTATTTGTTTGGTCCAAAATATTGTGTGTGTTGTCATGAATTGTCACGACAAGAGTTGGCTTCATACGACGCTTAAAAGGTCTTTAAATAAATACGTTCTGAAATGTCTATGGGAAAAACGCATTGGGATTAATTTCCTGGGTCTGGCGTCGTCAAGAAAGGTGGCGGGACTGCGACGCTCTATATCGCTGATTTCTAAACAAGTAAATCAATATGTAAAATGATGTTTTAGTAATACTGTCCCTGCCAGGCGAATATCCCACGGAGATTTTATGGAAGATGCTTCTAGTTTGACCACAACAAATGCTCTAAATTAATGGACGATCTCTCGCATCGCGAATGCGTCGCACATTGAGAGCGTGTAGATTGAGCATGATTTCACTGTGCAACATGCCTCCAAAGAAGACACGATGCTGATGGCTTCTATATGGATTTAAAAATAAATCAGTCGTGGCGACTGGGAACTTGAATCCATGTGGGTTTAACTGAACTCTGAGAGTTACAAATGGATAGCATAGCCAGTTTCACTTTCGTCCAGTTCAAATAAACAGTGACGTGCACCATTTCAATACAAGACAGGCAAATCATTTATATTATCTCTCCCAATGGGCATGCGTATATTTATTTCAACTTCCCAACGAGTATCGTTGGAATAAATATAACAAAATCAATTAGATGTACACGTTTATTCTGTTCTATATAATATTTCTACAGCATTAAAACATTGTAAAATACAGATGTATATTTACATATTGGTCATCAGATTACAATATCACTGGTATGAAACGGATCAATAATTAACATTAACATAAAATCTAAATTCTTAATTACATAGTTCAATATAATATATATATACATACTGTATTCAAATTATAATGCACAAATTGTCTTGGCCATCAGATTATTATATCACAGATATGAAATAGCTTGCTGTTAATTAAATATTCTGGCTCAATCTGAACTCAACTTAACTGGTTCCCTGCAGGTAGTTTAGAATAGTGGGAACCTCCTATGAGTCCTTGAGGGGGTTCAAGGGGGTCCCCAGCTAAATTAGTTAATGAAAGCATAAAATCAGTCGAACCACTTTATTACCTCTAAAAATATATATACATCGGCTATTTGAAAATATCAGATCAAAAAGCTCACATGAGCTCGAATCTTGAAAAATGGCAAATCTTGAATGGCGTGGGTCCCCCGACTCTCTGGCACAAAAATATATTCAGATGAGAGTCCGCGGCCAAACACATTTAATTACATTAACGTGGCTGTCCTTGACATGAGAAAGATTGAGCGGCACTGATTCAGCATAGCTGTCAGGGCTGTAGCCATCGGAACAGCGTTTCTCATAGCCGTCAGGGCTGTAGCCATGGTACCAGCGTTTCTCATAGCTGTAGCCATCGGACCAGCGTTTCTCATAGCTGTAGCCATCGGACCAGCGTTTCTCATAGCTGTAGCCATCGGACCAGCGTTTCTCATAGCTGTAGCCATCGGACCAGCGTTTCTCATAGCTGTAGCTATCGGACCAGCGTTTCTCATAGCTGTAGCCATCGGACCAGCGTTTCTCATAGCTGTAGCCATCGGACCAGCGTTTCTCATAGCTGTAGCCATCGGACCAGCGTTTCTCATAGCTGTAGCCATCGGACCAGCGTTTCTCATAGCTGTAGCCATCAGACCAGCGTTTCTCATAGCTGTAGCCATCGGACCAGCGTTTCTCATAGCTGTAGCCATCGGACCAGCGTTTCTCATAGCTGTAGCCATCAGACCAGCGTTTCTCATAGCTGTAGCTATCGGACCAGCGTTTCTCATAGCTGTAGCCATCGGACCAGCGTTTCTCATAGCTGTAGCCATCGGACCAGCGTTTCTCATAGCTGTAGCCATCAGACCAGCGTTTCTCATAGCCGTCAGGGCTGTGGCCATCGGACCAGCGTTTCTCATAGCTGTAGCCATGGTACCAGCGTTTCTCATAGCTGTCAGGGCTGTAGCCATCGGACCAGCGTTTCTCATAGCCGTCAGGGCTGTAGCCATCGGACCAGCGTTTCTCATAGCCGTCAGGGCTGTGGCCATCGGACCAGCGTTTCTCATAGCTGTAGCCATGGTACCAGCGTTTCTCATAGCCGTCAGGGCTGTAGCCATCAGACCAGCGTTTCTCATAGCCGTCAGGGCTGTATAGCCATGGTACCAGCGTTTCTCAACTAGCGGGTGGGGGGCCGAGCGAAAGTCATCAAGGGACTTGCGCGCCATGTAAAAGCCACAAAGGCCACACTATTATAGGCAAAAGTGTGACAAGAGTTTCACTGATACTCGAAGGCGGGGTTGGCGAAAGGGCCTTTCTGTGTGGAGTTTGCATGTTCTCCCCGTGTCCCCTACGGTAGGTACCCTCACAAAAAACATGCAGTAATCCTGGTCACTAAACTGCCTCCCCCTGGCCAGCCGGGGCGCCTGATGGAGGGGAAAGGAACTGGTTGGAATAACGTGTTCCTTCCACGCGCTACGTCCAACCAGGGAAACTCCCCCCTGTCAGGTGTAAAGGAGCAACTTGGACACTCAGGCATGAAGGAATCACATTAGATGATTGACACAGGGGTGAAAAATGGGTTACAAAATCGTGGGATAAAAAATATATATATATAAAAAAAGAGTTTCACTGAGTTGGGTGTGACACTGTATACTGTCCAATCCGATGCACAAAATGTATTGCACGATGTAAACGTTTTTAAACGATTTGCAGTGCAATACCAATAGTCTGCTTGCACTTCAACCACACTAATTATGTTAATTTTTTTAAAGCTTCCTAACAAGACAAATAAAGAAACAGAAAGCGTCAGTCGATACGTTGTACGTCCATTGTAGATGTACTAGTTATATTGTACCATACAGATTGGTTAAGTAAGCACTAGGAATGAACAGATACGGAACTTCTGGGCCGATACGATATCAATGTTTGTTTGTCTTGTTTTAGTTGTTATTCGTTTGTGTCAGATGATGAGAGCGCTGCTCACTTGACACTAGGGCATTAATCAAAAAATCGATTTATCGATTTATCGATAAACGAGTCACGAGTCGACTCGCAGCAGCGCGAGTCGAAAGTTGAGCTTTTTTTTTTTTTTTTCCCCTTTTTTCATTGCATTCAGAACGCGCCCTTAATTAAAAACCAAATGCAGCTGTGTAGGCTATGTGGCTCTCAGCGCGCGGTGTCCCACTATTGAGACTGGCTGAAGTCTGTTTGAACTGCGCTGTGTCAGAGAAGTAACAGATAGAAGCACGCAAACGTTACCCCCAAACGATATCCCCCTCACCTCCGTGCTGGAAATATAACGTCTGGGTTCCCGAGGCTACATTCATGCTGACGCAATGACTGTCTGTTTCTGGCTAAGCTTTACGCGCAGCGCACATGAACCTCTCCGTCTCCGGTCAGTGCGGGTTGTTGTTTATTTGCATGGCTCAGAAAATGAGAACGTTATCGAGTTGTGGAGGAGGAGGAGGAGAATAATAATGTTATATCTCTTATTGTGTTCTCGGTGCTGCTGCTGCGCTGTGTGCCAATACCACTACTTTACCTGGATAACATCATCTTTTCATTTTGACATGATTCACATGAAATAATAATCCTGTACCGGAACCGCGTGTAGCGTTTGGTTTCATTAACGCGATCGCCACAAAATAGCCTACAGCTGCTGCTGCTAAAGATACAAAGATTGGACATTTAAACGACGCAAAACTTTGAATTCCCCTTTTGTGTACCAGTGCCACGTGTCCCGCGGACGGCACCGGTGTTTGGGAACCTCTTACATGCACTGTGACTGTGTCATATTGGAGAGGCCACTGAATGCGCAGTGCTTTGTTTGACATGCTCCGTATTTGAGCGCGCGGCAGCTCCACCCGCCCCTGTTAAATCCCCGCGCGTCCGCCCCCCCCCCCCCCCCCCCCCCCCCCGATTTTTAATATATCCAACACACCAACAGAGCCAGTGCAGAATGCACGCATCGCAGCTAAACCCAAACCACACCAGCTGCAACTCCTTGGGACAAAACCGTTGCCCTAAAACAGTTTTGTCCTTGGGACAAAACAGTTCTAGGTCAACCACACCAATGCAGCTCATTAGTTGCATTGGTGTGGTTGACCTTAAAACGGTTTTGTCCCAAGGAGTTGCAGCTGGTGTGGTTTGGGCTTCAAACTACAGAATAATCATCATAATCATCATAATCAGTGTGATTATGCCAGTGCCAGTCAACGAGGCAAATATCAGCCGGGTGGCATATTGTTTCATCTCTACTGTACATGAGTGGTTAATTAGATTGGCTAAAATATCATTTTATTCATTAACATAAGATCTGGATTGTAGCTCTAAAGCCGTTTGAGAACCACTGGTCCACATTTGGCTCAATGTCCCTCGTCTATTCCATCAACGTGTCCCTTCAGTTCATACAATAGCTAACTGGTGATTTTGGACTGGACGGTATAGGGTCCGGACGCCTGCGTTGTGGGTTCTACAGTTTGGCGTGGAGGGATCCGAACCTCAGGGGGTTGTGGGTTCTACTGGCAGGGATTCAGGTACCTCAGGGGGGGGTTCTGTGTTCTACAGTTTGGCGTGCAGGGATCCGACCTCAGGCTTGTCGAAGCAGAAGTCCTTCCACCAAGACGGACGCTCCAGAACCTTGTTGCCCTGCATCACCGTGGACCACAGGTTCTGGTAGAGCTGCAACAGGACACACACACACACACACACACACACACACACACACACAAGGACAATGTTACAGTCACAAGTTACGACTCAAATGTCCCCACATGTAGGCTAAAGCAGATTTGGACAATTTTACATTGTGAGGACCATTTTCCTGGTCCACTTTCGCACCTTATGTTTAACCTCATGTACATACACCGGTATATGCTGGTCTTATTACCTGTGTATATACACAAAAGTAGATATCTTCATTATCATTTCTTTGTTCTCTTTGATATATTTGACGTATTCAATGTTTTAACCCATTTTGGGCGGGAACCAGTTTTGGTCTTAGCATTATGTTGTGCTTTAGCTATTGAAAAATATCAGATCTACAAGCTCATATAGCGCGCCACCGAGTGGTGCGCTACGAGCTTGTAGGTCTGCTATTTTGGGAAAATCGAAGAACCACTGACATAGAAACATAGCTTTTTCAGAAAACGGTCAGGATGTAGAAGACATTTTTAGAATCTGATCTCAGGTCAAAAGGGGTTAATGCTTCTCCCTTTCTGAAAATAAATCATAAAACAAACGACAGAGCTTGCACAAAACGTGAATGTGACCCACTTTTTTCTTACTAATTTCACACCGAAGCCGTTTCTTTGATAAACAAAACGGTACATCATGCAGTAAGGCCCGTAATGCATCCGTCTGTCTCTCTGCTATCAGTTACACACTGCAGTGCAAACAAGACCCTCGAGAGGTTGTTGTTTTTTTGCATCAGTATTACTTCGTGCCAGACCTCGACAGTCATGCTCCGCTAACCAACCAACGCTCCACATCTTCTATCGATTACAACAACGCAACAACAGCCAAACCAGATCTTAATGATCGACCGTGAGCTCCGCTACGACAAGGAGAAGAACCGTCTGCACACAGCGCTGCTCACGCAGCAAATGTTTGTTTGTTTGTGTGGCTAACCAGAGGCTTAGTCCCCCCTCCACTTCACCGAGAACTGTGGGAGGCGTTTATGGAAGATGGAGGGGCTTCTGAGAGAATCCCCCCCCCTCCCCTCCAAAACCCCTCATCCCCCTAGACACCCACCAAACCCCTCATCCTCCTTAGACACCCACCAAACCCCCCGCCCAGTGAGTAAAGATGACTCCTCGTGTTCCAGTGGCTCCAATTATTATTCTCTTTGCGGGCGTCTTGTTTTCGCTGTGTTCACAGTTTACAGGAAAGAGTGATGAATGAATAAGTAATGGGATTTATTTTAATATTATATTATATAGAAACACTAATAGAACGCTCGCACACTGTACTGTAGGTCTTCAATGATGAAGTGCTTTATTGCACCCAAACAAATTGCTGACGCTCTGTCTTCATCGGACTCGTTTCCCTCCATTTTCATTGAATAGAGTCTCAAAGACCTCAATCCCAAACTTTTCTCAATCAGCCGCATGGTGGCCAATCAGGTAGGGATCACGATGCAACTCCCCATACACTGTAGGGGCTGGTCTAGATCATATAGTATATATGAATAGAGAAGACACCCGAGTTCTCCTCCAATCCACTTGCATGAAGTTGCTCAAAAGCACATGAGGCGATTTCACTCCTCCTTCCTGGTAGGAACAGAGTGCATTCTGGGATGGATTTGCCTCAAACACATGAACGCGCTGCCGTTGACTATCATTGTGCCGTTTGTGCGCGTTCACGTATGAAATATTCGTTCACGTGTCATGGCCTCAATCACATGAACGCAGGGCTCGAGATTAACGGCGTCCCGACGTCCCGGGGACTGTAAAATATCTACTTGGGACGTAAATGTATCTCATTCGGGACGGTTTCGGGACGAGATGAGTTTTTACACTGAAAATGCGCATTTCGTGTGCAGCGATGAGCAGCATGAGAATTTGCCGTGCCGTCAGAGACAACAGCAACAACAACGCACACACTATACATTCACCCAACGGAATCAAAGGAATTATATTGCTTTTGCCCCGTGGATGGGACATTTAGATTGAAAAAGTATCGGTTGGAAGCGTGCATAAAACCATGGTTGTGTGCCACAGAAAGGTTCCATATGGACATGGGGCTACAGTACTACACCAACGTTTAACGTTAGCTTCAATGCTAGGCTTGCTAGCTGGCATCGGGAGGCATACTATCATCCGACAGAGCAAGGAGCAATGCTCCGAGGTGCGCTGCGGGTCGGGAGAGGGTTGCGGTTAGGTTTAGGTGTCTGCCCCGGGGGAGGTTGGAGGTTAGGGTGAGGGAGGAGGTAGGTTGTCGTTCGGACCAATGCTCCGTCGGATGAAAGTACTGCACTCGCTGGCATCGACATTAAATACAGTAAGTATATCCTCTGAAGCAACAGATGTTTTCTAATGCTCAGATTGTTCTGGAATTGCTGCCCCAACACTGTGGAATGCACACCCCAAAACGCTCTCATTCCACAGTTTTTATTGATTGTATTTATTATTATTATTTATTGATCCTTCGTCTTAGTATTCCCCCTAATAAAGTTGTTTTTATTTGTTTTCTCATGCCAACCATGTAATAGACATTTGAGTATTAATATACCTGCATTGCTGCACGTTATCTGTTGGTCTTGATCAAGTAGCCTACACCAAAGTTTTATAAGCTACTGTAGTCACTATTCATTGATTCACTGGTAGGCTACACCAAAATAACAACATCCATTTGAAAATAAATATCACTGTTCTCAGGTCGAATATTGATATGCGATTAAAATATGATTAATTTAGATTAATTAATTACAAAGCCTCTGATTAATTCGATTAACATTTTTAACCAAGCCCTATTTTTCATCTGGGAGCATTTTGACTAAATCACTGTATCTACAGAAGAAACATGAAGCCAAACAAATAATGTACTGCATGTATTCAATACAGTACATTATTTGTTTGGCTTAATTGTATTTCTATTACAATAGGAATACAGTTATTCATTTCACAATTTGAGTGGTGCTTTTTTGTACTTTTTTCCCCCCGGGACGGTATACATTTACTTCGGGACGGTTCAAATTGTATTTTGGGACGGTTCCGGGACGGTGGTGAAAAAAGTTAGTCTGGAGCCCTGCATGAACGTGATCGCTGGCTCGAGCTGCAATGACAAATTCGGCCACTTTGTCCATTTCGCCTCAGGGTTTTCTCTGGGTGCCTTCTCTATTCATATATACTCTAAGGTCTAGATAGGGGCGAGGCGCGGCAGAGATTTGCGCATGCCCTGATTGGATCTCACCGATCTGTCAGTCACCTTCGGCCCTTGGAAATACATTTTCTTTTTTATGTCCACAGCAATGTATTCAGAACCGATTTGAGCCCCAGCACCCTCTGGCGGTCAACTTTGAGTGCCATACATAGAATAATACACAAACAAATCATTTACAGTCTCGCTCTCTCCGCAGCTGAGCTAATTAACGACAAAAGGTGCAGAGTTCAAGCAAATAAATAACTAAAAGGTCCGCAGTGTCCAGAAAAAACAAAACATTGACGTAAAACGCTTCGGGGATTATCGCTTCATCGGTGCCAGAACAACAAGATGGAGTGCACACACGACCTGGCTCCAATTATACCTTAATGAGTACCGTAAATCTCCTAGCGTAGGTACACCCAGATAGCATGTCAAATTTGGGCTGGCTACAGCCCAGACGGCAGGCCATATGATACCGTCTCTGTTGGGTGGAAAAACTGGTACTTTTCAGGATTATTGAAAAGGTAAATGAAAAACACATCAGGCCTACAAGCTCAAAACGCGTCGAGACACTTTTGTGTGACGCTGTAGTATATGGTCAAGTAGGACGTTGACTCCTTCACTGCCACTGACATGTCATGTTCTTTCCAAGGCCCAGAGCACCAACGCGTCCAAACTGTGTTTTCAAGTGATTACCGCTTGATGGCGATCATCGTTAACATATGAGTCACCATTTGACTCTCTGTCACAGAGAGATCCAGGAGATCAAGAAATCGCAAGCCTTCCAAAGCCGTTTATTTTCCTGGGGGAAATGCCTGTATGTCACTGGCAGGGGATGAATTATTTATGCGTTTATTCTGGCAGTAAATTAGCTAATTTACCTGTACATGGGGATTTTTTTTTTTTTATACTATGGAGATAAGAGGTTTCTGCCCGACAGAGACAATATGGAGAGACTATAACAATATTAACATTTATACAGCGCTTTATCTTGATGCGTCGAAAAGCACTTCATCATTTCAAATGACTGTGCAATATGTAGGCAATACAATACGCATAGATCATGGAAGCATATAGGAAGCAGAAGCTGACAAAAAGAGGAGGATGGAGAGGGGTTACGACTGATGCTCCTCTGACATGTTGTATGGGTGTTCCTACTCTACGTGGATTTACGGTAATCATTAATTAAGAGCTAATTGGAGCCAGGTGTGGTTGAATTTTGTTTGGCACTTAGGAGGGAATAACCAGACCCCCCCCCCCTCCTGTCCCGAAACACATTGTCACTTTTTTCTGTGCTCATTTTCTTATAATTGAGGATTTTGTAGATACTACTGTATACAGTGAATGGTAAATGGTGCATCTATGTAGTGTTTTCAAGGCGCTTTATTGTGCATTTATGCATTACATTCACCCATTCACACACACATTGAAACAGGTTTACATAGATTGTGCATTACAATCCACACATTCACACACCAATGGCGGAGATAACCATCCAAGGCACCACCCTGCACAATGTGCACATCGGGAAACAATTAGGGGATTCAGAGTCTTGCTCAAGGACACTTCGACACTAACTCTGGGGGAGCTGGGACTCTGCAGTTCCCTTGTGAGACGCTCGGGAGGCACCCCTTACCACCTAAGGCTTAGGCGGTACGGGAACCGATGCCTCCATCCTAAGCTGTCTCCTTTCCAAGTCAAGGAGCAGCGGTTCTACTCCGAGTCTTCACGGGTGACTGAGTAGCAGACCATCTTGTAACTAGCGCACTCTGACTTCTGGTGCGCTATCCACTCAGGTCGACATAATGAAAACAAAAGGTAAAGGGTCGCACACAGTGGTAAGAGTGAATTTCATTTTATAATTTTTTTCTACATAACTGAATGACAGATGTGATGTGGAGTTTTATAAATATTTGGTGAAATGTTAGTTTTTTCCTGTTTGTGTGAGTTCTTTCTACTTTCTGTTATCATTTAGAGTTTTGGAGCCTGTGCACCTGGCCTTGTGCGCACACACACACTTGCATCTAAACAGTGCAATCCAAAGAAATCCTGGGCGGTCATGGAAAGCTAAGGCTGTGTGCATGTGTAGTCAGTGAAAGCCAACAGCAAAGCCGATGGTGTGTTTATGAGTGACTCAGTGTGTGTGTGTGTGTGTGTGTGTTTTAGTAGCTCTGAGGATGTCTAATCTAACTGAACACTTCACTCCCAAACAAGACGTCTCCAAAAACAACTGACTGTGTTGTCCTGCATGTAATCTGTCCCTATATTCATGCTCCCTGGATGAAGAACCTTACTGATTATGTGTTGTATATATATTGCTGCTGTTGGGCAGAAACCTCTTTTTGTGTGTTTAAGTGGCGCGCTTCGAGCTTGTGGATCTGCTGCTTTTGAATTTGAATTTCGAAATGTAACAGTTCTTTATCGTCTCACTGACATTAAATGAAGCCTTCACACAGACTTAGTGTCATACAGTAATGTCATTAGTCTGGCAGTCTGTCCAGTTTGACAAAAATATTTCTTGACACTTGTTTATAGAGTCCTAACAGAAATGTCATCGTCATAACGCCCACTGACTGCTCAGTGACCCGGTCGCTGTTTGGGCTGTGTTGGACTGAACTCTAGGGACAGTCTGTTCTACATCAGGTCCTACTGAGGCGGACGTTTGTATTCACACATACAGCTACAGGTTAACCAACCACATGAACCCTATAGCAATCCCCATTGTATACATGACATAATAGACGAACATTCAGCTGAAAATGGTTACATGTCTGAAAATACACGTTAAACAAACATGAATCCAACACTGATGACAGCAATGTCAAACAAGTCTATGAAGCTACCTGTGAAATATATGAAAGTAAGTTTAATCTGCAACACAATTTGCACAATCATAAATTTGCGCGAATTCCACGCCCCCATCTTCCGTAGCATTGTGCTACGCTAACACTGCTCCCACTACCTCCAAACGCGACGGCGCTCCGGGTGCCTCCACTCCCCTTGCGCGACATTGGTCTGTGCTCTGGCATCAATGGAGGCTTGAATTCTAGTTTAATACAATATGTAGGGGAGTCCCTTCTTGGGCTGAAAAAACGTTGAAGACCCCTGCTCTAGAGGTTAGCAATGCTACAACCACAGTTGTTGGCTACAGATTTGTGGGCAGCATACTGGTACCATTTATGATCCCTGCCACTGCGTGTAAAGATTTTATTCGTTCATAGTAGGACATTTAACCCTTGGCCTACAATTCACGGAAAAAACGGAATTAATCGAAAAATCTAAACCTCCCGTTAACGGAAAAAACGGAATGACAATCAATATCAGTTATCGCGGGGTCAAAAGATCAAAAATTAATATTTTTTCGCTAATATCACTAATGTTGGATGTAATTTACCAAAAAACGGCCGAAATCCGCGTGATCGTGCGCTATCGTGCACGCGCGCCGTCTCTATGTGCGTCGCTGTAAAAAATGTGATATTTTGCGATCTTTTGGGGTTGATTTGAGGTTAATTTGACTTAGTTATGAAAAATATAGCATTAGCTTAGCAATCCGGACCAGCCAAGCTATTGACTAGGGTCAAACTACAACAGGATGTTGTTGATCGTTGAGCCGGAAGTGACTTAGGAAGATCCGTCTATTTTAGCCAAAATCAGCATAATGATGCTTTCCCGCCATCTGGTGGCGAATCGAGAGAATAGATTTGCAATGAATGCAATGAAAAAAAACATCTCTTCAATCCACCAGATCTTTCTTGTATGTTAAAACGATGAATTAAAAATATGCCAATTTGTTACCCAAACAAAAAAATTGGGAATGGCAGTCTAAGGGTTAAGCCTGCTTCTAAATACTAGAGTCATGGCTGAAAAGACTATCTAGGCTGTATCTTCTAATGAGTGACGAGCAATTATATGAAGATAAGGTTGGGAATAGGTAAAGTGCTCCATTGATTAAAGTCTTTTTCAGTCTTTAGCTCTACTTGGTCATTCTAATTTGGAGTCAATTAGTGCTATCTTAACACATGATCTGTCTGAGCTAAGTTTAGCAGAGTAGCTCAGAGCCTCAGCCTGATGGCCTCTCCCCCGGTCCATAGGGATATCCCTTTGGTCTAGTTAGTGGTTAAAGGACCACTTCACCACTTTTCAACCTATCTTCATATAATAGGCACGAATCTTTGTATGTGTCTCATAGGACGGCTGTGGGCAGATTAGAAACCGTCTTCCAGTGACATCTTCACCAGGCAGATTTTTTTACAAAAATATTTCGATTTTCATTTTCATTATTATCGTGAGAACGATGGCTTCCATTTTCGCATTGCAACTTTTCAGGACTAGAAAGCCTGCCGTTTCTATTAGCTTGTATTCCCCATCGATGATGTCACTGGAAGACGGTTTCTGAACTGCCCACAGCCCTGCTATGAGACACAGACAGAGTAGAAAACAATTGCACCATTTCTTTCATGATTATTAGTGAGGACCTATTATATGAAGATAGGTTGAAAAGTGGTGAAGTGGTCCTTTAAGATATTGGACTTTAACACGTTAGACCCGAGTTCGAATCCTGAGTGTTACGCACGCACACGCACACACTCACCTTGGGTGTAGACGCACACACACACACACACACACACGCACACACTCACCTTGGGTGTAGACGCACACGTGTACACGCACACACACACGCACACACACACACACACACACACACACACACACACACACACACACACACACACCTTGGGTGTGGGACGTATAATTCCTGATGTTGAACACATTCTCTGCGCATCTGGCTTGTGTTTAAAATGTCAAAGTAATTAAATCCAGAGACGACCAAACACACTCAGGAGAACAAGAATGAAGTCACACACACACACACACACACACACACACAGTTGCATTGTGAGCTTGTAGATCTGTCGTGTGCAACTATGTACAAATCGGCATAACTCCAACCTCAGACCTGATGTCTGAAACATCCACGCACGCACACACAACACACAGTCTGTATTTCAACCCTACATCTTACTCATCTTCTCCCTCTCACACACACACCTGCTGTCTGACTAGCAGCAGACCATGACTTTTTGGGGACAGACAACAAGCCCTGTGTTGTGTAGCAGTGTGTGTGTGTGCATGTGTGTCCTGCATGGTGACAGCATACTGTATGGTGTTTGGGACGTCCCGACTCGAGGTGCAACAACTGGAAGACAGCGATAGGCAAGAGCTATGTCTGTCTGTCTGTCTGTCTGTCTCACTGACTCACATGGGTTAGGAACACAACAACACTATGACGTGGTACTCTGAGCTGTGATTGGCTGGGGGTGGGGGGGTGAGAGTGGTAGGGGAGACAGAGAGGGACAGGGAGAGACGGAGAGAGAGAAAGAAAGAAAGAAAGAAAGAAAGAAGACAGAGGAAGAGACAGAGACAGAGAGATATGGGGAAAGGGGGGCAGAAAGAGACATTTAGAAATGGTTAGAAAGAGACAGGGAAAGAGAACGAGAGAGAGGTAGAGGAGAGAGTGCTTTTAAAACAACACTGGGCCAATATCACATCTCAAAGGCAAAGTACCGGCATTGTGGACATTCCATCACCCATGTTTCATTTACACATGACCTGTGACCTGGAAGTTATCTAGAAATTAACCACTTAAACACCATAATATACGTCATTGGCCGGGTATAGCATATAACTTTGTAATGCTGTGCACAACACTCTTGAAAACAAAGATATTGCATTGTGGGTTTGAGCTGACAGGCCATTATTGATGTCAATCAATCAAGTCCAGTCGCCTAAATTCAAGTGGCAGATGCCTTTTTTATATTTAAATTATATATTTTTAGATCTACCTGCACAGCCTTTGTGATCTACATACATGACGTAACATGTCGATTTGCTCAGACACACATGACGTAAATTCTCCATTCATTGTCAATGGCATATAATGTTTGTGTTAGGACAGAAATCTCTATAGCTGTATATAGGAGAGACTAGAACCCCTCAAAAACACATCTCTATATCTGTATATAGAAGGGACTAGAACCCCTCAAAAACACCTCTATAGCTGTATATAGAAGGGACTAGAACCCCTCAAAAACACATCTCTATAGCTGTATATAGAAGGGACTAGAACCCCTCAAAAACACATCTCTATATCTGTATATAGAAGGGACTAGAACCCCTCAAAAACACATCTCTATATCTGTATATAGAAGGGACTAGAACCCCTCAAAAACACATCTCGATAGCTGTATATAGAAGGGACTAGAACCCCTCAAAAACACTAAAAGCTCAAGTGCATCCTACAATATCACTGTAGTGCTCAAAGTCAAAGAAGGTGTGTTTGTACAGGTGTGTGCGTCTGTGCGCATGTGCGTGTGTGTGTGTGCGTGACTGCGCGTGTGTGTGCGTGTGCATGTGTACGTGTATGTGCGTGTGTGCGTGTGAGCGAGTATCTGTCTGTCTGTCTGTCTGTCTGTCTGTCTGTCTGTCTGTGTGTGTGTGTGTGTTCCTGGAAGAAAGGCAGAAGAGTGCCAAAGTACCACAGTTGTTCTTCCAGTAATGAGACACACCCCTATAAAAGGGGCGAGAGAGAGAGAGAGGTGGGGGAGGAGAGAGAGAGAGAGAGAGAGAGGCAGAAAGACTGAAATGCAAGGGAGCGAGAGACCGAACAAGTGAGAGAAACAGAGGAATGAATAGACAGACAGATCGAGGCCAGTGTCTGTGAGAGTGAGAGTGAGAGTGAGAGAGTGTGTGTGTGTGTGTGTGTGTGTGTGTGTGTGTACACACGCGCAAAATGCATAATAAAGCACTCAACTGCCATGTTCACGCGCAATAATGAAAACATTTTTTTTAATACACCAGATGTTGTTGATGATGAGGACAGTAGAGAAGTGACCATTTTGGAAGTGGGTTGTTACATTTGACCACAGCCTGGAAGAGGCATTCCTTACCATGGTATTAAGCATGCTATTATACAGCTTGGTTATGAGTGTAAACGGCTTGTGTTCATATATTTGGAAGCCTCGGTAATGAGAAATGAGAAATAATATGTTATGCATTTGCTACCGTTTGTGTTCAAGAAATACTTAATTAAATATAAACGCAAATATGTTATGAGGGTGTGTGCGCGTGTGTGTGTGTGTGTGTGTGTGCGTGCGTGCGTGCGTGTGTGTGCGCGCATGGTGCTCACCTGTCCGTCTGCCATGCCGATGGGAGAGTTGAGGAAGAAGTCCGGAGGAGCCACCGCGTCCACTAGAGACACAGCGTCGTCCTTCAGCTGGACGAGAGACATGGAGAGACGGAGAGAGAGAGAGAGAGAGAGAGAGAGCAAGAGACAAGATAAATACATGTAAAAGGCATAAAAAGAACAAGAGAACGACAGAGAAGAGACATAATGTACTGTGAAGTCCTGAGACTTGAACAACTAGAAGGGTGAAAAGGGGAGAACACATGAAAAGCATTTATATACTGTATATAGCACCTTTATCCAAGCTAGGCTAAAGCCTGATTTGGTTAACGCTAAATGGACTTCATTTACAGTACTAGAGTGGTGCCCGTTGGGCATTGGCCTGTTCCTTGGAACGATGCAAGTTGGAAATGCATGCCCCACCCAGATATTATGTCTGTGTCCCTTTTATGCCCGACGTCAGAATTATGTCAGATTTCTGTGTCTCTCTATTCCTATATGGAGTTCTGTGTCAGCCATGCCCAAATATGGAGTGTTGGGATGTCAGAACAGGCCAGTTTAAGGAGTTCTGTGTCAGGCATGCCCAAATATGGAGTATTGTGAGGTCAGAACAGGCCAGTTCCATATATGGACCCTGGGGGCAGGGGCCCCAAACCAGAGCCCGGTCAGAGGCCTTTTTGGGTGGTTCTGGACGACTGTGGGTCCGACCGACTCGAGTCGACACCGGGCACTGCACTCCCTGTGGTGGTGTACTGTGGAACGTGTGTGTCGAATTTGACGTCGGTGGGGCTAACGGTTCTCGAGTTACGTGGATTACAGATGTACAGACGTACACACAGAGACTTGGTGAATTCATAGTTAGATGTAGTGCTTTTCTCCAAAGTGCTTTGTACTGTGAGCTGCTCTTTTCGGAAATGCTTAGACGACGGGGGAGGCCATTAGGGTGTTCATGTGTCTTGCTCATGGACACTTTGACTGGGGCGAGCCAGGGGTCTGCCCATCAGCTGGGCAGAGTACAGTACTTGTTAAGTACAGTACTTAAGCAAATGTATTTAGTTACTTTACACCACTGGCACTCAGCTATGGGTAAAGGAATACAAAAATACATCTGAAGAGACAGAAATCCAAGAAACGTGTAGATATGATAATCCCTCTAATCAGCGACACTTCTCTTAATAACTCTCATACTGTATAATGTACTAATCTGAACTGTATACGTCCCCAATTCGTCCGTCTGTACAGTACCTTGTATGTGCATACAGTGGGCGTTGTATGTATAGCAGACAGGCTGCTCTGTATACATTACAATTCAGGTGTTTATTAACACAGACGCTTTTAACCAACTTAGAAAATGAAAGGTTGGAACAAGTGCCTAATATACAGTGCACAGTGTGTGTATGGTTGGATATTGCACGTGACATATCCCTGTCTTTGGAAGTTCCGTGAAAGAACACACACATTTGCACTGTGATTAAGTGAAGGTATTACATGTCCTGTTCACTGGATGAATGCAAAGATGGATGCAAACCTGCATAGAGGTGGATTAATCAATGAAGACAATGCAAACATGCAGACAATGCAAACATGCAGACAATGCAAACATGCAAAACATGTAGAAATGCAAAAATGTGAAAAGAAAGGTTCCCACCGGACTCCCCCAGAGTTAGTGTCGAAGTGTCCTTGAGTAAGACACTGAACCCCTAATTGCTCCAGATGTGCAGGTTGGTGCCTTGCATGGTTTACTCCGCCATCGGTGTATGAATGTGAATCTATGTAAAGCGCCTTCAGACAGACAGACAGACAGACAGACAAGAATAGAATAGAATAAATATTGAGTACCTGTGAGCAGAGTGTAAGAATGGCTGTTTGGACCAATTCAACCGGTTGTTTCCCAGAGAAGAACCCACCTGGAAATACAAACATAGTGCTTCATTAAAAACTCTTAATGTTTATGCCTTGCTTTTCTTTTCTTTTTTTTCTCCATTGCTCTGTAAAGCACTTTGAGCTGCATTTCATGTCATGAAAGGTGCTAATGCTATACAAATAAAGTTGTATTATTATTATTCCATTATTATGCATGGAACACATGGAGAGAATCTAAAGACCATGAGGCGACTCAGCCTTTTCTGTCATCACCCCCAAATTATGGAAGGAGCTCCCCTCCCATATCAAACTGGCCCCCACCATCGAGACTTTTAAATCTCGCCTTAAGACGCACCTTTATACCTTGGCTTTTAATTCTCTTTGAGAGTTTCTGTGGTCTAGTTTATTTTTCACTGTGTGATTTTGCTGTTGTTTTCTGTGTTAAGGTCCAGCGACCGACACGCCTAGTACATAATTCATTTTCAATGAGGCGTTTTATTTTGGACGTGCGGAGAAGTCGAGGGGTGATTACGCAAGCTTATTTTCCCGTAAAATTGTTGCGCGCGTGCTCGTTTCGTGCACACGCCCGCGGCTGACTAGACCTGGATTGTGTTGAGCTTTTTTTTCACGATATGTGTCCCTCATGAGCAGACCTGTCGTTGATCCAGGCGACAACGCCGTCTGAAAGGACCTTAGTGTATTTAGCTTGGGATTACACAGAGAATAGTAAATACGGTTCTGGCGAGAGTGTTTTCCCCGACTGCCACTCAGAGTGGCTACTGACCAATCACAGCGAGTCTACAGCCCAAGCCATATAATACTTTCGAATGACGCGGTTGTGTGGTTGCTCAGCGACCAGAGAATGGACTACATTACCCATGCACAGCGTAGCCATGTGGTTGCTCAGCGACCAGAGAATGGACTACATTACCTATGTACAGCGTAGCCATGTGGTTGCTAAGCGACCAGAGAATGAACTACATTACCCATGTACAGAGTAGCCATGTGGTTGCTAAGCGACCAGAGAATGAACTACATTACCCATGTACAGTGTAGCCATGTGGTTGTTCAGCGACCAGAGAATGGACTACATTACCCATGTACAGTGTAGCCATGTGGTTGCTCAGCGACCAGAGAATGGACTACATTACCCATGTACAGTGTAGCCATGTGGTTGCTCAGTGACCAGAGTCCATAGAGGGCACACAGCCGTCTGAGGACCTGCGTGAGGCCAGGGGGTGTGTCCGGGTCAAAGGTCAGGTCGTGGAATCGCTGCAACACAGCATGCTCGATGTAGACAATGGAGAGAGAGCGGCAGTAGTACACCTGGTACGCACACACACACACACACACACACACGCACGCACACACACGCACACACAGAGAGAGAAAAGGCGGGTCAAATGGACATTCTCCTGGGAACCACACAGGACACAGGGCTTGTTTTGTTAACCTCATTCTCAGCCATTGTGTGTGTGTGTGTGTGTGTGTGTGTGTGTGTGTGTGTGCGTACACACGAGTGTGAGAGAGAGATTTTGCCATGGTAATGTTCATCCTTCCTGTTGGTATGGGAGACAGAACTCACAGAAGAACGCACACAAACCGCATGCACGCACACGCACACTGGCCTGCACAGAGCGCTGTACCAACCCTCTGTGTATGAGGGTGCTAAACAATGCTACGGGTAAGGCCAGTAACACTGTCTACAGACACATCTCTATTCATCTTGCAAAGTTCAACAACAGCCAAAAACACTGTTTCTGATAACATTTCAGGTGAGAAGGGCCACTTCACCCCTTTGGCAACCAGAGCTTATTTTAATCATGTTTAGGACACAAGAAACACTTTCCTGTGGGTTTTTATGTGTGTAATATATATTTTTTCTACATATTTTAGTCATGACGTCATGTTCATGAGCAAACACCCCCCCCCCAAACACACAAACTTCATTCTTTTTTCTGGCCATATCATGCAAATTTCAAATTGTGCTAATACAAATACTATTAACATTGTGTGACTGCAGTTTCTTCCAGCGGTGAAATGTCCCTTTAAGCCAGTGCCAGGCAGCGGAAAATTACCATCTGGGCAATGCCCATCCTTCCTGAGGAATGCACGCACGCACGCATGCACGCACGGACACACGCACGGACACTTCAAGGTCTGTCATTCCTATGAGAGTTCCAGCAGCCTTTATATTTGGACCATAAATGTGTTGCCTAGGAACGGTCTGTTTGTTCGTCTGTCTCTCTGTTTCCATCACAAAAACAACTAGTTTTTATCATTTTAAATTTGCGCGACCTCACGGGTTTATGATATTAGCGTTCTGGCGATAGAATAGAGACTAGCGCCCGCCCTGGAAAAGACAGATTATTACTTCCGTTGCACGGGGTCTTCTTCTCTGCCCTTTTCCGTGCAATCAAGCGCCGGAGTCAATGGTGGCATGAAATAAGTTTTAAGACTTTTTTTAGCTGGGGAATTATTCAAAATAAAGGCGCTAGAGTGCCAGCAGGATATGGCATATTTTACTCTGAAAAGGCTCACCTTCCGTCCATCCCCCACCTCACGCTGGTCACGCTAAAGTCTCTCTAGAAGCGTTAATATTCCAAACGAGATGCTTCCTGAAGTAAGAAATGAAGACAGAACATTGTCCTTCTGGTCAAAACCATGGAGAGCTCCCTAGATTAGCAGTTACGAGTTTTTAATATCAATAAAAAAGACCTAAAGATGCCTATTCACGTCCAAGGCACCCCGTGGTATTGATTCTAAAGACGTGTATACACGTCCAAGGCATACTTAGTGATTGATAGATTACACCGCGGTGGAAGACGGGCACTTTACCACTGCGCCACACGTACATGCGCCACACGTACATGCGCCACACGTACGTGCGCCACACGTACGTGCGCCACACGTACGTGCGCCACACGTACGTGCGCCACACGTACGGGCGCCACATTCTGTTCTTTCTGTTCCATTCCATTGAGCATTGTGACACACCAGGCTGTCACGCACGTAGATTGTTGTAATAAATTCAGAGTGCACGAATGGGAGCAGTCAGGTCTCTTTACAGTCTGCTGTACAAGAAGCAGCCAGAGCTTGTATTAAACATGTCAAAACAATCCGAGATGGAGCTGATGAGTCAGACGAATACTGGAAGTATTTTCATTCTCTCTCTCTCTCTCTCTCTCTCTCTCTCTCTCTCACACACACACACACACACACACACACACACACAAACATACATGCATGTTTGTATTAACATACTTCTGAGGACATCAATCTTTTAGAACGGCCATGACAATATTGAAAATAGCTGGAAGTATAGCAGATCTACAAGCTTGCAATGCGTCACATGCACGCTGCGTTGCGTTAGCTTGTGAATCGACAATTCTTCGGTGCATGATGTCGCTGCACAGCTACCGGTATGTATAAAACAGGGAAGAAAAGTGGAAAAGTCAAACCCGATCTTGGTAACCATAAAACTACCTTTTAGGACCATCCAGGAACAAGGTCGAAATTATAGTAGTGGGGGTATTTGGTCCTCACAAGTATAGTAATACTGTTAGTAACTCTCTCTCTCTCTCTCTCTCTCTCTACGGTGATAGGGCGGCCGTGAGAGAAGTCAACATCGCACTGTGTGTGTGTGTGTGTGTGTGTGTGTGTGCGCTTCTGAGAGGGCAGCCAAAACAAACTCTCTCTCCGACATGCGCACGCACACACACACACACGCTTTATGTCTGATCTTAGAGTGCAACAACCTGACTCACAGACCTGACTGAACAATGAACAGTTACAGTACAATAGAAACATTATTGCCGAACTCATAGACACCTGATTATAAACCACACACACACACACACACACACACACACACACACTAAATAATTGCTGTTGGAGATAAAATTAGTCATAATATCTGTATCATATTGTCATTGGGTTTCTGTGTGTGCGTAGTAAAATATAACAGATGCTACCAGTATGACTTCCATTCTGTTTTGTTTTGTTCTCACCCTGATGAAGACCTTTAGTTTACCGGTCCAAACATGTTGGCAATTCTTATATAATTACCGGTAACTTTGTTTAAATTTCACATCCTCTCCTCCAGATCTTTTGAGTGCTCAAGTCTCCTCTTCTTTTTATGATTATCATTTTAATGAGCCAATGTGAAGCACAATGAATGGCGTTGGGATTTTAACCATTCCCTCTTGAAGGTCTGATTACTTACTTACCGTACTTACTTAATCCTCTTGGTTCCCAGTGGAACATAAGGCTGTGACTATCTGCTTCCACCTGGTCCTATCCTGTGCAGCATGTTGTGCCTATCTGCTTCCATCTGGTCCTATCCTGTGCAGCATGTTGTGCCTATCTGCTTCCATCTGGTCCTATCCTGTGCAGCATGTTGTGCCTATCTGCTTCCATCTGGTCCTATCCTGTGCAGCATGTTGTGCCTATCTGCTTCCATCTGGTCATATCCTGTGCAGCATGTTGTGCCTATCTGCTTCCATCTGGTCATATCCTGTGCAGCATGTTGTGCCTATCTGCTTCCACCTGGTCCTATCCTGTGCAGCATGTTGTGCCTATCTGCTTCCACCTGGTCCTATCCTGTGCAGCATGTTGTGCCTCATTCGCCCCATGTCAGATTTGCCATCTTCAGTTCTGAGGTCACAGTTCTCCGCCAGGTTGTTTTTGGCCTCCCTCGTTTCCTCTTTCCAGGTGGGGTCCATCTTAGGGCTACTTTAGGAATGCTGTTCTGATCCATTCGAAAGGACATGTCCGAGCCATCTGAGCCGTCTGTGTTTGATTCCCAGTACCACATTGTAACGGTTTGTCTTTAGGTACAGGTCCTCGTTGGAGATCTTTTCTGGCCAAAAGATGCGACATATCTTCCGGAGGCACCCATTGTGGAATGAGTTGATTTTATTCATGTCACTCTTCACCACTCGCCAGCATTCTGAGCCATACAGCAAAACTGACTTAACCGTTGCTGTTATACAGTTTGATCTTCGTTTTTAGGCTGTATTGCTTAGATTTCCAGATGGTCTGGACTCGGAGGCTTGCAAATGTGCTGCGAGCTTTTCCGAGCCTCATACTGATGTCCCTGCTGCACGCATTGTCTGAAGGTCTGATTACTTTACAGTTATTGCCTCAAATGTTTCCTATATTTATATCCTGTTTTGACCCCCTGGCTTAATTGAGGGTTTTTTGGAGCAAATGGAACCAAATTGGACCCTTACAGGTCTGAGAGGTCTGACTCTGTAACTCAGAGTGTCAGTGTACAAATGGAAAGTAATGCATGGACCCTTACAGGTCTGTAACACAGAGTATACACATGGAACCAAATGGACCCTTACGGGTCTGTAACTCTGAGAGTGTACACATGGAACCAAATGGACCCTTATGGGTCTGTAACACAGAGTCCATTCGTTTGCACATGCTCAAGAGTTACGGTGGTCCTTGAAATTAAGAGAACCACTGGTATTGTAAATGCATTGTAGTGCATTTATATAGCGGTTTTATACAAAGTGCTTTTCATAGATTACATTCACCCATTCACACACACATTCATACACCTTATGTAGATAGTGCATTACATTCACCCATTCACACACACATTCATACACAGATGGCGGAGGAAACCATGCAATGGAGCAATTACTGGGGTTCAGAGTCTTGCTCAAGGACACTTTGGCACTAACTCTGGGGGAGCCCGGGATCGAACCGGGAACCTTGCGGTTCCCAACATATTAACTCTGTCAGGGTGATAAAAGCGGTTCCAGAAACTGTTCTAAATGTGACGGAACCGATTCCGGTTTGTCCGCAGTATGCTAGCATTGTCTAAATACTTTAACGTTATGTAGAATGTTTGTAGAAGTGGCTTTTATTGCTGCTCAATGTCATCGCCATACCAACGACCATGACATACATATTTTCAGGCATGCACACACGCACGCACGTGCACACACACACACACACACACACACTAGACATGGTTCCACAGGATACCGTTACAGTTACAACAGTGAGTATATCATCACATTCACATGTGCTCGTGATCTAACTAATACACACACGAATGCATGCACACACACATGCACACAAAGTGAACTAAGCAACGTAAAACATTAACTACACACCCATAAACTCTCCTTCACACACACACACACACACACACACACACACACACACACACACACACACACACACACACACACACACACACACACACACACTCTAACATGAAACAGATGGTGGAGAGACTGGAGACAGTCAGCATGGCTTCAACAATAATGTTTAAATGTCATAATGAAAACACACACACACACACACACACACACACGCACACAGCACTACATTCTAGGACAGCGATTTTATAAATGCCGTAAATGTCTTTTACGCTTTGCCATTTTTTTTATATTTGACTGCCCAAAACAGAGATCTCCGTCTTTTAATGCTTTATATATATATTCGATATCAGAGCGCGCTATACTACTGTCCATGAGCGTCTGTTGTGCAGTCGATGGTGCACCAGCATAATGATTCCTCCATTGATTCATCTTCTCCCCCTTTTTCCTCTGAATCTAAATCACAGATTACGATTCTAATCCCGTCGCTAGTCGTGGTAAAATAATGAATGCGGGTGGTTGGCGATCCTCCCGCGATAGATTTGTTTAGACGTAGGGTATTTTGTTTCCCTTGAAGAGGGCTCCTAAGGCTCCGATAGCTGGGCACAGCAACGTATTGATTTCCAACTAACGTGGGCAGTCAAAGTCTTAACACCAACACCTTTAGTTTAATTATGCACCACTGGTGTGCAATCTAAATAGCTGATCTACAAGCTCACAACGTGTCACACCGACAGCAGCGCTCAACCACGTATAAATCAAGCCTATAAATAACCCCAAAAATATAAACCATAGAACAACTATTTCTGTGAGAGGCAGGTAAACAGACTTCTAAACGTAACCTCAGATATGTGATCCTAAATATTTTACTAGTAGTATAAGCCTAAAAAGAATTAACTCCCCAAATATAATTTAACCATAAAAGTTTAAATTTATCTTGTCAGGCCCAGGAAAATGGACCGCAAAGATGTCTATATCAAATTATACTATACTATACTGTAACTATACTATACTAGCGCACGCACGCACGCACACACACACACACACAGACACATCACACACACACACTCCTATACAGTCCAGCACGTGGTGATGTGAGTACGACCAGAGCAGCACACGTGGATGTTACTTAACGTGACTAACAGCTCCACGTGTATGTAGTACACACGAGATGACCTCATGATGTCACACTGGACATAACATAGTAGTTGTAATCAGCACGTGTTCTACATCATGTGATGTAGCATACTCTGTGTGTGTGTGTGTGTGTGTGTGTGCGCGCGTGTGCATGGGTGCGTGTGCATGGGTGCGTATGTGTATGTGTAACCCCCATGGTCCAGTTTAGACTTAAAGTTTGAGGGATAATTATTATTATTTTAACCCACTGAGCAATAGTCGGCAATTAGACGTCCTTCTAAAACCGGGCTATAACTGCTCTAAAAGGGAACGTTTTTTTAGGCGTCAAGGCTCAGACCACTTTTTAAACGTCCATATATAGACTGCCTATAGTTTAGCTTTTTCTTTTTTTTTTTAATAAAGCAATAAGCCACAAGAGGTCTCAGGTTACCGTGTATTGTGTAATGGCTGAGAGGCGTAGTGAGACTCCAACCATTGTAACAGCTGAAATCAATAATAGGCTATATCAGTATTCTGATATTATTAACCTTTAAAGGACCACTTCACCACTTTTCAACCTATCTTCATATAATTGTTCCTCACTAATAATCATGAAAAAATGGCATGATTTTTTTCTACTCGGTCTGTGTCTCATAGGAGGGCTGTGGGCAGTTTAGAAACCGTCTTCCAGTGACATCATCATTAGGCAGATTATTTTTGTAAACAAGATTATTTTACAAAAATGTTTAGATTTTATTTATCGTGAGAACGATGGCTTCCATTTTCGCATTGCAACTTTTCAGGACTAGAAAGCCTGCAGTTTTTATTAGCTTGTATTCCCCATCGATGATGTCACTGGAAGACGGTTTCTGAACTGCCCACAGCCCTCCTATGAGACACAGACTGAGTAGAAAAGAAAATTGCACAATTTTTTCATGATTATTAGTGAGGACCTATTATATGAAGATGGGTTGAAAAGTGGTGAAGTGGTCCTTTAAACCATTAGATGCCCATTAAGACCCGACGCCAATTCTACAGATGCTGTCTAAATCAGTAGTGTGTTTAAGAGATATATAGGGATATGCTAGTGTATAAGATAGTTTTAAATATCAATGTGTAATGTGTTGACCTACGTAGCTGTCTAGGGCCGACTTCCAACTCTCATTGCTCCATGGCTCACATTCCTCAATTTAACCACACAAGGAAGGACGCGAGGATGAGACCCTATAAGACGGAGGAATTGATCGGTTTCCATTTGACAGTCCTCGCTCAGTGAAGCGTTTAATATGAACTGACTCAATGTCTTGTGATGTAATACTCAAGATGTCGTGTTGGACGCAGTATTTCTCTGCTGTTATTACTAGACTAATTAATATTTTTTTATGATTGTTCTTCCAGAGAAGAACAACCAATGAAATATTAGTGATCTCATCCAGGGTCGCTGCAATCCCTCCTAATAATTATGATGTACTGCTGTTCTAAACGATGTCATCTACTTGTTGGCCTTCCATTCAACCTCATTAGTCGACAGCCTTTCACATCAAAGTGTACAGCTGAGGTTTGCTACGCTGTCGAGATTACACAAAAAGTACAACAATTAACACATGTCGGATATAAGTAACAGAATTTAATTAAAATAAAACTTCTAACTTCTAGAAGTCAGACAAACAAATCACACCTGTGTGAAATGAGGGGCACTCTATCATACATCATCTCATTCTGGCCAATCACAATTTGTGTCCTCACTTTTCTGCCATCATTGTTATCCTCAATTTGTACTTTGCTGAGGGGTGATCAAACCCAGAAAACTGGGCATATAGGACGGAAAACTGAGGTAGGGATATTGGGGCACACATTTATAGCGTGAATTCTAGATTATTCCATGAAGCTTGGAGCCTCAAAAAGATGATATATTTGCGGTTCTGGTTTCTGGGACTGTGGTTGGGGAACCTTCGGCTGCTTACACTGTTTTTGTCTCCACCAGGCCGAAGGCCTAGGGGGAGAGTATGTTTTGCACTCCGTCCGTCCGTGTGTCCGTGTGTGTGTCCGTCCGTCCGTCCGTGTGTGTGTGTGTGTCCGTGAGCAGCTAATCTCGGCCACCGTTAACCCGGTCGATGCCAAATTTTGCACACACACTCCCTGGATGCCAACGATGAACCTCTGCCCCAAACTTTCCAGAACGGCCTGTTATAGCGCCACCAGGAGGCCGCTTTGTGCAAAACAAGTTTTTGCACAGTACACCTACAGATTTTGTCCAAACATCACGCAAATTGGTACACAGTCTCTCTAGAGCCATTCAACGAAACCGGTCTTTCAGATTTCCAGAACGGCCTGTTATAGCGCCACCAGGAGGCCGCTCCAGGAGGCCGCTTTGTGCAAAACAGGTTTTTGCACAGTACACCTACAGATTTTGTCCAAACATCACGCAAATTGGTACACAGTCTCTCTAGAGCCATTCAACGAAACCAGTCTTTCAGATTTCCAGAACGGCCTGTTATAGCGCCACCAGGAGGCCGCTTTGTGCAAAACAAGTTTTTGCACAGTACACCTACAGATTTTGTCCAAACATCACGCAAATTGGTACACAGTCTCTCTAGAGCCATTCAACGAAACCAGTCTTTCAGATTTCCACAACGGCCTGTTATAGCGCCACCAGGAGGCCGCTTTGTGCAAAACAAGTTTTTGCACAGTACACCTACAGATTTTGTCCAAACATCACGCAAATTCGTACACAGTCTCTCTAGAGCCATCCAACGAAACCAGTCTTTCAGATTTCTCAGACTCCATCCTGATTGGTTAAGATTGGCTTCCAAAGTTCACAGGAGTGCTCAGTTTAAAAAAAATGCTGCAAATCATGAACACATTGCGTGATTTCCGTGAAATTGTGCACCCACATTCCCACTAGGCCGAGGACGAAATGCCACATGAACAATTTCAACTCAGCCTCAAGGTGGCGCTATAACTGGCCGAAAACTGTTTTTACCTCTAACTGCACGGATCTGTGGATAACTTTGTATGCCAACTCCCTAGAGGCCAAGGAAAAACCTTTGCCTGGAATTCTTCACATCTGCTCATCCTGGTGGAGACCTGTGCCCAGTAGGGCACTTTTTCTAGTTGTTGTTGTTGTTGTGGTGGTGTGTTTTCGTATCCATCTCCCCTCCTCCCTCTCTCTCTCAAGCCAACCTAGACCCAGGCACTACTAGAGCTTTCTTCCCGTTGAAAGGGGAGGGTTGTTTGCCTCGCCGCCGTCGCCAAGCTCTTGCCCACTGCTCGTAAAACTTAACCCATTCTGACCTGAGATCAGATTCTAAAAATGTCTTCTACATCCTGACAGTTTTCCGAAAAAGCCGTGTTTCTATGTCAGTCGTTCTTCGACTTTAAAAAAATAGCAGAACCTACAAGCTCGTAGCGCGCCACCGAGTGGCGCGCTACGAGCTTGTAGGTTCTGCTATTTTTCAATAGCTAAAGCATAACATAATGCCAACACCAAAGGGGTTCCCGCCCAAATTGGATTAAGACTTCTGATTAAGGATTAAGAGATCTGATGCGTCACCTGCTGCGTCGCGTCACAGTGCCTCGAGCGAGACGCTGAACTCCTAAATGTTTATAGGTTCCCCGAACAACGACATTAAAACACATGCTACTTGTTGTAAACCAACTATAAATAGGCATAGGTGAGCAGAACAGTACATAAAAACGGTGTTAATTACTTACTGTGTTGCCGGGTAGCTTTCAGTCGACTAAAGAAGTTTGGTATGATGGGCCCAGTGGTCCTCAGGCGTCACTGCCTGGTACTGTACTGACTAGGGGTGTAACGATACCTTTTAACAGCCATGCGATACGATTCAATGATTTAAAATCGATGCAGTAACAATTTAGCAAAGAAATTACATCTGTGTGAAACATGTGGATAGTGCAAGTTCTTTTTAAGGGACAATGTATGAATATGGATATAAATAAGTAAACAGTGATTCTCTGGCGTGAACATAATATTTGAACACATAGACAAACCCGTACCTTGACATGAACACAGAGAACACACATTTATCGAACCTACATGTTTTATCGATAGTGAATGGAAAAGTAATTAAACCCCTCTATTTTATTTTATTCTTAAAATTGCTAAATACAATGCACAAGTACTTAGTATTAATACAAGTTTCAATACGGAAATAAGAGATTTCTGCCCAATGTGCTATTTGCGTTTTTTTTGTTTTTGTGTGTTTTTACTTTTATTTGTTCACCCTTTTGAATTTATTTCCAATAAAATGTCCAGTCATTCATAACTAACTATATCGCAACCTTGTATCTCCATATGTCCCTTTTTGTGTTTTCTTTGTAAATTAACGTCCTACTTGATCATACTACAGCGTCACACAAAAGTACCTAAAGTAGCAGATCTACAAGCTCGAAACACGGCTCAAAGCGACGGGTTTTGAACTTGCAGATCTGCTACTTTTGCTATTTTTGATTTACAATCCTTGAGAGTAACAGTTTTGGACATAAGGGGTTTCCACCCGTCAGGGAGACGATATGTAGTTACCATGAAGACAACAAGGTTGTGATTTGCTACAGAATAACTGTGTGAATAAAATCTGACTTGACTTCCTCAACGCCTGAAGATGTATGTGCAGGAAATTGACAACATGCTGCTTCAAGGATTCTTCCAAGAACTTTTTATGTGGCGCTGAAATCACATGCAGATGTACGTAAGGAAGGAATGTGAACGCTGTGATGAATGAGGGGAATCCTTATACGGCTCCTCGCTAGTATTTATTTCCCCTTTTCAGTTTGGCGTTCACATTAGTTCAGGTTAGTTTCACGAGTGGACAAGCAGTTTCAGTTTTAGGGGAATTCACTGGTTTTAGTCTATTGTTCTTTATTTAATTTGAGTTTTTCAGGAATTATGATGAAAGACTTGATCTTTAGTGAAGGTATAGGATGAAAGAATGCATGACATCAGATTTACAGGCAATTCGATGTGGTTTTAGTTTTGGTTTGCATTATTCAGTTTAGTTTTATTATTTAGTTAATGACATACTGTAATGTTTTCCTACATGTTTTACTAAGTGTTAACTGTAACAACACTTAAAGGACCACTTCGCCACTTTTCAACCTATCTTCATATAATTGGTCCTCACTAATAATCATGGTAAAATAGCAGTCTGTGTCTCATAGGAGCACTGTGGGCAGTTTAGAAAACCGTCCGCCAGTGACATCATCGATGGAGAATCCAAGCTAATAGAAATTGCAGGCTTTCTATTCCTGAAAAGCTGCAAATGCGAAAATGGAGGCCATCGTTCTAGGCGCAAAATGACACCTTTTGGGGTTTTCGGCTGTAAAAGAATGCTAGTTGTTCGGGGCGGGCCGAGCCTCGGGCATTAATTCTCAGGCCCGGTGGGAACTCCAGTCGATGCCCATGTGTGAGCTGAGATTGATCGGTCAGCCCGCTGAGGAGAACAAATCCGAGACAGATGTACCGTTAATTTATAGTAGGACGTTATAATGCCTATAATGGCATGTCCATAAATAGGGACAGCAGGTTGAGAGTGGTCAACTATTTAACGTTTAGGGTTCAAATCCCGCCTTGTGACCTGTGTAACCGTACCCTCCTTCCAACCCCCCCGTTGCTCGTGTCTGCCGTCTATTAAAAGCCAGCTTTTCAAGGGTTTTGCTGAGACAGCAGAATTAGGCCACAGAAAATAGGCCACGCCAAAAGGTAAAATATGGTCCAACTATGTGTCACGGCCGCTCTTCAAAGCACATGTGAACGCTTGGAGTCTGGGCTTTGGAACCAGCAGGTGTGCGACACACACACACACACACACACACACACACATCGGTAGGAGAAACCCCAGGTGTGTGGGGTGTGTGATTGATGGAACCAGTTTAAACGGAGCAACACGTGGAATGCCTTAACAAGGGAGTAGGAATCCCTCACTCATTCCCTGACTGACTGACTGAGACAGAGGTCACAGCAGAGAGAGAGCTAGGTAGAGGGAAAGAGAGAGAGAGAGAGAGAGAGAGAGAGAGAGATGGGGTAGAATGACTCTCGTCCTTTTATCCTGTGCCCACACATCTGCACTTCTCTCCTCCGTTCCATTAGTCCTCCCTTCCTCTCTCTCTCTCTACATCTGGAAGAGAGGTCAGACTTTGGCACACATTTCTGTGTGTGTGTGTGTGTGTGTGTGTGCGTGCGTGCGTGCGTGCCAAACTAAATCGGTCACGTTGTGAGCTTGTAGATCTGTTATTTTTGCTGAAGAGACCACGACCGTTTTACTAAGTCTAGACGGTCTAAGTGGTTAAACTGAAGTGAGAAGCATTCTGCGTCACGGCATCCTGATATAAATCTGTGTGTGTGTGTGTGTGTGTGTGTGTGTGTGTGTGTGTGTGTGCGTGTGTGTGTGTGTGTGGTATGAGGGTCTTACTTGGCTGTTGTTGCGTGCTTCAAAGTCGTCCTGGGCTGAGATCTTCTCCTGGGCCAGCCTGTTGTAGCTCTCTCTCAACAGGAAACACACCAGCCACTTGTATGCATGCAGGGCCACTGGGGGAGCACACACACACACACACACACACACACACACACACACACACAGTGCACATCAAGTCAGTTTATGCACACGTCACATTCACAGTCAACATCCAGAGTTCTAATTGATCCTGAAACTAAAGCAGACTGGACGTGTTTTTCGGGACACCCGTGTGCCCTATGGTAGGTACCTTCACATGTTCTCCCCATGTCCCATAGGGTAGGTACCCTCACATGTTCTCCCCATGTCCCCTATGGTAGGTACCCTCACATGTTCTCCCCATGTCCCCTATGGTACGTACCCTCACATGTTCTCCCCATGTCCCATAGGGTAGGTACCCTCACATGTTCTCCCCATGTCCCATAGGGTAGGTACCCTCACATGTTCTCCCCATGTCCCCTAGGGTAGGTACCCTCACATGTTCTCCCCATGTCCCCTATGGTAGGTACCCTCACATGTTCTCCCCATGTCCCCTAGGGTAGGTACCCTCACATGTTCTCCCCATGTCCCATAGGGTAGGTACCTTCACATGTTCTCCCCATGTCCCATAGGGTAGGTACCCTCACATGTTCTCCCCATGTCCCCTAGGGTAGGTACCTTAACAAAACACATGCAGTAGTACTGCCTCGTCCTGCCCAGCTAGGGCGCCTGATGGAGGGGAAAGGAACTGGTTGGAATAAAGTGTTCCTTCCACGCGCTACAGTATGTCCAGCCGGCGAAACTCCCCCCTGTCAGGCGATAAGTGTGTGTGTGCTGCTTGAAAGAAGCATGAGCTCAGTTCGGGGCTCTCCCCAGGCTGGCAGAGGGAGAGTAGCATAGGCATTGGCACCAGGTGAAAAAAAAAAGGGTTACGAAATCGTGGGATAAAAAAAAAAGAAAGACACTGCCTTCCCTGTAACTCGGTACCAAGGTTCAAACTGCATGACAGATGACTTTTAGTCCCAGATATTGATTGTGGCATTGTGTGATTTAGTTGTAGACTGAAAAACATATATAATAAAAAATAATCGTGTGTCACGCCAGCATGGCGAGGACCCCTGGCTATAACTTAACAGAGTGAGTAGACTTATAAGGCAGCCGAGAGGAGCATTCCTGACTATAATGTATAAGTCAGCAGCATATGGAACAGAGTGTGTGTGTGTGTGTGTGTGTGTGTGTGTGTGTGTGACAGAGAGGAAGAGAAGCACGTATGTTTTTTCACTTCCAGCCATGTGGAGAGGATATCATTAGCGCACACGCACACACACACACACACACACACCTGACCCTTAGGAGAGATCAAGTTATTTGGCACACTTTATTAGAAAAGTGTGCGTGTGTGTGTGTGTGTGTGTGTGTGTGTGTGTGTGTGTGTGTGTGTGTGTGTGTGTGTGTGTTTACATGTCTGTGGAGGTGAAGGGTAGGTTACGTAGTTCAACTGGTGTGTGTGTGTGTGCGTGCGTGTGCGCACACAACAGCATAACACTAAACATAAGGACTTGGAGAAACCAGAGATGAAGCGTTGAGCTGCAGTTCTAAAGTGAAACAGCATGCTTGCTGTATCTGTACCTACCGAGCGCCAGCGTGTCAGCATGTTATTATAGATGACATTTTCCAGAAATGTCCACAACTTTTCATGAAGACATCCAAAATAAATCAGAGCTGTGCTCCGTTTATGTTTGAAGTGAGCCGTGGTGGAATGTAACTTAAGTACTGTACTTAAAGGAGAATTCCATGTTAGAAGGCTTTCTTACCTTTATTTGTAGTTGTTACGTCCCCACCAAAGAGGTCCAGGAAATGAATAGACCGATAAGATCGGCTAACGTGTCATCAACGCCAATCACAGCCAGTAGGCTCCAGACGAGCTGATCGGCTAGATAAGATCGGCGTAATAAGTAACCTACTGGGAATTATCGGTTGATTCAGTTTCAGTCGAAACGGCTGTATTTTGTGCTAAACCTCCTTATTGGCTATTTCCCCACCATAAACCATATTGAATGGGGATATGGGGTTGTGTTGTGCTAATTCGCTTATTTCCATCGCTCAAAATTATTATTTTTTTGTATATATCCTCTCTTCATAATGTAAATAATATCCCAAGCGGCACACTTTACTACTTATTTCGATGGAAATAAGCAAATTAGCAAAACACCCCATAGCCCCATTCAATTCCCATTCACTTCAATGCAATTCATTGAGGGCTTATGGGAGGGGAAATAGCCAATAAGGAGTTTTTGCACACAAAAAAACACCTGGACCTCTTTGGTGGGGACGTAACAACTACAAAGAAAGGTAAGAAAGTCTTCTAGCATGGAATTCTCCTTTAAGTACAATATTGAGGTTTTGTCTTTACTTAACTATTTCCAATTTTCAATACTTTTAATTCTACTCCCAGGGGAAAATATTGTACTTTTACTCCACTACATTTATTAGAAAAATGTAGTTACTAGTGTTAGGATATTGTGCTCTGGGGCAGCAGAGGGTTTCACATATACATGTATCATTCCACATCCTCCATGGTTTGTTTATTATGTTGGCACCATCTCTATACGTCACAACATTGGAAGCCGGTCACGGAACGTCATAAATGGACGTCATCACAACGGGACCAGGAGGAAGGACATTTTTGGAAAGCATGGTGGTTCATGAGTGTGGAGAGTGGTTTGAGGACTCGACTTAACAACGACCCATACATACGGAGGCCACAGCTAAACTACACCGGACCAGAAGATAAGCGACGGATGGATAGCGCTGTCCTACGGAGGCTTATAGTTCACGGGTGGGTTGAGACTGAGAGTAGTGGAACTTCGCGTATTGGGGAATGTTGTTAATGACATCATGTGTCAGTGTTGTGCATCAAAGACTATTACAGAAAAAGGAGAAAAAACCCTATGGGGGGGGGGGGGGAAGAAAAAAAAAGAAAACAAATCAAATCAATAAAAATAATAACAACGCGGGTTGTTATCCCCGCAACTGAACTGCGACATATCCAGCACCTCGCTTCGGCTGTGTGGGCGAACGATAGAGCCAGCAGGTGAGTGGAACTGTGGGTTGTTGTTGATAAGAAGGGGGGGGGGGGGGGGGGGGGGGAAGACACCGTTTCATGCACGTGTTATGTGCAAGGACTCATGTCTGTTGTCTAAGCATGCAGACACGCACGCACACACGCAAGCATGGACACATGCTTGGCATATGTGGTGAGACGTGGCCTCCCTGGCTTTAAAAAGGTGTGTGTGTGTGTGTGTGTGTGTGTGTGTGTGTGTGTGTGTGTGTGTGTGTGTGTGTGTGTTTTCCATGGATGGGCATTTGACCCTGAAAGGGAAAAAAGTGTGCACAGCAATGGGAATGCATAGAGAGAGAGAGAGAGAGAGAGAGAGAGAGAGAGAGAGAGAGAGAGAGACAGAGAGATTTACTTTTACGTCATACTCAGAATGGCCGCCATGTGATCAAGGTCAATGTTTGTAAACAACAAACCAAAAAGTATGAGCAAGTGAGCGAAACACCAAAACTCATCTTCAATTTTATCAATTTCTTTTCTTAATTGTTGGACTACCATTTGATGCGATTTAGCCTCTCAGACCCAAAACTGAATGTTTTGTTGTTGTTGGATAGGATTTTGTCCACAATGCTGCATTGATGTTGGTACCATAGGAGAGATAACAGGCAAACGTTGATCTCTAATTGTGTACTGTATGTACAGTAGACTTATTGTAAGTTAATAATTATGAGAGTTAAAGATCTAGAAGGGTCCATTTGGTCACCGACTCTCATCATCATTTAGCTGGGGACCACCTGGATCCCCCTCAAAGACCACTGGTTGAAAACCACTGCTCTAAGGACATTTCCTGGCTTCTGTAAAACACATCTCTTCACAAACACCCTAATCACCTTATTGGTCTAACGCAGTGGTTCACAACCTTTTGTGGATTGCCCAATTGAAAATCTCAAAAGCATTTCTGTCCCTACAAGCTCACATAGCGCACAACTAAATACATTCTTACAGGGTGACAACGCCCATGTTTAGGAGGTGTGCACAATTTCATAGAACTGGCGAGCTTTGGAATGACGTTATCTTCTGAATACCAAGTGTGGATTGACCCTGCTCAAGGCCATGTTAGAAGTAGGATCTCTGCCAGGGTTGGGTAGAAGGCATGCAAGGTGCCACATTCATATCTCGTATGTCTGCCAGGGTTGTATCTCTCTGGCAGACGAGCCCTCCATCGTTGCTTCCAGTCATCTCCATAAATCTGGCCAGCACTTTGGTGCTTCGCGCTCCTCCATCATAAAAGCGTTTAAACTATTGATCAAACCTGAAGTAGCACGTCACTGACTCCCCTGTGGAAGCCAATGGCTGCCAAATCCCTGCTTCCGTCACAGAAAGCTCCACTTGGCAGCAGCGCCTGACGAACACAATAAACCAGAGCAGCCGATGTACTGAATGTGGTTTAGGGTGTTTGGTCTGTGGCCACACGGGCGTGCTGGCCAAGTCAAACAGGCACATCCCAGGGCAGCCTCCCCACCCTGCGGGGGTCCTTCCTACCCCAGGGGAGCAATCCCTGGTCTGCTACAGTGGGTGAAAGAAGTACCGGTACTCTGATTGTGTTTAGTAGCAAAAGTAGCAATTCCGCACTGTACAGTACAAATGACTGTTACAAGTGAATGTCAATTGAGTAACAAATTAACGATACAAAAGTACTGGCATCAAAAATATATTTAAAAGTATAAAACTCATGATGGCCCTTTTCACAAGAATTGTGAAAATAGCTGAGCTACAAGCTCACAAAGCTTCGCATCGTGATGCGTTATGAGCTTGAAGATCAGCTATATTTGAATATCCACAGTATAAAAACGGGGCTTAAATGCGTAATGTATGTTTTGTAATAATAATCTACACGTAAATTTACAGTAAGTAACTTGTAACCAAAGTTTCCGTATAAATAGTTGCCTCTGAGATGCTAGTAAAAGTATTGAAAAATTGTGCTTAGTAAGTACTTAGTTATTTTAGCCGCTGGTCTGCTGCGTAGTAAGGCAGCTGTGAGAGACGCAGCCTGACAGAAAGAGAAAACATGACCAGGCACTTTCCCCCAAGATGTCCGCTCACACCGCCGCCCGGGGCGGGGGAGCGCCGTTAATGTGTCCGCCAGGCAGGCGGACTCTTTGAAGTGGAACGCCACAGTGATTTGTGTGCACGTGTGTCACAGAGAAAGAAAGGTGGAAAGACTTTTGTGTGTGTGTGTGTGTGTGTGTGTGTGTGTGCGTGTGCGTGTGTGTGTGCGCATGCGTGTGTGTGTGTGTCCTTGTCCTACCTGCTGAGTCCATGCATTGCTCCACTCCAGTGGCAGTGAATCTGCTCTCCAGGATGGCCTCCGTGTTTTCCAGGAAGTCCACAGACTGCAGGGGAGACTGGGTCCGTGTGCCACCTGCAGCCAGATCCAGTACAGACACTGTAGTTCTCTCAACGGTTTACCTTCAAGCACCTCCCATTTGGCTCCCAAATTCAATTCAATTCCATGTTATCCGAGCACCAAATCACAACAAGTTGTCTCAAGACACTTTACATATTATCGATGCTGTCGGAGCAGAAACCTCTTACATCTCCTTATCTTAACTTTTTCGTAAATGAACACCCTACTTGATCATACCACAGCGTCACACAAAAGCAACAAAAGTAGCAGATCTACAAGCTCGAAAAGTGGCGCAAAGTGACGAGTTCCCCACTATTCAAAACTAAACTGGAGTCAGGCAACGTTGCTATGACGACGTGGTTATACTGAACTCATATAAATCATGTTCGCCATTTTGCTCTCATTGGAAGAACTTGTTTGTCTTGTGCTGTTCAACTTTTTTTACTCCCGGAATATACAGACATTATCTAGAGTCGTAAATAATAGAGACAGCACAGGATTTCACCTCCCATCCACTTGCATGGAGCGCATGAGGCGTTTTCACCCCTTCTTCCGGGTTGGAAAAGTGGTGGGCCCCGCCCATTTTGGGCCTATCTACGTCATAGAAGTGCATTCCATTCAACAGAGCTTTCATGAACGCACCGGGCCGAAAGCGACTCGTGCGTGCGCGTCACATAGTGGCGTAGATAGGCGTAGATAGGCCCAGTGCCGTTCCAGCTGCAGTACCTACGATACGAGCATGTCCATTTGTCTTCAATGCCTCCTCTCGGTGGCCAGGGCTTGAAACTCATGCATCTCTCTGGTCAATGGTAAACAACTCCACTTCCCATGATGCCCTGGGAGTCTCCCTCTGAACTAATCATAGAGTATTAAAAGGATAGAGACTGAACCGGAGCGACAGCCCCGCCCTCCCCCGCTATTAATTTCAGTGGAAGTTGCTCAGTGGCGTTTTAAAGCACCCGGAAGAACCGTCTACTTCTGCGTTTTTTCCCCCGATTTGGACACCAAATTTGGTGTCCAAATCGGGGAAATGTGTTTCCTCGTCATAACTCTGAGAGCCTCAACGTTGGAGAGCCTCACTGGGGGCTTGGAACTAATGCATCTCTCTGGTCAAAGGTAAACAACTCAACTTTCCATGATGCCTTGGGAGTCTCCCTCTGAACGTTAGAGTGTATATGAATAGAGACGGCACCCAGAGGAAACCCTGAGGCGAAATGGACATAGTGGCCGAATTTGATATTGCAGCCTGGCCCCAAACACATGAACGTGCTGGTCCGTTGACTATCATTGTGCACGTTCACGACGGAGGCACGCTCGTGCACATTTGTGCGCGCTCGTGCACGTTCAACGGCAGGGCGTTCATGTGTTTGGGGCAAATCCATCCCAGAATGCACTCTGTTCCTACCCGGAAGGAGGAGTGAAATCGCCTCATGTACTTTTCAGCAACTTAATGCAAGTGGATGGAAGGAGAACTCGGATGCCGTCTCTATTCATATATACTCTAAGCTCTGAACTCATACATCTCTCTGGTCAAAAGTAAACAACTCAACTTCCCATGATGCCTTGGGAGTCTCCCTCTGAACGTGTGTGTGTGTGTGTGTGTGTGTGTGTGTGTGTGCGCGTACCATGTTGCTTGGCGTGCATCCATCCCAGAAGGTAGTTGCTGGTCTGCTGCAGCAGAACATTGTTGTCTCCTTCATACGTAGCATTGGGATCGTTGTCGTCGCGTAGAGTCCCTAGCCTGTTCACTGGAAAACACACAACACACAGTTATACACAAGCACCGTACATACACACCATAGTGACCATACAGGACGGAAATACACAAACAAATACAACTCAGCAGACATTGTGGAAGGAGGAAGGGAGCGATAATAAGCTGGTCAAGTTTATTAGCATGTCCTAATCGCTAACTAAGGACTGATGTGGTCTGAAGTTCATTGAATTGAGAGGAGTGGTTTACTGGCTGCCATGGTGAAGATGCATTGAATTGAGTGAGGAGTGGTTTACTGGCTGCCATGGTGAAGATGCCGAACGCATTACAACATCCCGGCTTCCTCTCCTCCCCCATCCTGTTTCACTAATCTGTCTTGTGTTAATAAATCTACTACTGTGCTGTACACTGCAAAATCCTTAGTCTTAACCACTTAAGCCCTGGCAATATACTTTGTTGTGTGAAGGGTGAAGAAAACCGATAATAGATCAATCTCTCAACGCTATTTTGAAAAATAGCCAGGTTCAAAGTGATTAACTGAACGTCCAACTCGAGACTCTTGAATCACCTCCACACCCTCCTGTCTAGCATCGGAGAACCTTGAGCTCTGTGCCGTTAGCTAAGCTGTTACGCAGCAGTGTGTCTACGTATAGTAGGTGAGCTCTGTGCCGTTAGCTAAGCTGTTACGCAGCAGTGTGTCTACGTATAGTAGGTGAGCTCTGTGCCGTTAGCTAAGCTGTTACGCAGCAGTGTGTCTACGTATAGTAGGTGAGCTCTGTGCCGTTAGCTAAGCTGTTACGCAGCAGTGTGTCTACGTATAGTAGGTGCCGGTGGTGCGCCTAAAGTCTAACAATGGAAACTACCCTGGACTTGACTCAGTCTGGGACCAAGGGGGACTCTTCCCCCACTCGAGTTACAGCAACCTCCGTTCACTTCATGGAACAAGTCCAATAGCGTCTCTTCTACATAAGTAGAATTGGCGAAGAGTGATAAAGGCCTGAACTGGAAGTTACAATTTACAATTCAGGCATTTAGCAGATCCAGAGCGACTTACATTAAGCAAGAACAAAAAGCATGGCAAAACATCACATATATAAAAAGTAGTTATCATCAAACATGCGTGAGCTAAGAACGTAACAGTGGAATATCTATATAATAAAAACTATACAAATAAACTATACATATACTATACTATGCTATACATATGTACTATGAAGTGCTATGACTACATACAATGCAACTCTAGTGATGTCTACATGACATGCTATAGGTCTGTATCAAATGCTATCTAAGTCTACTAAAGTGCTATCTAAGGGGGTAGGGTAAGTGCTACGGGCCATGATGGAGTCTGAAAAGGATGGTTTTCAGACTACGGCGGAAGATTGGGAGTGATGCTGCAGTTCTGACTGTAATGCATTCCATAGTTTTGGAGCCAGAAGGGAGAAGAGTTTGGGACGTGTGGAGCGTTGTCCCGGCATTTCTAATGAGGGTACTTCCAGCTTCCCTGCGTAGGCCGATCTGAGTTGACGGAATGCATTGGAGTCTGTGGGCTTTAGTGTGACAAACGAGTTACATGAACCACGTGATGTGACCAGGCGGTTTTCTGCCCTCTCATTGGCAGAACTCTCCTATAGACGCCCGACAAAGCCGGTGAACGCCCAGACCCTGCGGCGCCGATGGTGAGCGGCTACTTTACCACTGTGCCACCGGAGCGCCTCGTGTGTGTGTGTGTGTGTGTGTGTGTGTGACACTCACTAGCCAGGTAACCGTGTCCCCCGCAGGCCTCTCTACACTCCTGTATTCCTCTCTGAGCCGTCCACGATCCTAGAGGCTTCATGGAGCATCCCAGGGCATGGATCTCCCTGCCCAACTCTGCCTGTACACACGCACGCGCACGCACGCACGCAGCCATGCACACACACACACAAACACGTGTCAATTCATGTACATGGCCCAGCTAGGCTTCCAAAAAGTCCCGCCCCCTTTAGGAATGACGAGTGGCCCAGGAAATGATTCCCCATTCATTTTCCCCGCATAGGCTTTTCAAAAAGTATTTATCTAAAGACGTTTACGCCGCGGACAAAGCCAACTCGGATCGTGACAAATCATGACGATAAACACAATGTTCTGGGCCGATCAAATGATTAGTAAGAAGAAAAAACAAAACTAAAAGTGTTGTACCCTCCCCACACACACACACACCTGTCTCTCGCTGCGATCTTTCATCATCTGTCCGATCTGGAGCTCAACGAAGTTCATGAAGACAGTCTTAGAGAAATGGTCCAGAGCATAGCATGCTGCTAGGTACGGAAAGAGACGCCACTGCTACTTAGAGAGAGAGGAGAGGAGAGGAGAGGAGAGGAGAGGAGAGGAGAGGAGAGGAGAGGAGAGGAGAGGAGAGGAGAGGAGAGGAGAGGAGAGGAGAGGAGAGGAGAGGAGAGGAGAGGAGAGGAGAGGAGAGGAGAGGAGAGGAGAGGAGAGGAGAGTTTAAAAGGGTCTACTCTATACAGTACATTCCATTGACTGAAATAAAAATGTCAATGAAAACAGATCTAACGCAGACATGTTTTCCAGGTATAAAAATGTTATCCTGGCCTTAAAATGTATTTTCTCTTGACTAAAGAGCTGGGGAGACAGGGAGACCGCTGTTTACTGAACAAACATTCTCCTGCTTTCGGCTAATTCCCACGGAGTCTCCATCTGGTTCCGTTTTCTGCATCTTCCCTCTATGACTCCTCTTTTTTTCATATAGAAGTGTATATAATATTTGTACATCTCTAAATTTAAATAATTTTAAATAAATACCTACTTCAATCAAGCAATCAATCAATCGATCAATCAACCCTAACCGCACGTGGAAGACACGGGTGAGTCTTAACCGGCCACGGCCATAGAGTAAGACAGAGTTACGGCATTGAGGGGGCAGAAAACAGCCTGGTCACGTAGACCAGACTCCAATGCAGTCCGTAAACTTCCGGTTGACCCTATTTGACAAACCAATAGAAGTCTTTGTAGAAGAGCATGGCACCATGAAGTGAACAGAGTTGTCGTAACTCTGTCTTACTCTTACTCTATGGCTCTGTGTCGGACTAACAGGACGTCGGACTAACTCGTGCCCCCCGAAAGTCCCTCCCTTCGTGGGACAGAGAACTGTGTCGCCTCCATCTGGGTCTGACCTGTAGCTGGTACTCCAGGACAGGGATCTCGGTGTCTTTGGGTCCAAACTGCCTCCTGGTGGCAGAGAAGCGTACTGCCACGGTCAGCGCCAGCTTCAGGTTGGTCACCGCCATCCTGCAGATGGACACCCTGCCCCCCGACAAAGCTCCCAGAGAGGCCCCGAAACGCTTGTTGGGGTCCTGGAGGGACGGAGGAGGAGGAGGACTTTTATTGTAATATGGGGTAAACATCAGTGGTGGAAAAAAAGTACTACTATCAATACTGCAATGTAGAACTACTCTGTTGCAAGTAAAAGTCCGGAATAAAAAAAACTTACTTGAGTAAAAGTATTGGAATCAAAATGTACCAAAAGTAGGAAGCATGCAGAAGGTCCCATTTCACAAGTTTTCAAAATAGCACAATTTTAAATGAGCAGATCTACAAGCTGCGATGCACATCTACAAGTTCACAATCACAACGCGAGCTTATTGTGAGCTTGTATGTGGATCTGGTATTTTTTGGCAATTTTGACAACTAAGGAATGGCTCAGGAAACAAACAGTGCTACTCTGAAATAACATTATTTAACACAAAGTTCTAAATGAAACAAACAGCACGAAGTTGAGACACTTCAATTGGCTTTCCTCGGCACGGAATCTCTGTCTCCCAGACAGACACGGATACAGTAGAAATCCCAACCCCGTCCACAGCTTCCTCCTCCAGCGTTTTCCCAGCATACGACAAATTAAGGTAAATATTTAAGAGGGCTGCCAAAGTGTGAATCATCTGTCATTGCCTCTACTGGGCCATAAACAGTTCCAGGTTATTAACCCATTTTTGGCGGGAACCCCATTTGGTGTTTTAAGCATTATGCTAAGTACTTTAGCTATTGAAAAATAGCAGATCTACAAGCTCATAGCACTTGTAAGTCTGCTATTTTAGAAAAATTGTGAAAATGTGGCGCAAATCATTGAATATATATTTCAGAGCAAACATTTTTAACTAAAATATTGGTTTCTGGGGGGTCCCTGGAACTACATATTTTGAGATGGGGGTCCGTGGCCCAATAGAGATAATTATGGGGGTCCTTGACATGAAAAAGGTTGAGCACCACTGACATAGAAACATGGGTTTTTCAGAAAATAAATGATTTAGAAGCCTTTTTTTTAATCGACCTCAGTCCAAAATGGGTTAAGACAGTTCTGTCAGGAGCGCCACTGACCCTTGGCTATATTTACGTCTCTCGTGGGGAAGAAGGTAGGAACTAGGAATGTTTCCATGAGATATGCTAGTGGTCCAGAGCTTAAAAAGACAAAGAAACGGAAAGAAAAAGAAAAGATTGAGAAGCACTGTTCTGTTCCTTTCCCATGTTTGCCCTTATTCTGTTCTGTTAAGTTTCCACTCATGTGGAACTGATTCATTGCAACTTACTGTATGAGCGAGCAGACACCTGTGATTGATTATATGATGTCTTATAACGGTAACTCAACCAGGCCATCCGCTAGACCGCTACACTCTTTCCCTTCTTGAGATTATAACTCCCTTTTTCTGTGGAAGTTCTCGACGTCCCACTTCCCAGAAACTGACGGCATGACGGGTTATCGTTCGTCACCAGGTAATTTACTGCGGACCACCAGTTCAAAACCAGAAGACTAAAATATGAATTAACATTAATTCAAAAGACTACGACTAACACACCAGGTGGAAAAATGGGGTACAAAATTGTGGGATACAAATTTAAAGGAAAAAGAAAATGCTGTCAAAATCATCACTGCTGCATTGTGGTCCCAAAGCGGCTACTATCTCCAGTCTCCCGGGGGAAACCATAAACACATAACTGCTCCACTGTGTGATCACAGCTCGCTGACACTGCTGAACACTCTTTAACACTCTTAAACACCCGTAAACTGTTTGTTTATCCTGATACATGGTGTGTGTGTGTGTGTGTGTGTGTGTGTGTGTGGTGTGTGCGTGTGCGTGTGCGTGTGTGTTTCATTGGGTCAGGAATATATCTCTCACACTGGCCAGTTCCCATCATTCAGATGCACCCAGAGCAACCCCATGCTGTCTTTTAACAGGTTGTGTGTGTGTGTGTGTGTGTGTGTGTGTGTGTGTGTGTGTGTGTGTGTGTGTGTGTGTGTGTGTGTGCGCGTGTGCCATCTGAAAATATTTACAAGCACAGCAGCAGCATGAAAGATCATGATCACAACGGAAAACAAACTGGTGTGCTAGAACCGTCTTCTCTCCATAAATGGCCCCATTCTCAGACTGTCCTTTAACAGAGATGCTATACTAAATGGTCATATAAGGATGTATTCTAAAGATAAGGGCGACACAGAAATAGTTACACAAGTACACAGTCAGGTCAGCTGCTAGATTGACAGCTGCAGTCGCAGTTAGAATGAGTACGTTGATGCTGTGAAATGTGGCTGACTACTAGCATTGACTGAGATACAGAATAATACGTTATATTATTTGGCATTCTAAAATATATATTACACTTCACACCGCCCACCTTGAAGGGGGTGACGTAGTGGCCGTCTACAGTGACGTCTCCTGTCTTGTTCAGCAGGTTCTCCCGTGGAATCCTCACCTTGTGGAACATCGCAAACCTGCACAGGAAAGAAAATCCACCTGTCAAATTAGGTCTCAGAGGCATGCCCACAGGAGTCCACACTGCTTCTTTTCACCTAACAGGGGGGTTTCCCCGGTTGGACGTAGCGCATGGAAGGTACACGTTATTCCAACCAGTTCCTTTCCCCTCCATCAGGCGCCCCGGCTGGCCAGGGGGAGGCCGTTTAGAGAGTAGAGACCAGGATTACTGCATGTTTTTTGTGACGGTATACCTACCTTGGCTTAGGGGACACGGGGAGAATGTTTTTCCTTGTTTTTCCTTTCCGACTGCTGAGTTGGGAGTCCCACTCCACCCAAAATCATGTTTTTTTAAGCTTATCTGTTAAAATCCTGATGGGTTTTGGCCCTCTGATCAATCAAACAGTATAATCCTTTAGAGAAAACCCAAACATTAAAGGTTTTCATGACATACATTTTCATTTGTTTTTCGTTTTTCTTTTAGGTTTTATGACCTCAATTACACCCAAAAAACCTGAACTTTGAACATTCAGTGAATTTTCTGTGGTCTGGAAACAGGCAAACCAGTGAAAACAGTGACATCAGCTGGCAAATCCAATTGACATATATGGGATTTGCTGGCTCTTACATCACAAACAGCAGGAAAATCATAGCACTTGTTTGAGCCAGAAAACCCTAGACCACAGAATGTTAAAAGTTAAAAGAAATTCAGTGCAATTGAGCATTACAAAAACCTTTTTTTAATGTCACAATCCCTATAATATTCGGGTCAAATTTGGATACAGAGCCTGTGAGCCTCTACTGCTCTGTTAGTGCAAAACAGTTGTTGGACTTTGGGTTATAGTGTGTAGCGTAGTGCCCGTTCAAACAGAAGACACAGATTTATTTCTAACCTATAATGTTTTCATACATTAGAAATAAGTGCAGCAATGGAAACCAAACAGGTGAATGAAATCAAGATAAATTTGTATTCATGGTCATGCAGGCCTCGACTCGACATGTCATCACGCAGCACGTTTTCATTCAAAGGAAATAATTAAAACTGGATTTTTATGGACTTACAAAAATGTCATTGTTTTGGCATTTATTGTTAGTTACAGTATGCCCATAATGGTGACCACACCACGGATATGCTCATTTCACTACATCGTCGTCATTATGTCACCTACCCATTGTCCAGTCCATTCTGACCCAGCTTCTTGCCCATGTCTCCCACCAGAACACCAGGCATGGCCAGCAGGGTCTTAGGATCTCTCACCTAGCGCGCACGCACACGCACACGCACACACACACACACACACACACACACACACACACACACACACACACACACACACACACACACACACACACACACACACACACACACACACACACATCAAATCTTAGGATCTCTCGCAGACTATACCACACGAATAAATACACAACAAGACCTATACTGTAGTCACTACAGTATTAGGTCTTGTTGTGTATGTATTCATGTAACACAACATGGTTCACATACATGTACACTGCAGTGTACGTGTGTGTGAACCATGTTGTGTTGCTCACTGCAACAGAACTGAAGGACCAAAGCTGTATGTTGTGAAGCTCAAAATAAATAATTACAATACATTGGAGGTACTAGTGCTTATTTCACAGTTTTAATTTCACTGCAAGCAGGGCCAATGTTTAAGTAGGCATGCGTGAGAATATTCCTCCATTGTTCCTCCACATTTTTTTTAGAATAAGACTATCGTCTCTGTCGGGTGGAAACCTCCTATCTCCAAAACAGTGTTCAAATTAAAAAAGAGCAAACGTGGCAGATCTACAAGCTCAAAATGCACTGCTTCGCATCACATTTCAAGCTTGTGGATCTGCTACTTTTGATGCACTCGTGTGACGCTGCAGTATGATCACGTAGTGTGATCATTTACAACAACAACAAATGGAGATAAGAGGTAACGGCCACCGATCGGTGATCGGCCAAATGACTCGATCGGTGATCGGCAATTATATATACTATATATCTGAATGACTTTTATATATTATAATACTACTATAATAGTATAATCAGAGATTAAAATAGGGTGCATTTTGCATCCCAAAACGCAGTTTATAGTTAAGGGGCCATTAGCTTTAGTTATAATAATCATTTCTTCTTCTGTTTTCTACATGAAGATAACCACATTATAACCATATAAAATTAAATGGGAGTTAAATGCTGCAATTTGTAAAAAAATAAACTAAATATGACTCCTAATGTCGTTGAAGTGGGACTCATAAAATGTCCCTGGGACTCATCTAAAAGACCATCCCTGCATCCCGGGACATTGAAAACCTATTTACATCACTGTATAATATCATTTTGCATCTTTGTGACAGGCCTAAACATTCTCCCCTTCCTCCCCACACACACACAGGAACAGATTTGATGGGTTTTGACTTTTGACATATAATAATTGTGGAAATATTCAAATTCTCCCCTTGCACAAAAGGTCGGTACGGGCTGATCGTGAGAAAAACAATCAGTGGTCGGTCCAAAAAACCTGATCGGGGGCATCTCTGGTTATAGTAATAATGTCCGTTTGAAAGCAGGGCCACCCCAACCAAACACTCCACTGGACAGATCTGCAAACTAAACAAAGTTGACTGGCTGAATAATACCCAAAAGTTCAGCCGAGGACATTATATCCACTTTAATACCTTAATACTGACAAACCAACTAGTGTTAAACCGTCTTTAATACACTTTATGAGACATTTATTGAGACTAAATAGGACAGCGCTGCACTCTGTCACTTGTTAATAGCCTGGAAAAAATCTCTCGCTTGAGATCCGCCTGTTGTATATCGTCGGTGGCGGGCAGACACCTCTTATATGTCCATAACTCCATATGTCACTTAACGTGCTACATCATCATCGTACAAGAGTGTCACACAAAATTTGTGAAAATAGCCGATCTACAAGCTCACAACGTGTTGCAACGCGACACGTTGTGAGCTTGTAGATCGGCCATTTTCACTATTTCTGAAAATTGTCGTTCGGTTTCCTGAAACGCAATGATTTTGGAGGTGTGAGGTTTCCACCCGACAGCGGCGATATTTTAAAGGTTTTTTTTATGACTGGGTTACTGTCCATGTGCCACACTACACAGGGTTGCACACACGGTACAGTACACTTTGTGACCTTAAAAGGTAAAAACAACATCACTAATGGTCCATAAAATACAGCGCTCTAGTATCGTGTTTGATCTGAAAAGAAAAGAAACCGAGGGTAAAAGCATTTTTCGGTGTTAACTGGTGGTACTTGAGCCACTTGAGCCTAGTTTATACTGGGTTGTACGACGGTATCACATGACCAAAATAGCCAATCTACTTTCATCAGTGGTGGAAAAAGTATTCACACGTTAAGTACTACTTACTTAAGTACTGTAAACGTGTCTAACCAGCTCAGTGGCCTTGTTAATAATAATAATAATAATAATCTTTATTGTCCCGAAGGATATTTGTCTTCACAATCTGTTCAACAGTTCAACACCCACATCAAACATCAAAAACAACACAGAGCACATAGCACCAAGACAAAAACAAAAAACAAAAAACAAAACATGAGTTCCCCACTGTGTACAGAACCATCCTATCGGCGGGGCAGTTTGTTTAATGCCGCGATGGCTGAGGGGACAAAACTCCTACTAAAACGGACCTTTTTCCAGGGCAAGGTCCTGTATCTTTGTCCAGATGGCATGAGGTTAAAGAAACGATACAGAGGATGATCAGTGTCATTTGATATCGAGAGTGCTAGTCGTGTGATGGCGTTATTGTTCATATCAGAAAGTGTGGGTGTAGGAAGTCCGATGATTTTGGAAGCAATACGGGTGATACTGAAAAGTTTGTTCCTGTTAGGCATGGACAGTATGGTGTAGAAACATGCAGAACAGTACAACAGAACGGGTTGAATAATGCTTTTGTACAGTAATAGCAAAAGATGAGGAGCAACAGATAGTGATCTTAATTTACGGATTACATGGAGTCTTTGCTGAAAGGGATTGATGTAATGTGTTGATCAAACCTAAGTCTATTGTCCAGTGTGAGTCCAAGATATGTGAAGCTGTCTACCTGTTCTATTGTTTTACCATTAATGAGGAGTGGGTTAAGTCCAGTGTGGGTTGTTGTTTCAAAGACCAGTTCTTTTGTTTTGACCACATTCAACTCTAGATAGTTGTCAGTGCACCACTAGAGTATCCGCCCTGAAACTGGGAGGTTGGGGTTCGATCCCCGGCCGGGTCATACCAAAGACTGTAAAAATGGGACCCGGGCCAGTGCCTCCCTGCTTAGCACTCAGCACCAAGGTTTGGATTGTGGGGTTAGATCAACTACAAATGATTCCCGAGCGCGGCACGGCTGCAGCTTACCGCTCCAAGAGATGGGTCAAATGCGGAGAAAGGATATATTGCATACAGCAATGTATGGCTTACAATGTATGTGACAAATAGTAGGACTTTAACCTTTTAATCAGCACTGTGCTGTAGAATTACTTTGTTGCAAACTCTGGAATTACAAATGAGTAAAAGTATAAATGTTATCCAAATGTACTTAAAGCTTCAAATGTTTTTTTCCTTTTTTTTAAGCTTTGGAAAATAGCAGATATACAAGCTGTGGACCAGCTACTTTCAAATGGCCTGAAAGTATATAGGGCTGAAGTGGTCAATGTTTTGTAATAATAATAATAATAATCAAAATCTACAAAGTAAATTAAAGTTGTCAAATAATTGTAGTGGAGAAAAAAGTACAATATTTCCCTCTGAGATGTAGTGGAGTAGAAGTAAAAGTATTGCAATTTGGAAATACTCCAGTAAAGTACAATTATCTCATAAATGTATTGTGAAGCCATCATAAACGGTAATTAAAAAGGTAAATGATACATTTAGTGCCTTTAACCAAGCTGAACTACTGAACAGAGAGGCAACCCAGAGATGTAATTGAGCTGCAGCACCATCTTGTGGACACACAGTAGACCTACAGACTGCCTGGTTAAAATAGTAAGTAAGTACATTGTATTTGTAGAGTACCTTTCACAGACACCAGAGTCACAAAGTGCTTCACAACAGTACAAGCAAAACATGTTAACAACTAGAACTGCACTCTGTCGAGTGCATACTTGCTTGTTGCACACTAGTAGGCCATAAATGGCCAACTAGTGCGCAAGCAGAGTGCGCAAGTCCTTTCGACCGCTGTAAACTGTCAAATCTCAGTATCTCTGTGAAGGAACGTTTGAAATGTATAATTTTTAGATGTAACTATTTGCTACCTACCTACTTTATGCATATAAACACCTAGTATTATTAAGTATGATTCAAGTTTCTATCTATATAAGTTTGGGTGAAGAGCTAGTCATACATATACACACCACGTACTCTGGTCCCAGCAGATCAGGCACAACTTGCTATTTTATTTTTACTGATTATGTATATAGTATACATATGACTAGCTCTAAATGATGACGTAAGAGATATGGTCATTTGTGGCCGTTTGGTCCCAGCAAAGCAGGCATATACTATATAGGCATATACTATATATAGTATATATATAGTATATAGGCATATACTATATACTATATAGAGTGTGTAGTTGTAAGTTGATTAGCGGTATACTGTGGTTACTTTGCGCCAAAAACCGTGACAGCTGTCCCGCCATTTGATGTTTTGCTGTCACGGTTTTTGGCGCAAAGTAACCACAGTATACCGCTAATCAACTTACAACTACACACTTTATACAGTATAGAGTATAGAGTATATATGTATACGTAAATAGTATATGCCTATATACTATATATATACTATATATATTTCTTACGTCATCATTTAGAGCTAGTCATACGTATACTATATACATAATCAGTAAAAATAAAATAGCAAATTGTGCCTGATCTGCTGGGACCAGTGGTGTGTATATGTATGACTAGCTCTTAATGATGACGTAAGAAATATATATAGTATATATATAGTATATAGGCATATACTATATACGTATACATATATACTCTATACTCTATACTGTATAAAGTGTGTAGTTGTAAGTTGATTAGCGGTATACTGTGGTTACTTTGCGCCAAAAACCGTGACAGCTGTCCCGCCATTTGATGTTTATGCAAGAAAACAGCAAATCTGTGCCTGGTTTGCTGGGACCAAATGACCACAAATGACCATATTTCTTACGTCATCATTAAGAGCTAGTCATACATATACACACCACGTACTCTGGTCCCAGCAGATCAGGCACAATTTGCTATTTTATTTTTACTGATTATGTATATAGTATACATATGACTAGCTCTAAATGATGACGTAAGAAATATATATAGTATATAGGCATATACTATATACGTATACATATATACTCTATACTCTATACTGTATAAAGTGTGTAGTTGTAAGTTAATTAGCGGTATACTGTGGTTACTTTGCGCCAAAAACCGTGACAGCTGTACCGCCATTTGATGTTTATGCAAGAAAACAGCAAATCTGTGCCTGGTTTGCTGGGACCAAATGACCACAAATTACCATATTTCTTAGGTCATCATTAAGAGCTAGTCATACATATACACACCACGTACTCTGGTCCCAGCAGATCAGGCACAATTTGCTATTTTATTTTTACTGATTATGTATATAGTATACGTATGACTAGCTCTAAATGATGACGTAAGAAATATGATATATCATTTGTGGTCATTTGGTCCCAGCAAAAAAGATTGTATGTTTTTCTGCATAAACATCGAATGGCGGGACAGCTGTCACGGCGGAAGAGACCGGGCGAAAACATTACTTGCGCGCTCTGCTTGCGCAAGTAATAAAACAATACAGCAACTATACAGAGAGAGAGAGAGAGAGAGAACAATCGGCACTGGAGAAAATCAAGAAATATTTGCCGGCTGCTGAGATAAATAAATACCTGCACGACGAAGGAGTGCAGTCCGTGGCACACTGCGTCAGGCGTGTAGAGCTGTGCGAACACCACCGCGTGCGTGGCCGTCTTCCCCAGGTTGCCCACCCAGAACTTGGCAGCCTCGAAGTCTGGGGAGTTGATGACAAATTCCTACAGGGTAGAGGGACACGTTATCACAAGTCTGGGGAGTTGATGACAAATTCCTACAGGGATCATACCTGTGTGCTTGGAGGATTGTACCTGTGTGCTAGGATCATACCTGTCTGCTAGGAGGACCGTACCGGTGTGCTATGAGTATTGTACCTGTGTGCTAGGAGGATCGTACCTGTGTGCTAGGATCATACCTGTGTGCTAGGAGGATTGTACCTGTGTGCTAGGAGGATTGTACCCGTGTGTGCTAGGAGGATTGTACCTGTGTGCTAGGAGGATTGTACCTGTGTGCTAGGAGGATTGTACCTGTGTGCTAGGACCATACCTGTGTGCTAGGAGGATTGTACCTGTGTGATAGGAGGATTGTACCTGTGTGCTAGGAGGATTGTACCTGTGTGCTAGGAGGATTGTACCTGTGTGCTAGGATCATACCTGTGTGCTAGGGTAATAGGTAGCGGTGGTTCTCATTGCTCTGGTGTTGCTGCCGTGACTCAGCTCGGTCAGAGCAAAACACCCATAGACCTGGACACAGAAAAACAGCTCAGTCAGCAAATTTGTATTTAGTTTTAAATCATAGTGTTTTGAATACCTTTCACTTCGTTTTAGTCACCTGGAATGTTTTACTAGTCTAATTTTAGTCAACTAAATATCATAATATTTTTGTCGATTTTAAACTAGAATTTTGGCGGGTCATAATGGCTGATTCGACACTCTTCTACATTGCCAATCTACAAGCTCACAACGCGTCGCAGCGAGGTTGTGCATGATAGTAATGCTTACCTTCATGTCTTCTGTGTCTTGCACAAACTTCCTGTGTCTCTCTGAGCCCGAGTTGGCAACCGTCTGACCGAACATCTGGAGAAGAACACAGGAGAGGAGCGTGTTATGTACATGTTTTATTTAACCCATTCTGACCTGAGATCAGATTCATACGAGGTTTCCGCCGGACACACACTGGTCTGATGAACCCATTCTGACCTGAGATCAGATTCTAAAAATGTCAGTCGTTCTTCGATTTTTCAAAAAATAGCAGACCTACAAGCTCGTATCGCGCCACTCGGTGGCGCGATATGAGCTTGTAGATCTGCTATTTTTCAATAGCTAAAGCACGACATGATGCCAACACCAAAATGGGTGCCCGGTCAGAATGGGTTAAGAGAGGACAGTGTGGAGAGAGACAGGAAATCAAAGGCAGAGAGGGGAAAGACCTGCGACAAAATGCAGTCAGATTCAAACCCAGGTCCAGTATTTCTTCCAAGTCGGGCCGAAACCTTGTATGTCCAAAAAAAAAACACTAACAAAAACATTACTTACTTACTGTTGATCTAATGGATCTGTGTATTTATTATTCAGTCACAAGCTCTTTGATGCTTCATTGGTTACATATTTATAAAAGCCACAGACACAAATAAAGCTCTACATTTTGAGCATTCCATTATAGGCCAATCTTTAAGCGATAAGCTTGTACATTGGCAATATTCGTTACTTTTGTGTGAAACTGCCCTACAACCAAGTATAAAAGTGCATGAATTTCAAAAAAGAAAAGAAAAAAGAAAAACATTAAAGATTAAATATGCAGATGCAAGGTTTCTGTATCACAGCAGTGATATGGTTTGTTTGTGCACTAACTGGCAGAGGCACCAGGCACCCTGAAGTGCCTGTATTTATAAATTGCCACACCATAATTACTTCCTATTTGCTAATGACATGCTAATGACTCATATCTACGAGTGATAATGCTCTTGGGACTTTAGGGTAAGTGCTTTACTGACACACTAAACACAGTAAAAGGTGCCAACCAAAAGTGCTTCTTCAGAGTGATACCATTAAAGAAGTAATTATTTCAATCGTTCTATAAAGAACCCATGATGACCACTTAAACCCTATATGTACAACATCGACCATTGTCTCCCAGGACTCTTCTATGTACTGTATACTCTGTACTTTCCTTTTCATCCTCTACATAAATCTCTTTGTCTAAAATAGCACATCTACAAGCTCAGATCTAAACATTTCTCAGTGTGTACCCAGCCTTGGCCTTGTGAAAAGAGGACTGGCCTTGAACAAGAGATAAAGAACGGATACTGGATATCTAGGATTCATAATCATGCTGATCCAGAATCAACCGTACGTGCCGCGCCCCACACACACAAACACACACACAGACCGGTGGTTCTCAACCTGTGGGGTATAGAGTGCAGTGATGCGGAAGATTTATTTTCAAGGTGCGAGTTACAAACAGATTCCAACATAAAAAAAAAAGAAAAATAAGTCTCACTTTGAATCATCATCATAATTAATTTTTCAGTCGAGATCATGGATTTGACAATGCCACGCCAGACTTTCCGGTCCTTCATTGCCATCCCCAGTTCCTGCTTACTGATGCATGTGTCCCTAGCGATGACATCAGGGAACAACAGTTTTCTACCTCTGGTCTGCTTTGAGGCAGGATTCCAGAGAAGGAAAGATATATGTATATGTATAACCTCATTGTCAGCTCTGTAGCAGTGGCCGGCTCTTCTGGATCGGACTAGTGAAGAAACACGGGGAAGGTTGCCGTATATTATATTAGTCGATGGGTGGCTCTTCCAAGAGTGATTTTGCGCTCTCATTAGAAGGCGGGTGTAAGTGCCACTGAAAATTCAAACTGAGGAGTGCCAGTACTAATCTGCCCAGGGTATGTATTTTCTGGTCTGGTTTCCAGGCTCATTGGCACATATGAACTCACCCCTTTACTGAGGAAGTACTTGGCCACCAGGCTCCAGTCATACATGCCCAGACAGTCGGTGAAGATGAGCGCCTTCAGCGGGTTGGACATCACCTCCTCCTGGGTCAGGAAGTCGTACCGGAACAGCTGCTTCACTCTGTGGACCAACCACGGGACGGGCCATTGTTAATAAGGGTCAATGACGGGCCTCCATCACTATGCCGTTTACGCACATATTTTTGCACATTTTCCACTTTGGCAGTTTTCTGAAAACACCCAAGTTTCTATGTCAGTGGTGCTCAAACTTTTTGTGCACGCGCGTATTACCTGAGGAAGGTGAGCTCCCTCATCTTCTCCATGGGTAGATCTTCTCCAGGCTGTGTGTGTGTGTGTGTGTGTGTGTGTGTGTTACCTGAGGAAGGTGAGCTCCCTCATCTTCTCCATGGGTAGATCTTCTCCAGGCTGTCGCGCGAAGATGGGATCGTTCTCCAACATCCTGAACACTCGTTGCTGAGTGTGAACACACACACACACACACACACACACACACACACACACACACACACACACACACACACACACACACACACACACACACACACACACACACACACACACACACACACACACACACACACAAACGTAAGTGATGCAAAGAGATTCGAGAGTCGAGGGGGGTATACAAGCTCACATTAGGTGTGAGCGTAACTTCTTGCCAGGGTGCAAGCTTGTACATTTCTGTTCATTTTTTAATCTTGAAAGTATTGGTAGGTTTTTTTATACAAATCAAATCAACTGGGGGTCTATTAGATTAGAGCAATGTTAACTCCATAGACACATACAGTAGAAAACAGAAATAGTACAGAAATGTCGGCACTCCATCTTTAATCCATTTTGGCCTGACCTTGAAATTTAAAAATATTCTTCTAAATCCTCCAGTTTTCTGAAATAAATATTTTCACGATTTTTCAAAAATAGCAGACCTACAAGCTATGAGCTTGTAGATCTGCTATTTTTCAATAGCTAAACTATAACATAATGTTTAAAACACCAAAAGGGGTTCCCCGTCCAGAATGGGTTCACATTATTCACCTTAAAGGCGCTGACGTCCTCTCCCTCCATCAGCAGCACCATGTCCTTCCAGCAGAACGATGCTCTCTTCCTGTACACGCCCAGGGCTCCTCCGCTGGGCAGCTCGGGGAGAACGGCGCCCCCTGCTGTTGTCTTCTTCTCCTCCTCCTCCTGCTGCTGCTCATACTTGGCCTCGGAGTGGCTGCTGGTGCTCATGGTGGATCCACTCACTGAATAAGGCACTTTGGGTTGACTTCTGATGGGGAAGAAGAGACACCTTCTACTGGCTGTCTGTGGTGGTACACCTCGAACACACGCCCGGCCCTGGCTGGAAACATTGTGGTTGCAAGGACTGACCTTCTGACCTTACAGCTACAGGACTCTGTCACAGTCATTACCAGGTGATTGAGAGATTATTTATTCTTTACTTACTCTGTATAAACATACTATTTTAACTAGTGATGCACCGAATATTCGGCCGCAGAAAACGTTCGGCAGAAAATGGCCAAGAATTTCCCTTTCGGTGCATCCCTAACGCCCACTATTAACTTAAAATCTACATCACAGGGTGCTATAAGGTCAGTATTATGCAGCCAGACATGTTTTTACCCTGCTGTAGTTTTTTTAAACGTCACAGGAGAACAAACTACAGAATCAGCCTATGTGGTGTCATGCCCCTATAGGGTATAGTAAGTAATAGGGTATAGTAGTTGCAGCCATTTTCTGGTTCCATGGTTCCTGCAGACCACATTGTGTTAAAAAAGAATTTAAGCCTAGAATCAAGCCATCCAGAATCCTGGTGAATCATGACCATAAAACACTTGATTCTGTGAAAACAAAAACTTTTGAATATTGAATTAAATGATATACTATATTTAATAAATACCCCCTGTTTTTCACAGAATCAAATGTTTCATGGTCATGAATGATTCACCAGGATCCTGGATGGCTTGATAAAGAGAAGTCGCCTCTTGTGTATTAAACACTGCCTAGTGCCTTCTACGACATGACAACTCTTGTGTATTAAATACTGCTAGTGCCTTTCTACGACATGACAACTCTTCACTCTTGTGTATTAAATACTGCCTAGTGAATTCCTACGACATGACAACTCTTGTGTATTAAACACTGCCTAGTGCCTACGACATGCAGTTTGCCGTAAGGTTTTACTTTGTGCACTGAATGCAATATATAATTCAACAACGTCCTAGTATTCAGTCAGAGTCTGATCAAAGTTCATATTTCACCCTCTCTGGTGAAAAAAAGACCATTGCAGATAAGAGAAACGAGCGATGAGCTATAATTAAATAACCAATGTATTAATCTAAACAGACAGACTACCTCTATATAACCACGTTAACGTAAACATGATTGTATGCATCTTCAAACTGCAGTGCACTTTAATATAAATAACAACTTATAATGTCCTCTGTTGGGGTTTAGTTCAGTACTTTGCTCAGGTTTAGATTGAGTCGCCTCATGCACTTTCAGAAGAGCGTTTTAATGGAATCAATAGAAATACAGTAAAACACTAAACAGCGGTAATAATTCATCATAATATAGATATATCTTACCTCCTGTGACCTGTGTTGTGTGTTGACTTTCCACCTAGATCTGTTCTGTGGCTGCGTGCGTCAACACAGCGTACGCCACTACACGTCTCAGCGCGGGGAATGGATCGATACGGGCTATCAAAATAAAAGCTCTTCTTCTTCTTCTTCTTCTTCTTCTTCTTCTTCTTCTTCTTTCCGGTTTTATGGCGGTTGGCAAACCTTTCAAGGTGCATTACCGCCACCAGCTGGACTGTGTAGTACTAGGGATTGTGCTGCAAACCAATAAAATAAACCAAAACTCCTACATTCTATTCACCAAGTGGATATTTCTTATGTACTTAGACTTAGTAATATAATGATATACTTTGCCTGCTTCTTTTCCTAGAAGACCTGACAATGTAAAATTCTGATGTTTAACCTTTTTCAACAGGCGATATAACTGATTCCTCTCACTACTTCCTACAATTAATGTAGAAGTACTGCACATGCACTATTGTTTCTTGTTCCTCTCTTCCACACTCCGTACTCTTGCTTAAGTTAAAGGAACTGCTCCACTCGTGTTTGCTTGGCCAGAATATCTACTCGCTCATTTCCTTCAACTCCAGAATGAGCTGGAAGTTGGAACCCACAGGAACCGTGTTACTATACCTTTGTTTCCTATTCTATACAAACTCATATGTACTTCACTAAGAAGGTCGATTCTACATGCAGATCTGCCTGACTTAATACTTTCCGGTGCAGAGAAGCCATCAGACGCAATAACAGTGTTATCAATTCCCTTCTCCTCTATCCACTGCAAGGCCAGAATTATTGCCACTATGCACTGGAAAAAAGTGTATTTGGACGGCTGGTGCAAGGAGAAGCTAAATATCATAACTGAAGTTGTGGACATTGAAGTGATCGGAGAGGACTAGGCATTGTCAGATCAGTTACACGACTTTTGGGAAATCGAATCCCTTGGAATCCACATGAAAGAAATGCATTCTGAGAAGGAAGACATGGCAGTGTATCCCAAGCCGTGAATACAACAGGCATATATAGCAGCCCAAACAAACCCAAACAAACATGTTTGGGTTTGGAAAATGCTCAATCAGGGATTGCCGAATGCACTTTAATGACTATAGTTGCACTTTATCAAGGGAATGTGTGCAATATCTCTGTTTTGTGTATGTGGGTGTTTTATGGTGTTTTTTCTTTGTCTGGTATTTGTATGCAGCTGTGACTCTGTCTCCAAGACAATTTTCTCCCAAGGGAGACAAATAAAGATAACCTTGACCTTGACCTTGATGTTTAAATGACTCCTAAACATTTTGCCAAACATCACACACTCTATATCCTCCTGGTGGAGACCTGTGCCCAGAAGGGCACTTTTTCTAGTTAATTTCTGCATCTCTTAGGGCCCATTTAACCGTAGGTTATAATGCATTTGGATGGCAAAAATGGCAGATCTGCAAGTTCAGTGTCTTGAATGAGATGTGCATATCCACGGCATGATGCAGAAGAAATGCCACTTGACAGTTTTCAAATCAGCCTCATGGTGGCGCTACAACAGGCCAAGTTGCGTCTCTCTCTCACACACACACACACACACACACACACACACACACACACACACACACACAAACACACACACACACACACACACACACACACACACACACACACACACACACACACACACACACACACACACCCTGTGCCAATGTTGTTTGATTTATTGTCATAGGCTACAGGAAAAACAAGCACAAATCAAATTTCCTATTCAGATTTATTTGAAACCAAAAATCCTCTCTCTCACACTGTCTTGTGCCTGTGTGCCAGTGGTTACATTCCCCTGTGCCAATGTTGGTTTGATTTAATTTCATTAGATGTCATACAAAACAAGCACAAATCAGATTTCCTATCCAGATTGGAGTCAGATTGGTTTTCTGCAGTGTGAACAAGGGTAAGGAATGTGATTAAAATCTAATAACAAATGTGTCCATGAGACACATTCCAATATGTAAAGGCCCCAAGACACATTCCAATATGTAAAGGCCCCAAAAATCTGATTTGAGCTGCTATAGTGAACATATTCATACAGAGAGAAACCAGGGGGGAGGGGGGGCTTGAGAGAGAGGGAGAGAGAGAGAGAAAGAGAGAGAGAGAGAGAGAGAGAGAGAGAGAGAGAGAGAGAGAGAGAAAGAGAGAGAGAGAGAGAGAGAGAGAGAGA
>NC_139716.1:34987929-35092929 GCF_964188405.1 Protomyctophum parallelum
ATGTTTCCATGGTCCACAATGGAAACTTTCCAAGCCCTTGGCTTTTTTATGTAGGCTGCTGCTGTTATAGGCTGCACTTTAATTTAAACTGTATATGCAATATTCAATCATTCAGACAGACAGACACACAGACACACGCATGCATGCACAAAGTAATGCAAACAGAGAGGACACACACAAGTTACAACAGCCTAGGCCTATAGTCTATACCGGTAGTTACTCTATGCTCTATCTAGGCTATATATAGTCTATATCACGGACAAAAGTCAATGTTGTTTGTTTCTTGTGTACAGAAATCGCTGTTTTAGCGTTAATCAGTGGCTTGGTGCCTTAGTTAATTAACATTCAGTTGAGCACAGGGTGCACTAAAAGGCACGCACGGTCGCACACACACACATACACACACTCAGCTACCCATCACATAAAGTTAGGGTATAATGTCTATGCAACACAAACACAGCGGTCTGAATCTAAACACTCACTATTAGATTGTTCAGGTGCAAACACAAACGTCCACCTCAGCAATGGACCGTTTATCACTCAGTCAGTGCTGGTGCTGGAGCAGCACTTCTCGAATCTCACACAAACATCTCTCTCTCTCTCTCTCTCTCTCTCTCTCTCTCTCTCTCTCTCCAGGTGACAGATGTGTACTGTAGGCAGTGTGAGTGTGCAGTGTGTGAGGATTGTGTATCAGGGGACCATGAGGCACACGCTACTGTCCCCCTCAGCCAGGCACTGGAACTGCACCGCAAGACACTGCAAGAGAGACTGGGGGCTGCAAATAACAGGTTACAGGGAGTGGGGTGGTGCTTTCATGCACACACACACACACACACACACACACACACACACACACACACACACACACACACACACACACACACAGATCACACATCTGCATTGCAACTCAACTCAACTCCCCCCCCCCCCCCCCCCCCCAACAGGCTCCCACAGATCTCAGATGCCCTGGGCTTCCTGAAAGAGATCCTTCAGCAGCTGTCCAATCAGCGGGCTTCCATCGAGGAGGACATCCAATCGAGTTTCGAGGATCTGCACAAGCAGCTGGATGTGAGGAAGAGCGTCCTGCTGATGGAGCTGGAGGTCACGTACGGACTCAAGCAGAAGGTATACGCATGCACGCACGCACGCACGCACGCACGCACGCACGCACGCACGCACGCACGCACGCCTTTTCATTAAAGCCAATGAATTCCTCCCTGCGAAACCTGCAGGTTACCACACTGCTCCGGGCACACAATGACGAGACTTAAATTGTGGCGAACTTTGTTTCTACTGTAAGTTGCACAACGTACGGGCGCCCATAGCTGAATGGGTATAGGTCCCATGTATAGGTCGCAGGTTTGGTATATAGAGCTATACGGGGCACGGTGGCGCAGTCAGTAGCACTGTCGCTTCACAGCTAGAAGGACCTGGGTTCGATTCCCACTGGGGACACTTGTTTGCATGTTCTCCTTGTGTCCCCCGTGAGTCTGTGACCCTCACAAAAAACATGCAGTAATCCTGCTCTACATGGTTGGAATAACGTGTTACGTCCAACCAGGGAAACTCCCTCTGTCAGGCTCTCCCCAGTTTGGCAGAGGGAGTGTATAGCGCCCGGGATTACATTCGATAATTGACACAAATGGGTCACAAAAATCGCTGTGTGTCTCTATACCGCCAGGTCCTGCAGGGCCAGGTGGATTCCCTGGTGCGCGGCCAGGGGGACATCACGGCCTGCTGCGAGGAGACGGACGAGTCCATGGCCGCCGAGGCGTGCGCGGACAGCCTGCAGCAGGAGCGGGAGCTGGCGGAGAGACTGGAGAGGCTGGCCAGCCAGGGCCTGCCCTGCCAGCCCGAGGAGAACGACCAGCTGGACCTGCTGCTGGAGACGGACGGCATGCGGAAGTCCATCCACAACCTGGGGAACATCGTCACCACCAGGTAGCGTTAGCAACAACACACGGCAGACAGACAGGCAGGCAGGGCAGGCAGGCAGGCAGGCAGGCAGGCAGGCAGACAGACAGACAGACAGACAGGTCACAGATCAAGGTCAACGTCCAGCCCTTATCGTCTCTGTCAGGTGGAACCTGGAAACCTCACAAAAAACTCCCAAAACTGTCAAATAAGAGGTTTGAGGTTTCTGCCGATATAACAGTTATACAGCCAGTTGGTGTCATATTGTAATTTGTAGTTACTGTACATTGTGGTATATTATAATAGTTACTGTACACTGTGAAATGTGAAATATGTAGTTACTGTACACTGTGAAATGTGAAATATGTATAGTTACTGTACACTGTGAAATGTGAAATATGTATAGTTACTGTACACTGTGAAATGTGAAATATGTAGTTACTGTAGGCCTACACTGTGAAATGTGTCCTCAGCGCCGTGGCCAGCCAGAGTGAGGCCATGGGCTTAGGTCTGGAGCAGTGCATTGTGGGACATACAGCCTCTGTCACCATAGTGACGAGAGACAAGGCTGGGGGAGCCTGCAAGAGTGGCAACGCTATTCTGTCGGCTGAGGTGTGTTCAATGCACATGCGCACGCACGCACGCACGCACGCACACACACACACACACACACACACACACACACACACACACACACACACACACACACACACACACACAGGCATATATACATTGAAAATCCAAAATACTATGTCTAATCTCTCCTCCCTTCCCCTCCCCTCTCCTCAGGTGTTCACTCCAGATGGTAGTATAGTAGACGGTGAGATCTTGGATCACAAGAATGGGACGTATGAGTTCCTCTACATAGTGCCTAAAGAAGGAGACTTCTCATTGGCCCTCAGGCTGTACGACCAGCACATCAAAGGAAGTCCTTTTAAACTGAACGTGGCCAGGATGTCAGAAGCTGACGTAGAGGTGAGTTGTGCGTGCGTGTGTGCGTGCGTGCGTGTGGTGGGGCTTGTGTGTACTCTATCGTGCATATACGCACAATGTTGCACACTCTTCTTTCTCCCTCTAAAGAGTATGTAATGAACAATTATTTTTTGTTTGCGTTTAAGAAGTAGCTTGCATTGTTCACAACTGTGTTTTGTATATAACCTGATCTACTGTATCTCTCTCTCTCTCTCTGTCTCTCTCAGGAATCCCCTCCAACCACCACAGCCACCAGCTCCGCGGCCAACGCCACCACGTCCACGGGCTCCTCTGAGGGGGCTAAGAGACGAGGGAAGTCCCCTGGCCAGAAGAAGAAGGGCTCCAAGAGAGCCAGCAGTGCCCTGGGGACCCCGAGACGCAAACACCAGAACCCCATCGAGGACGACCTCATGTTCAAGATCGGTGAGGGAGAATCCAATGAATTTTGTTTCACTTAACAGCAGGAAACAGCTATAGGCACTTCAGAATATGTAGTTAGTCAAAGTATACTCGGGTCATGGCGACATATAGCTCCTTTCGGGACCCTATTTACATTTTTGTATTTTGGAAGGCCTTCCCAAAGGCGTGGTTTGCACGACCACGCACAGTGACACAATTGATCAGCTGGTCTCTTTTGAGCATTCGTGTTGGAAGCTCTTCAAATGCATGTGCATTGCTCCAACTTTGCAATTGGTGTATCGAGAGAGAGGGAGGGAGGGGGAGAGAGAGATAGAGAGAGAGGGAGAGAGAAAACGTGTTTTTTTACTGGCCAGGTTTTCCGGAGGTAATTATGTTTGCATATTATGGAATTATAATTTCCTGATGAAAATGGAGTGAATACTGAATAGCTATAGTTCCGCTGGACAATCGGGTCTATGAACGACCAGACCAGGAAACAGATTAACAAGCTCTGAAAACACTTTGAGTTTGTAGTTAGTAACCAAATGGACCCTCATGTGACTGTAACTCTTTATACACTGCAGTTAAATTAACATTGATTTTACAATATAAATTGGGGTTCCAGAGATATAAATGCCATTAAATGGGGGTCCTTGAAATGAAAATAAAATGGTTGAGAATCACTGCTGGGGCCATACAAAAAATCTTTATGGGGGTCCCTGGCGGCATATCTTTTCAAACGGGGGTCCGTGGACTAACACGTGTCAATGTGGGGCTCCTTGACATGAAATAGTTTGAGAACCACTGAGCCCAAAGAATTGCACTATTGTCTTATGTTTACTTGCTCTGTTCCTTTCTCTGTCCCTCTCTCTCTCTTCCTGGCTGTCTCTCTCTCTCTCTCTCTCTCTCTCTCTGTCTGTCATATAGGGTCAAAGGGAAGAAACAAAGGAGAGTTTACCAACCTGCAGGGCGTGGCCACTTCCTCTACGGGCAGGATACTGATCGCTGACAGCAACAATCAGTGTGTCCAGGTGTGAACACAGTGGAGGAAAAAAGTACTCAAATGCTTAAGTAAAAGTATCAATACTGTAATGAAGATGTGCTCCGTTACAAGTAGAAGTCCCGCATTCAAAATGTACAAAAGTATTGGCATCAAAATTGGTACTCAAATTACTGAAAGTAAAAGCACTGGTCCTATTGCAGAATGTCCCATTTCACAAGTTCAGAATGTGTACAAAATCTTTTGAAAATAGCCGATCTACAAACTCACAATGTGTCGTGACGCGCGTGTGTTTGTGTGTGTGTGTGTGTGCGTGCACGCGCACGTGTGCGCGCGTGTCGGTGCCCAGATTTTCTCCAACGAGGGGGAGTTCAGGAGCCGCTTTGGGGTCAGGGGTCGGTCGCCGGGGCAACTCCAGCGCCCCACGGGCGTGGCCGTGCACCCGAGCGGTGACATCATCATCGCCGACTACGACAACAAGTGGGTCAGCATCTTCTCCAGCGAGGGCAAGTTCAAGGTCAGCGAGACAGAAAAGGCACTCACGTTGGTTTTGCTTGAGTAAAAGTGTCAATACGGCCATGGAGGACAGTGGTTCCCAAAGTGGGCTCCGGGGACCCCTAGGGGTCCTTGAGGGAGTATATAAAAGTATATATTTGTGTCTGAGATGTAGTGGAGTAAAGTATGCCTATACAGAAAGTACAGAAAATTGGAAATACTGCAGTAAAGTAAAAAAAAAAAAAGAAAGAAAAAAAGTACTTAAGTACAGTACTTAATAAATGTACTTTACACCACTGGTGACAACCTGTGCAAGGCACTGCCGTGTCATCTGGGAGGGGTGGAGGTGTAATTAACTATACTTGCGTGAAAGCATCTGTGTAACCACTTTAACCATTTTTATACTATATATACCTTTCTGTATAACTGTATATCAAACCGTGTTAATGTTTCAATCACACAATTTTTGTTTTCTTAACTAACAAATTGTTTTCCAAAATTGCAACTCAAAATTCATAAATGACTTAATTGTCTTTCCTTGGTTGACTCAGACCAAGCTGGGCTCTGGCAGGCTGATGGGGCCAAAGGGCGTGTCCGTGGACCAGAGCGGGAACGTGATCGTGGTGGACAACAAGGCGTGCACCGTGTTCATCTTCCAACCCACTGGCAAGCTGCTCAGCAAGTTCGGCAGTCGTGGCAACGGCGACAAACAGTTTGCAGGTAGCAGTGTTGATTTTGGCAGCCAACTTTGATTTCAGTTTTAGTCATAGAGTCTTTTGAATGATTTACATTTAATTTTAGTCACATTTTACTCAGCTGGGTCACCTCAGTCTAGTTGACTAAATGTCATAAGACTTTAGTTGACTTAGAGCTACAGTTGATTTAGTCGACTAAAATTTATTTTGGCGGGCCATGATGCCGTCGTAATGGCTGATTTTACACTTTGCACTACAGCAGATCTACAAGCTCACAACTCGTCGACGCATTGCGAGCTTGTAGATCTGCTATTTTCAGCATGCAACCAAGCGTAAAATGACTTGTCTTTTAGTTCTACTGGATCTCTTCTCCACTATTAACCCTCCCTAACATTTTAGTCTTGTTTTTATTTGTTGACGAAATTGTCAATATATTTAGTCTTAGTTCTCATGGCTTAGTTTTCATTTAGTTTTTCGGTACGACGAACCTTTTTCGTCATAGTATTAGTCGACAAAATCAACAATGGCAGGTAGTACTGTACTGTAGGCGATTACAATAAGTTTAAAGCATAGTGTAAGTTATATATTTTATGGTTGAGACAAAATGTTCTTGGTGAAAGAGTTGAAGCTTAATATTTTGATCCGTAGTCATTGCTATAGTTTTCGTTCAATAACAGGGGTCTGCAATCTGTCCAGCTCTTTAGTAAACACATTTCATCCAAGAAGGAGAGAGTATAGACTTCATAAGCTTCCAGACAGTTCACATTTTGTCTGCTCATTTATTTCAATTGTCAGTTAATTGTCTAAGTCGTTAAGATAAATGTTTACTTTAGAGTAAGGGCTAATAGGTTAACTTTAGCTTTTGCTTTTAATGCAACCCGTAAGTCATATTAAACCACTTTTATATTGGTGCCATTGTTCAGTGTATTCATGCTGCTGGTGACAAGCATGAGAAGGTACTGATCTAACTAACCTCTTGTCTTCCTGACTCCAGGTCCCCACTTTGCAGCTGTCAACAACAACAATGAAATCATAGTGACCGACTTTCATAATCACTCAGTCAAGGTGATCACTCCTCTCCCTTTCACAGAGCATCTACTCTACTATAACCAATGCCAATGAATGAAGCATTGTGAACTGAATTGCTCTGAACTGCGACCGTCTCTGTTGCCAGGTGTTCACGCCAGAGGGCGAGCTGGTGCTGAAGTTTGGCTCCAATGGCGAGGGGAACGGTCAGTTCAACGCTCCCACCGGAGTCGCCGTCGATGTGAACGGAAACATCATAGTGGCCGACTGGGGAAACAGCCGCATACAGGTACCAGGATTCAGACAGACAGAAAGACAGACATGGGGCTCAATGGCAGATTTTGGCACGTTTTACTTTGAAATGTTTTGTAGTTTTTGAGTTATTTAACTTAAACGCCCAATGCATTCTTTATGGCTGGCTGGCTGGCAGGCTGGCTGGCAGGCAGGCAGGCAGACAGACAGACAGACAGGTCCTGTATGATGACGGTGAAAAAGAAAATACCAATACGAAAACTCTCCAGAATTAACCCATTAAAAGATTTTAGCGTTGGCTGTTCATAAATCGCTGCGAGCTGGACAGTGCATCTGCTATTTTAGAAAGAATGTTGAATCATTTTGAATTACGAATGGGTTATATCCATGTACAGTATGTATTATTACATTCTTTCTCTCTCTCTCTCTCTCTCTGTGCTTTTTTACAAACTGTTAATGCAGTATTTAATCAATCAATCTACCTCCAGGTGTTTGACGGCAGCGGTTCCTTCCTGTCCTACATCAACACCTCGGCCGACCCGCTCTACGGTCCACAGGGACTGGCCCTCACCTCGGACGGACACGTGGTGGTCGCCGACTCGGGGAATCACTGCTTCAAAGTCTACCGCTACCTGCAATGATGGACACACGGACGGACGGACGGACAGACGGACAGCATGCGTCGGTCCAGATGGAAGGACTGAGTAATCCAAAGACCCGCTCAACCATATTTCTGAACCTGAGTAACTACAGCCTCGATATCTGCCGCCCTATAGACGACGATTGAAGCAAACATGAAGAAACATATTTTCATGAACAAAATAATTGACAATATTGTCAATTTAAATAAAAGCCGAGGCTCCCGAGCAAGAGCCGTGTGTGGGATTTTTTGGTTCGTGAAAATAATGTTTTTTTTACGTTTGCTTCAGTTGTCACTGATTCGGATGCACCTGCATCCGAATGAAGTGGATGTGCGAATACTTCCTTCACATTGATGGATGGATTGAAAAGGGGAGGAATTGAAATGACGTTCTGAGACGGTTCCCAATGATGACGTCTTTCTATCATAGGAACTCTAGAGGAATATGTCCTTCAGCATGTTGTGTTGTCACTTATGATTAAAGCACTGCTTCAAATCATCAAGGACAGATAAAACTTGAAGGAACCGAGGAGAGATGGTTGGGACGGATTCGTGGAGGAGGAGGAGAAGTGATGGAGGTGTGTAAAGAATGGAAGGCTGTGGAGAAAACAGGAGGTGATGTTTCACAGCAGTGGTTCTCAACCTGTGGTCCTTGGGGGGGTTCCAGGTGTTCCCCGACTAAATGATGGAGAGTTGGAAACCAAATGGACCCTCGGATCTCTAACTAACTCTTGAGAGAGTAAAATGATTGCTTTACTTTTTATGCTCTCAAGAGTTAAATTATTGTTAAACCCATCTGCATTACTTGATTGAATTACAAGAAGTCTACACAATTAGAAAATGTAGAAGAATTGTTATTAGTTTCCCTGTCATCTCTCCTACTGGTATACTGCATCAAAATTCAATACAGCATGGGAATGTGTACAAAATATTATCCGAAGATATTCTAAGTCTTTGGGTCTGAGAGGTGGTCTGTGGCTCAAATGCAGAATAACTAATGGACCTTGATATGGAACGGGTTGAAAACCACTGTCTTATAGGAAGCATGCTACGTCCACACCACTTCCTGCAGGGATGGATAGACGCATGGTGGGATCGGAGGGAAAAAATGGAGGGATGAAAAAAGAGAAAGGAGGCAGGCGGGGGAACAGATGAAAAGATTGACCAAATGGATGTCACTCTGCCTTCCTGTCCTGTATAAGAGAAGACATTGGGTTGTCTAAACGGACAATGGACTAAAAGAGGTCTGTTCATAAAATGTTCTTGGGATATCCCAGAGTGCATTGTTGCGCACCACAGTTTAGTTTAATTTGTGCAGAGATTTAAATATCTATTCACATTTTATTTAAAACAATTTCACATGAATGGACTGGACTTCATGAACAAAATGATGGTGTCAGTAAGTACATTTATTTTAATTTGCAGGTTCGGATACTTTCCAACTTGACTAAGGTTTATGACAGACCCAAGGCAACGACAAATCTGAAGCCATTGTCCCGCATTTGTAAATTAGGAATGTCTGATTAAGGAATGTGCTGTCCTGCTCATGCTGTGTTCTAGTATTCATAATTGTATTTACAGTAGATTCATCAATAGCCACGATTGCTTGACTGAATGTGTTGGTTGATTGACAAAGCATATAGTGCATCTATCGTATGCTTGGTTCGAGCATTAATCATTTTTATTTTCTTGTAAAAATCAGCTTAGAGCGAAGAAATCTATAAATCCGACATCTATATTTGAAAATATGTTTAATATTATATCATATGTGATATCACAGATGAAAAGGATCAACATCATTGGGAGTCAGTATACTGTTTTCACACCTGTCTTTGCCCAGTATCTCAGCAATGTTAACAAACGATGTAATTGACAGCGTACTCAAATTCTCAGATAACATGTCATTCTGTTGTTACAGAGGGTTCTAGAATGATGTGGTGCTCGCCAGCATAACTGCAACACTGCATAGAATGTTTTCCTGTCTTATATATTTTGTTACCTGTAGAAACTAGTGGGAGTAGGTTTGTTACTTACCGCTGGTTTTCAAAGTGGCGTCCAAACACACTCAGCATTTCAGTAGGCGGAGCTCTCAGACTGCCCGGCTATACGCCAGAATACCTATCCACACTTTTCCTGGGCTGTGTGTGCTCCAGTTCCTGTTGATTTCATTGGATATCATTGGTCATCTGACCAGTTTCATTGGCTTTCATTGGATCAAATCGACAGGAACTGGAGCACACACAGCCCAGGAAAAGTGTGGATAGACTGACACCACATAAGACAGGAACGCCCAAAAACGTCACATCCGGTTTTAGCCCGGGGTAATACTTTTCTATGGCTGCCAATGCAACTTTTTCCAATCCTTAATCACATACGGACAAACATCTATGGCGATAATATCTAACTTGCGGAGGTAGCGTGCCTTGTCCACGGGCAACAGATCTTTCAATGTATGGCATTGCAAATACGTTTGATAATCGCTACTCTGCGCAATATTGTTTTGGAAATGCCGCAAATTGCATTGCAGTGAACGAGAGCAAATCACAACTTCCCCCGGGGGTGGTGACTCCGCCCTGAATACGCGCTGTGGTGTCAGTCTATAAAAGCATGCCTGTTGTTTCTGTCGACTCAAGTAGAGCTACAGCTAACTGCAGATGTGAAACAAGTACAGTTTTGATTAGCATTTACGGAATACACATCATTTATAATACTACTACTACTAATACTAATAATAACTATTATTATTATTATTATTAACCACAACAACAATGCTCAGAGCATTAACGTTAAGAGCCATTAGTAAATAGACATAAATGCACGAAGATGTCACTAATCAATCAAATATTGGAAATATCCAAGAATTCAAGGCTTTAGAGGTGAGTAATCGACAAAACAAAGTCATTGTGGGGTGAACTATCCCTTTTATGTGGTGTTGAATGTGTACAGGTAAACAGCTCTCAACTGGATCTATATTTAGCCAAATATAGTAAGCTTTACTTAAATATTGCAAATCAATAACCTAAAGATTTTGTTTTAATAATGACCCCACATTTGCAGTGCATTGTATGCTTATGTATGTACAGTAAATTAATTGATTTATGTATTTATTCATGTATTTATTTATTTTATATTGTTATTTTTTACCTCACCATTTATTAATTGTGTTCCATCGTGTACATTGGAATTATGAAGTGCCCACTTTTTTATACATTTTGTCTATCATGACTGCTGATTTCTTGTGTTGATTGTTGGCATTTGATTGCTAATTTCCTGCATTGATTGTTGGAATTTTGTTTGATATAGTTTTTGTATATTGATTGTTGTAAAAGGATGCCTTGAATCTGTCAATAGTTTTCTTATTGTTTCTGTAAAGGAACTTGGCACATATTTTTGGGGGAAAGATTTAATGTTGATATGCCAGTACTTAACCCAACCAATAGCTTTTAGTGTCGATACTAGGTCCACACCCCACTATTACAGATAAGCTGTACAAATTGTAATAGGGACTCATTGATTAACACTGGAATTAATACAAAATGTTAGCAATTGTTAGGCCAGCTTCAAAGCTAAAATTTCAAATTTCTTCTAAGTAATGCATATGGAAAATGTAATACTGTTATCTCCCCACACTTTTCTGTGCTTAGCCCCGGACTAACATAAGCCCCAGGCTAAAGCCTGGAATAGTCCACAAGTGTGTGTTTGCTCAGAGTTTACTGTAAGCCCTGGGCTATAGCTGGTCAATGAGAATAACAACCACTTTTCACATTAATCCTTTAAGTCTTTCCAGCCAGTTATTTGTCCAGAACATGAACATGCACTGTTGCTATAGGAATAAAGTTGGTACGAGGCGAACTCACTCCAAAACATGGTAGTGTAAACATTCCCTTAGCAGTGGGCTACAGTAAGTGCAAATGCACCGTACCCTACGGTCAGACATATTCAGGGTTCAGTTTGCTGGTGGAGACTAGGGAGAAATACTGACTATAAAATGAGAAATTGTGCAGTTTCTTTGAGGTTTGAATCTAATCAGGGCCTTTTTTGGTACAGTAAGTCAACCATTGTGTCAGTAATTCACATGAATGTTGCTTTCATAGCATAATGATGGAAATGCCTTTTCAGTTGTATAACACAGTAACTAATGTTACTGTCACTTTTAGAACAATTTTTTGACATAATGGTTTACTTTTCTATTTCTTTATTATTTTCCTTTCTTTGTCCTTGTTTTCCTTTTCATGGTTGTACTTGTTCAAATGTCTTTCATGCATGTACAAAATTAAGAAACTGAACAGTAATTTATCTGGGTTTGATACCAAGACAAACTATTCCACCATTCCAACAAAACAATACCTACTCTTGTATGCTTACTAAAACAAATAATCAAAACTGATTATGGTCATTTTACAGTGTTGTATGTCGTACTTCAAGTCAGTGCATGACAAAAAGTGTTCACATCCTAGATTCTCACTAGCAGTGAATGAGATTACACAATGTTCCACTGTTAAAGATCTTTGATCAGACTTTTAGGCCATTAGTTGAGAAACTCTTTGCATTCTACAGCTTGAAAGAGGTGAACTTTATTGAGTTCACAATGTCTTCATTCTCACCTTGGATACTTTTCAAACATGGCCTGATCCGCCTCTTACAGCATCGTTTGCTTGCTCTTTCTCTATGTATTTCTAATCTGGTCATATCATTGTTTGTCTGCTGCAGTTGTGCACAAACACAACACAATAATAAAGCATTGGTTAAAAATGGTTATTTGATGTTTGTGCATGGGAAGGTGATCCACTTAAACTCAACCGTATGTACTTTGTTAGGAAAGTCTATGGACTTACAATGTTTGTTTAGAGCACTTTTACATGCCAACCACGTGATATCTCGTGGAGAGTTATTAATACCATCTTAGCCGTCAACGAGAAACACGAGATTTGATTTTAAAATATAATTTTACCTTTTTTTGCCTCCGTTAGCTTCCACCGCTAGCATCCATATAGGCCTCCCATTGTAGAAACAGCCTACAGCCCTACACGTTAATCCGCGGTACACGTGCACGCACACAGGGTTATTGTCAGGGTGGTGGTTTTCAGGCAGGACCCAAATGCAAGGAAGTCGGGATCTTAGAAGTCTTTATTCAAACAAAGACCTAGTATAGCAGTAACACTAGCAAACAAAACATAGACTTGGAACTCAGGTGACAATACAATAATCCAACAGGGAACACAACCAAACACAGGGCTTAAATAGGCACAAGATTAACAGGACACAGGTGAACTCAAATCAAATCAACACAAGGATTGGCTGGGGGAAAACAAGACACAGGTGAAACAAAGAACCAAAAATCAGGGAAGGTGAGACAAAGCAGGAAACTACTACAAAGTAGGACAGGAAACACAAAGCATCACTTCAAAATAAGAATCAGGAACACCAAACACAACCCACAGAAGGCAGATCCTGACAATACCCCCCTTCAAAGGGGCGGATCCCAGACGCACCATAAAAACAACAAACGGGAGGTGGTCCAGTGGAGGGACCAGGGCACTGCACTGAGGGACAGGACTGAACTGGAGGGACAGGGCAAGACAGAGGGGGCAGGGCGTAAACAGAACTGGACTAGAGCAAAGGGCCAGGGGCTGGGGACTAAGGCAGGGTGGAGAGGGGCTGGGGAAGACTGACCAATACAGAACAGAGAGAAGGATAGAGGACACTGGCAAGGAAAAGGTGACGAGAAACGGGCAGAAAATAGACAAGACTGAGTAGGAATCACGCACACAAGCAATCAAGAAGACGCACACAAGGGCAAGGACATCCAAACAGGCAACACACAACTAGTTGAAAAGCTGACAAACTACAAGAAACCAGGAAAACACTGCAGGCTACAGACATTCCACACTCCACACTCCACAGGACAGACAAAGAGAGACAGCGGAACGCACAACCATACAACCGGAATCACATTGAAGTGGGCAAACACACTGACAGACATGCAGATAGGCACATAGACAAGCAGACAGGCATCAACTCAGACAGACCAACAGACAAACAGATTAACTGACACACAGGCAGGCAAGCGGACAAACAGGTGATCTCACACAACATCAGGCGGGAACGAAAGTCAGAGGGTAGACAGGAGGACTGGGGGGTAGACAGACGGACTAAAAGACTAGCAGACAAACTAGCAGACACACAGAGAGGGAGACAGGCAGACAAACAGAAAGGGAGAGCAGTAGGCAGACCAAGCGAACCCTCCACCAAAGGGCAGGACATTTCAGAACGGAACAGAGGAGGCTGGGAAGAGGAAGTAGCTTGGGGAACAAAGGGGCTGGCATACTGGGACACAGGGGAGAAAGGCTGCAAAACTGGGGAAGAAAGGTGGCCAGGGACAGGGCTAGAAATGGGACTATGATGAGCAGTGCTGGGTCTAGGGCAAAGAGGCTGAAGAGGGCTGGGACATAATGGCTCTGTAGAGCATGGGGACAAAGGCTCAGAAGGACATGGAGACAGGGACTGGGGTAGTGGACACTGAGACAGGGGCATAGGGGGAGAAGAACATTGGTCAGGTGGTCGAAGGGGTACTGGGAGAACACAACAGGCCTCACAAGGCTGGGGAAACACTGGGAGGACAGAACACTGTGGGGACACTAGGAGCACAGAATAGGAGTCTGGTGGCTGAGGGAACACTGGGAGCACAGAACAGGGTTCCGGTGTCAGTGGGGACACTGGGAGGACAGAGCAAGGGTCTGGTGGCTCGGGGGACACTGAGAGGGCAGAACAAGGGTCTGGTGGCTGTGGGGACAATAGGTGCACAGAACAAGGGTCTGGTGGCTGGGAGGACACTGAAATGGCAGAACAAGGGTCTGGTGGCTGGGAGGACACTGAAATGGCAGAACAAGGGTCTGGTGGATGTGGGGAGACTGGGTTGGGTACAACAGCGACAACCAGAGGCAGTTCAGAATGTTCAACGGGGGTGTCAGCAGGGTAAAGGGACAGGGTTCCTGGCAAACTGTCAACAGAGAGGATGAGAGGATGTCTGGCCGGGCGTCGGCATAGTCCGCTGGCGAAAGTTGATGGGGATACAGGCACGACGTTGGTGATGGCGACGACCGGGTAAACATGTGGAACACAGGCGGGGGCAGCCGACGAGGGCACAGACGGGACAGAGGCGGGGACAGACAATGACACAGACTGGACACATGCGGGGACAGACGACACAGACTGGACACATGTGGGGACAGACGAGGACACAGACTTACAGGTGGGGACAGACAGGATGTTGGCAGGACCAGCCAACACAATCTTAGGCAAAACTGGGGGCAGAGTCACTGTAGTGCTGGGCAGCAGTGGAGCCTCTTGAACACTGGGCAGTGATACGCACTGGGCACTGGATAGCAAGGACTCCAAGGCGCTGGGCAGCGAAGCATCCAGGACGCTGGGCAACAGGGAGCGTTGGCGGTATCGGGAGCCATGGCGCTCACGCCCCCTTCTGGAGGTCCCACGGATTCCCCTGAACACGACCAAACGAGACCCCTCAAATGGGTCTTGGGCTGGAGTCGGCTCAGGGTAGACGGGTACCGAGTCATTACAGACAGGATCTGGGAACTTTACGGAACAGGCAGGTGTAGGGAGGGCCAATGAAGTGCAAGGCTGCAGAGTGTCAGCGGCACTGGACACAGTGACGCTGGGCAGCTCGGTGAAGCTGGGCAGCTCGGTGAAGCTGGGCAGCTCGGGGACGCTGGGCAGCTCGGTGACGCTGGGCAGCTCGGTGACGCTGGGCAGCTCGGTGACGCTGGGCAGCTCGGGGACGCTGGGCAGCTCGGGGACGCTGGGCAGCTCGGTGACGCTGGGCAGCTCGGTGACGCTGGGCAGCTCGGGGACGCTGGGCAGCTCGGTGACGCTGGGCAGCTCGGGGACGCTGGGCAGCTCGGTGACGCTGGGCAGCTCGGGGACGCTGGGCAGCTCGGTGACGCTGGGCAGCTCGGGGACGCTGGGCAGCTCGGTGACGCTGGGCAGCTCGGTGACGCTGGGCAGCTCGGGGACGCTGGGCAGCTCGGTGACGCTGGGCAGCTCGGGGACGCTGGGCAGCTCGGTGACGCTGGGCAGCTCGGTGAAGCTGGGCAGCTCGGGGACATGGGCAGCTCGGTGACGCTGGGCAGCTCGGTGACGCTGGGCAGCTCGGGGACGCTGGGCGGCTCGGTGACGCTGGGCGGCTCGGTGACGCTGGGCAGCTCGGGGACGCTGGGCAGCTCGGGGACGCTGGGCAGCTCGGGGACGCTGGGCAGCTCGGGGACGCTGGGCAGCTCGGGGACGCTGGGCAGCTCGGGGACGCTGGGCAGCTCGGGGACGCTGGGCAGCTCGGGGACGCTGGGCAGCTCGGGGACGCTGGGCAGCTCGGTGACGCTGGGCAGCTCGGTGACGCTGGGCAGCTCGGTGACGCTGGGCAGCTCGGTGACGCTGGGCAGCTCGGTGGTGCTGGGCAGCACAGGCTTGATGGTGCTGGGCAGCACGGGCTCGGGTACACTGGACACTGGAGAACCAAAAACTCTTCTCAGCTCTGTTGTGAAAGAGGAGTAGCTGGAGCAAAACCTTTGTTCCTCCTCCCATGCATCAATAGCCCAGGATAGGGCCTCTCCTGTGAGCATGTATCTCACATAAGCCAGGCGGGAATGTTCAGTGGAGAAGGCACGTGCCTGGTCCTCAAAAACTGCCCAACACTGGGCAAGGAAAGAGTCACATGTCTCAGGATTACCTCCATAACGCTCAGGGTGAGGAACGTGGAGCCCCTGGGTGGGCAAGGCATGGGCAGGAGTCAGAGATGGCAGAGTACAGGCATGTGTCACAGGTGTGAGCACTGACAGACCTGGGCATAGTGGCTTGCTCCAAACTGCTGGCATCTTGAAGAATAAAAAATCTTCCCGCTGGGTCCGACGGGGTTGGATTATTCTGTCAGGGTGGTGGTTTTCAGGCAGGACCCAAATGCAAGGAAGTCGGGATCTTAGAAGTCTTTATTCAAACAAAGACCTAGTATAGCAGTAACACTAGCAAACAAAACATAGACTTGGAACTCAGGTGACAATACAATAATCCAACAGGGAACACAACCAAACACAGGGCTTAAATAGGCACAAGATTAACAGGACACAGGTGAACTCAAATCAAATCAACACAAGGATTGGCTGGGGGAAAACAAGACACAGGTGAAACAAAGAACCAAAAATCAGGGAAGGTGAGACAAAGCAGGAAACTACTACAAAGTAGGACAGGAAACACAAAGCATCACTTCAAAATAAGAATCAGGAACACCAAACACAACCCACAGAAGGCAGATCCTGACAGTTATTAGTGTTTTTGAGGGGCGCTAGCCCCTTCTATAAACAGCTATAGTGTAGATTCTGTCTGAACACAAACATTAAATGCCATTGACAATGAATGGAGAATTTACGTCATATGTGTCTGAGCAAATCGGCTGGGTAGGTCGGCGGCCATCCTTGGCCAATAAGGGACCACCATTCTTGATGATGATGTACGATCATTAGAGCGCCCCTCACGTCACACGGGTGTGATTTTATATGCTCAGAATGGCATACAGTGCCATGTTTATAACCAATTAAAACATTAACCGTTCACCGATCGCTCAGCGATCGTCCACCATGACCTATAGGCCCCTCGCTACACTACAGATCCAGACTACATCACTTCTGGCTCGGGCGGAAGTGACTCTTCTCTGTTTAGCGCATTTCTCTGGCACTGCACTGGTGCCGCAAATGTCGCATAGAGGGCTGGGCAGGATTGTGTTTAACAAACATAGAGAAATCTGTATGAGTGACGAACAGCCGGTGTGCTGGGAGCCAGAGCTGAGGTGCAGAAGCAGCGGTAGAGAACGGTGTCACGCTGACTGGTAGACAACCAAGTTTTGCTAGAGCCACAATTCCATATTTGGTCAAGGCTGATGTCAGCAACAAGCTCGTCAGCTTGGCATATAAAGATTGTAATACTTTTGAAGTGCATCATATGTGGTTATTTATTGAATTCCAGTGGAAACTTTAGTTCACCGCCACCTACCCCCCTGTAAGACCGGAAGACGAAAGATGAGTGTCGGTCCTGGTACTGAGGGGAAGTCGCGAACCAAGGAGCAGCGCAAGTATTTTCCTAAAGAGGCCCCCGACCCATCTCTTCCCATTTTAAAACACCGACTACCCCCCGGCCTGAGACCTAGTCCGAGTCTGACCCCTAGTCCGGGTCTGACCCTAGAACCAGACGACCAGAGGACCAGCGATCGTATTGGGGAAACGACACAGAACAAGCCACACCTATTTCTCCTCCAACCGGAGCTCAAACAGCGCGCGCCGGTTAAAACTCAACGTGCAAATCTAAGACGGAAGTATGTGGTTGGCCTGCAGGAGCAGCTGGACGGAGCGATGGCCGAACAAAATGGCAGAAATGTAGGCGTCTGCACCATCCGCAACAAGATTTTCAGCGACGCCTTTGAGGACATTATCAGTCAGGTGAATTACGAAAGTCCTGATAGGGGAGAGCTGCTCTCACATGTGAGAAATGATACCGATTATACGGTAGACATCTATCGGTGTCTGTATGAGAGCAGTGTGGGCTTCGGCCAAAGGCTTAAACCTCCCGAAGGCGAGGACCAGAAGCAGCTCGAGTATGACGAGTATGACGTGGAGAACACGATCACTGATTCGGAGGATCAAGAGCGGTATGAACAACGCGAATCTGACACGGAGAAGAACAGGATCTCCGATCTGGAGGATCGGGGGCAGCACGAACAAGAGTCTGACACGAAGAACGCGATCTCTGAGCTGGAGGTTCAGGAGGAGGAGGAAGAGGAGGAGGGTGAACATTCTGTAATAATTAAGAGAATCTCTGAGCTGGGAGATCGGAATCGAGACCTGCAGGAGCAGGTGAATGTGGAGCGAGCTAAATGTCTAGAAGCCATTTCTTTGACTAAAGGCGCGAAAGAGCAGGAAGAGTCATTTAAAAAGATGCACACCAAGCAGGTGGGCCTCCTGAGTGTAATCAAGGCGCAGCGTGAAGTCCAGCTGAAGCAGATCTTGGGTTACCAGCATGGACTCCAGACTCTGAATCAGACCAAGTTTAAGTGGGAACAGAGGTGACATTGAAATTGCTGCTATACAGTATAATGGGAAACATTGGGTCAAGTAAAGTTGCCCTTTTAAAATCTATTAGTGTGGTTGACTATATTGGAAACCACTAACCCCAAATGTTTGACACGGTACTCCTCCCACAGTTTTTGCAGGGTACACACACACACACACACACACACACACACAAGTCATAGGCCTATGTTGAATCGTCCTGGCTTCATCAGGAATGGTATGCTTGAATTTTGCTAAACGAAATATTAATGTATTAGTGAATCGCATTTTCCCGTAGACGGCTATGTTCCAATTCAAATATTTCTCTCGGAAAGCGTACGGGCTACAATTACCACACTTAGGTAGAGAGGCTCACAGTCCAATGGCCTCGTGGTGGTGCTATAACAGCCCATTTTACATTTTGGTTTATACTTCTTGAATTGTAGTAAATAAATTGTATATTTTTCTCCTGGATTCCTTGGATAATATAAGGCAACTCCCCATATTGGTCTTTCTGTCTAACTATTTATTTATGTATGTATTTATTTATTATATCCACAAAGCTTTGGCACACTACTCCTCCCACAGTTCGTGGCACATATATCACATTGCCCGGTTTCATGCAGGAGCTCTAGTGTCTTATCGTTTAGTATAATTTTAACACTGCTACAGGGAGCAACATATCACTCGAGTTATTTATTTTTTAGGTGTTTTTTTTACTTTGCTACAGGGTACACCTGCACTGGGTCAATCAACATGTCACTTTTTTACAGCGTGGCTCTGCAAGAGACTAGCCTTACAGACATTATGCAATTAATGCCACGTGTGTGTGTGTGTGTGTGTGTGTGTGTGTGTGTGTGTGTGTGTGTGTGTGTGTGTGTGTGTGTGTGTGTGTGTTTGTGTGTGTGTGTGTGTATATGTGGGGGGCGATGGAGCTACTGACATACTGCCACAGAAGCATCCCTACTACCATCTTTTCACATGTTTTATACTTTTTGAAATAATTAACGTTACAGTAAATGTATAAAGGAAGTCAATAGTAAATCCGAAACCTTGCCCAAATTTGGAGTCACACAGAATGGCCACATGTAATATTCAAAACCCACATCGGAGCCACGCCGTCCCCATGTGGATCCCGAGATCCACTTCATTCGATTTTTGTTATAAATATTTTTGGAAATAGCAGATCTACAAGCTTGTATTTTGCAGCTGTTTTGTTCATTAGCCTGTTTATAGCATCAGACTCACAACACGTCTTTGCATCGTTTCATCCGCCCGTGTGAACACACCATTAGATCTCCATATATGGATCTGACCTCGTGACATCATGGTGACCCTTATATCTCCATATATGGTTGTCAGTCCATCACGCTTTGTGACACATTCAATATGTCAATCTGACATCACCAGTAAGATGCCTGAGGGCGAGGTTGCGTGCAACTGGCCATATATGGAGCGTGTCTTGAGTGTACAGGGTGTGATGAGGTCAGAACAGGTCAGCTCCAGGTCAGCTCCATATATGAAGCTTTTGTTCCCCACAGGCGCCATGCACCGACATAAGCAAGTTAAAGCAACGTCGTAACAAACGGCGCGATCCGCGATCTTCGACATGCTGCAGAGGCGTTGTGCTCGCATCACCGGAATGGTCCTTTCAAACATGCCGGCATGAGGCCGGAGGAGCTCCACAATCTCCTGCAGTCCGGTGACACGGCACCTCATCGAACCCTGGATATCCATACATGGTTTGACATACTAGATCTGCATATGGAGCCGGCCAGCAACTAACTCTATATCTGACCTCACTGACACCAGATTAATAGTTTAACTCCTGCTTCTCAACTGTACGTGCCATATTAAGAAGCTCTGTTTCAGCGCGACCTTGCCCTTTAGGGCGTCTTACTGGTAGTAAGTAGCCCCAAAATGTTTGCCAATTTATTATTCCACCCCCGCTATGATGTCATGCATGATGTGGGTCAATACATCATCATCATACATCATCATTCAGTAGAACTGAAATTAACTGTATTTACTGTAACAGAGGAAACGGTTGCAGAGTTAGTGTTCTATCCGAAGACTGGTGCTCTCTGAGTGTCGCTGATTTATGCTGTGCATCGATTAAGTCGATAAACAACAGGATGCTCAAAGTGGGGTCCAGGGACCCCCAAGCATCCTTGAGGGGGTTCCAGGTGGTCCTTATTGAACCAAATGGACCTAGCAGAGTGTTATGCATGGGGGGTCTGTGTCCTAATGCATACCAAACTGGAAGTCCTTGAAACTAAAATGTCAGAGAACCACTGGTTTTATGCAATAACTGTATATATTAATTTAATTCTGACTGGTTCAACAATAAATCAGATCGTATAGTCAGTACTTAAGTGGCACGCACGCACATACACACACACACACACACACACACACACACACACACACACACACACACACACACACACACACACACACACACACACACACACACACACACACACACACACACACACACACACACACTTATAATTATTAACTTAAATAGTTCTTCGTCTTAACTCTTCAACAGGAAATTCTTGAACACAAACAATATAGATGCTCAAACTTGGGCAACGTCAACAATAAGTGTTTCAGGATAAAGATCATACAGTCTAGAAAGCTAAGCATCGTCTCCTCTATATGTGGCAACTGCCAGTTATCACAGAGACTAAACAGAATTTTGCCAATGCCTTACCTCTCGGCTTGGGCATTTCTGCAATCTGCAGGCCTCTCACAACACATTTATGGACATTACAGAGGCTTCCAAATATGAACACAAGCAGTTTATATTTGTAACCAAGCTGGTTGATAAAGACTATGCCTCTTCCAGGCTGTGGTCAAATGTAACAACCCACTTCCAAAACGGCCACTTCTCTACTGTCCTCATCAACAACAACAGCAACATCTGATGTAAAGGCTGTGACACCAGAAGGCATCGTTTTCATTATTGCACAGTTTGAACATGCCAGTTGAAACACGGGATGCTTATACATTTTGACAGATGATGGAGCATATGAATTTATGTCCTTAACTTGATCAACAATCCTGTAGGCCTACAGGTACATATTCTGAGAATTAGAAACTGCTACAGTGTGAACTGTCAGGTCGAACCCAGTGCAGGGATACCCCAGTTCGCACAGAGGTCATTGAGGTCTGGCCAATCTGACGGCACCCCAAACCCAATAGCATGTGCGTCCATTTTCTTCTGAACCACAGGAAACTTGGCTCGCCCTCCCTTTCCATAGGCACTTTACGCAGTTTCATGAAACATAGAAGAGCTATAGGCAAGTTCCCTGGTAGTGTTGTCATCGCTGTTCAGCATGCTTATCAAGTGAGCCAGAAAATAAAGAAAAAGGCAGTGCACCTGAAAGAAAATAATTGACAAAAAGCAGGAACGTTTTGGTAGAAGATGCCTTCTTCTTCTGAGACATTATTATTGTCTATTCAGAAAATGGATTTATGGGATTACAGAAAAGGTTCCAAAAAACATCCATTGAACTCAATGAACAAAAAAGGTTAACAAAACCATTGTTTACTTTAGGTGACATAAACGTTCTCGGACCTATAGTGTGTTGCCTACAGCAACCACACTATAACTATTTTGCCATTTAGTTGATTAAGTGTTTTGCATGGTATAGGTGAACATTGGACAAGGGCTAGATGATGCCTAAAAATGATTTGCTATATGTCACTTTTCCCAAACAGACATTATTTTGGTTGGATCCCAAATTTACAATATAATTCATTCACTGAACTGAAATTATGTACTGTATAGGCTCACCCTATACATACATTCACTCTAAGGATATTATATTTCAGACTGAAAAGCAGCATCCTCTAAAATGTAACTCAGTGGGTGAGCAAATACATTGGTGCTAGACTAGACTTTTTAACTGTGGCTACAGCTGTGGCCTTGTAAACAACAGCTAGCATGCTTTCTTTTGTGTTTCCATGTCAGTTGAGCTCCAGCATTGTTGAGTCTGATCCTTTGTTGTGTCCTGTGATGTATCCTCATATCCAGCAGAGGGTGCTATTTCGATGTTAACTACAGCATGGCTAATATTTTCAACAGGAATTCCATAATACCTGCAACTCAAACACATAAGACCTGATTTCTGCAGATCATTGCTTGGCTTTGTTTTGTAAATTTGTAACACATAATAAACAAATTTGTATGTATGTGTATCATGAATATGTTAGCTACATTTGTCTCTGATTTATAGTATGGTAGCCTTTGAGAGCTATACTGTAAATGGGTGGAGTTGTTCATTTTGAATTAATTGTCAAAAGTTAGAGATTTGGAACATTTTAGAGAGTTTTCACTTGGGCCTACAGTAGCCTACGCTGTCCCAAAACAGTCATGGCATTAAAATGGTTAAGCACATGGCCTACTTGTCTGCTAGTTTAGTTTTGCTTGCTTGATTGATTGATTGAATTTATTGAAAATTGTATTAACAGTTTGTAGAATGGGTACATTTCAATGAAAGTACAGGTGTTCAACAAAAAAAACAAAAACAAAAAAGCAGGCAAACTGGTGGGACTGCATGGGTGCAGAGGACACAGGAGAGCAAAGAGACAAGCGGGTTTAAGTAGTGACAAACTAATGGAGTGCAGGTGTGAACCTCCACTCTGACTGGCTGATAGAGAGTCACTGGAATGACAAGAAATTGACAATAAAGTCAGGGCAGAAACAGTACAAAGCAACAACAACTACTTGATGTTAGTCACACCCACAGGCAGGCCCAGACCCAAGACTCAGACTGTATTCCTGACTAAGATAAAACCAGAAAAAGCACTAAGACTTGTTTACACAAGGGTCCTCCATTTTCAATTAATCAGCTTCTGCATATAGGCCTATATCTCTCTCTCTCTTTGGTTGGCAAGGGCGGTGCACTGATTGCAGTAAGGTCTTCCATGTGGTAACTGGAAAGCTCGCCCCCAAAACACGCTCACCCCCATTGTTTTTCCTGATGACCGCTCGCCCCCAGCTGTTCTTTTATACCTGTATTCTTGTTAGGTTAGGAGGATAAGATTAGAAATACTGTAATTTTGGGGTTCGGCATAGTTTTAGTGAGGTTACGTTTAGGAATTAGATTAGTTTTAGGCAATGCCGGCCCGAGGCATGCATAGGCGGAGTTGCTAGGGGCCTCCGCAGGCTGCCAACCAATATAGACCTACATGTGTTTGCTGTTTGTTTCTGCTGAATTTAACTGAAAAAGCCAGGCAGGAAGCCAGGCAGAATGTTGTGACTTGTAGGTGTCGGGAAACACTAATTAGCATCATAAAAGCAGTGATCATCGTCTAGTGACAACTATCTCAGCGCCGGAGACAACCAGGGCCAAATTAGCCGGCCGGGGAAATTAGTCCACACGACACTGGGTTTGAGGCCCTGAAAAGGGCTACCTTTCATTGGCTGTTGCTTTTGTTAAATTTAGGGCAAAAAGATGCTAAAAACACAAAAATTTTGCGCACACACTCGCTATGATGACCCCCAATACATTTCCGTCCCAGGGGCCCTCGTGAGGGTTAATCCGTCCCTCGAACAAACATTCACCAGACTTTTTTGGACTTCTGCAATACAGCAGCTGAGCTAATGAACTCTCAACTTTCCGTTGCCGGGAACGGAGGGAAATGCCAAAAGGTTGAAGGCGACGTTAAAGTTGTCCCGTATCATTCCAAGGCCAATGAACACAGCATCTCTGTGAGGCTGCTAAAGGTTAAAAAATGGGAAAAAATGCTGCTAAAGGTTAACATAGTATGGGTAATAGGTTGAAGGCTATTGAGGTTGGCTGCTATATGCCATTGAAAAGCACTTGATATAGCTACCTCCCATGGGTGGGGTAGAGTTCCCTGTCGACACCGACGCGGGGGGGGGGGGGGGGGGGGGGGGATTTCCTAGCTTGGTACAGTACAGTAGCAGGTAGAGTCAGGAGGTAGGGTGATTTGAACCAGTGTTTACAGAGGTTAGAGAGAGGAAAGGTTGACAGAGAGAAGGTCTAGACTCTCTAGAGATTTAGAGACAAGATAAGACTATACTGGGAGATCCTATGAGGAAGACTGACTTTGCTTATTGAGTTGAATTCACAGAAAAAGGAGAAACCGAGAAGAGAGACAACGTTCTTCTGTATAGCCAATGTACAGAACATAATTATGGCTTTATAACGATGTCTATTAATTTACTCTAACATCAAGACATGTCTTATTATGAAAAATGTATCAACCAGTTGGCATGTAGGCCTACAGTATGAAGTGTAGTAGAATTAAGGCTTGGAGAGAATGGCATTCCCCGCAATGTGGCAGAACACACAGATACCTCCCTCGGGCTGTAAGGGAATCACCTTGTGGTTCAACCGATAGCCAGCTACACTGTTATAAGGAATCTAATTTGGGACAACAAATATTTGTATCACTTTTTCAATGTAGCACCTGTTAATGACAACCTATATGGCAAAACATTACTGTTGCTGGAAAGCAATACATTGTGTGTGTGTGTGTGTGTGTGTGTGTGTGTGTGTGTGTGTGTGTGTGTGTGTGTGTGTGTGTGTGTGTGTGTGTGTGTGTGTGTGCACGTGCGCGCGTGTGCGTGTGTGTGTCATGCATAAGCGAGCATTTTTTGTCAGTTTTACAAAGTTTTACAGTAGGTTGTGAGAAGATAATAGGGGAAAGAGTGAACTCTATGCTCTGAAGTTATTGTCATACAGTACATTCTCTCTTCTAGCCGGTGAAATAACAGTGGAATTAGACCCATAAACCCTATAACATATGATATGGTTATATATATACATAGCTGGCATGAACATTTGGCAAAAGATTGCCGATCTACAAGTTCACAGTGTGTCAGGTTGCGATCCAAATTGTGAGCGTGGACAGAACAAAAGGACGGGACCGAGGATAGACCTCTGGGGGACCCTGGTCAATGAAGTAAATACAGTAGTAGGTTGAAGTGGTTAAACAGTGAAATGGTTATATTTTGTGGAACCACTTCAAGGATTCCTTGGGGATCCCTGGAATCCACTTTGAGAATCGCTGGTGTAATGGACCCGTATAGGATGAAATTAAACATTCGGGATTTAGCATGCCATGCATGCCACGCATGCTCCTCTAATGAGTGCTTTAGTACCACAAGTGGATGCCTTGGGGTGAACACAAATCTTAATATCATTCTCGGATGGGAAGCCGTCCAACGATTCATGGAATGACTGGATGCAGAAAGTGCTTGACCTGATTTGTCCCGTCGGCCCAACATTTGAAAACAAGTGTTACACATGCACCCCTGTAAATATACCTTTTCATCCACGCCACCCCTGAATTTCACTTTACGTTTTTATAATCTTACGCCATATTGCGCTACGTCAATATGCAAATATTTCCCCTATACAGTACATCACAAAGTTGGGCCTATATCAGAACAGACTATATTTGAACAGGCTGAAAATAACTTTATACGTTTACCACTTGAACCCCATGGGAGCATTCATATTCTGGGGGGACATTACCCAAAAATAGCAGATCTAATTTAGTATCAAAGCATCACAGCATCACGACCACCCTAGGGTGCCATGCATGGCACCCACTTTGAGAAACCCTGCATTAGGTCATGTGTGTGACCCTGTTGCCCCCTATGGCCTGGCTCTGGACCCCTGGCTGTTACGTTGCACACATGACAACAAGAAGACTGGAAAGCTCGCCTCAAAACACAGTCACCCCGGTCGTACAGTCGGCAGAACTGCTCAGCCTGCATGGTATTCCTAAACGTAACCTAAGTAAACTATATGCTTGAACGGTTAAACCTTATTCCTAAACTTACCTCAGTAAAATGGTGCCAAAACCCAAACCTAACCCTAATTCCTACACTTAACCCCAGTAAAACTATACCTAACCTTAAACGTATTTCTAACCTTATTCTGGTTAGGGGGCGAGTGTGTTACTGTCTGTATTCCGGATACCAACAAATGTGTGTGTGTGTGTGTGTGTGTGTGTGTGTGTGTGTGTGTGTGTGTGAGTGTGTGTGTGTGTGTGTGCGTGCGTGCGTGCGTGCGTGCTTGCGTGCGTGCGTGCGTGCGTGCGTGTGTGTGTCATGCATAAGCGAGCATTTTTTTGTCAGATGTACAGTTTTACAAAATTGTACAGTAGGTTGTGAGAAGATAATAGGGGAGAGAGTGAACTCTATGCTCTGAAGTTATTGTTATACAGTACATTCTCTCTTCTAGCCGGTGTGTGTGTGTGTGTGTGTGTGTGTGTCTGTCTGTGTGTGCGCGCATGCATGCGTGCGTGCGTGTGTGTGTGTGTGTGTGTGCGTGTGTGTGAAGTCCTTCATAGGCCAGTGCGCTAAAATCCCCACAGCTGACTATGCAGCGTTGATTTTGACAGATTTTTCTTATTTAGTACAAAAAAGGTAGTTGTAGACACATAGTTTTAGTCTACAAAATTAACACTGGATGGTTTGCCACCCGCTAATGATTTAGCAGAGATGCCTTATACCTCACATTTCCCATTCTTATCTGATGTGTGGTAGCTCTGTTCAGATAGGTGTGCTTTCACACCAAAAAATCATCCTGTTTGCACAACTCATTACCTCATGAGGTGGATCTTAAACCTAGGAGGTGGCGATGTGTTTGATGTTTTTAGGGAATGTCTCATTTGTTTCCCCCCACAGCCCCTATTGGCATGCAATGTTGCAATGTTGTATGCAAAGTATGCAATGTTGTGATTCACAAAGAATCGTGAACTTGCCAAGGTTACATTTCTATCATTGTTACTAATGTTGTATATTAATTGTGTTTTTTAGCAAAAGGCCGATGCACACCTCAGAAGGCTAGTGACAGGTGCGTGCGTATAGGGCAATAAAGCATACTTAAAAAGGTTATCTTTGAAAAACAAAGCAACGGTCCCACACACTGTCAGAAACTTGACAAAAATGTTGCTCTTTATTGGGTCAACGTTTTGGTCGATTAGACAGACAATATATATTAATTGTGTGCAATACTAATTCACATCATTTAGTTTGTTGTTTATTTAAGGTAGATATTTTCGCTTCACTATTGTTGACTGTGAGTATAATATATAAGAATATAATAATAAATGTGTAGAATTTAATCAAAGGGGGAGGAGATGAAGCGAAATTATTTAATAGCATTGATCAGTTTGTTTTTGCTAAAACAAAAACCCTGTGAACTGAGAAGCAGGGCTATCTGCTTAGATAAGCCTGGTATTCAAGGAGTATCCTGGCTAGGGTCACAGCTGCAGGGGTAAGAGTACAGCCTTTGTTTCACGACCGCACGAGAAATAACTAATTGTGAACCAATTATGTGTTGACTGTGAGCAGTGGTGGTAAGCAACTAAGTACATTTACTTAAGTACTGTACTTACGTACAATTTTGAGGTATTTGTACTTTTGTACTTACCAATACTTTTTTTCTACTCCACTACTGTACATCTCAGAGGCAAATATTGTACTTTTACTCCAGTACATTTATTTGACAGATTTAGTTACAAGTTACTTTGTAAATTATGATTATTATTACAAAACTTACATACATTAACCACTTCAGCCCTATATACATTATTGTATAAAAATAGCCAATCTACAAGCTGTTTGTTTTAAATCACCATTACATCACCATATAGCAACATGAGTTAGACTTTAATATATTAGCACCCCTTACTTCACACGGCCCATGTGACACGGGTGTGATTTTATTATGCTGCTGCATTGTCTGAAGGAAGTCAAACAAAAATAAGTTTTACTCTTATGTACCTGTACTGTGTACACAATATGTAAAACATAAAGTACAACCTTAAACCTTGGCTTGTTTCCATTGGGGTCCTTCATATTCAATTCATCAGTTTGTTCTGTTTTAACATCTATTAGAACAACTACAGCGGTTCCCATGGCCATGGGGCCTCTACAGCCGTGCCCGTTGGGCATGGGCCTACTTGGAACGATGCAAGTTGGAAATGCATACCCCACCCAGACATTATGTGTTGGAGCCTCTACAGCGGTGCCCGTTGGGCACTGGCCTACTTGGAACAATGCATTCGCCACCCAGATATGTCTATATCCTTTTTATGCACAAATATGAGTTCTTTGTCAGTCATTGCAAATATGGAGTGTTGTGATCAATGTGATGTCAGAACAGGCCAGCTTACGGTGTTCTGTGTCAGGCATTGACAGGCATGCCCAAGGAAGTGTTGTGATGTCAGTACACTACAGGCCAGTTTGAATCTACTAACTACTACAGAATAAACTGATCTAAGATCCCAGTGTGGAATAGTTTTAATGGGAATAGCCCAGAGCCCCAGCAGAAAACGTCACCGCCTTTTTTTCCTCACTTCAATGAAACGCCGTGCAACGCTGTTGGGTCAGAGCGAATGACGTAAAGCCCGCCGTCGGACGGCGATTGGCCCGAACCGCACGCACGGGCTGCCACTCTCGGCGGCCCCGTCCAATGGAAAGGCGCGTATGCGCCTTTGTTCCCTCCCGTTTGGTCCGTGACGCACGGGTCAGGTGTTGTTTGTGCTGTGTGGCCCGTAGAGAGATGTGTACAGAAGAAGAAGAAGAAGAGAGGAGCGCATACAAGTGCTAACCTGCTAACTCTCCAAGCTAGCTGAGGATTTCTTGCCCCGTTTCGTTTACACGGCGTCACAAACACACACACACGCACGGCTCTTCTTCGGCGCGCTCGTCGTCATGGTGTCGCCCACGGCGGACGCCAGCTCGTGAACACCACGTCCCCGCAGTGGAGTAGCCGTGTCGCCGCGGTGGAGAGGCCGGGGCAGACCCGGGGTTCGAGGAGCGGATAATAAACAAACGGACGGGGGGCTCAGGAGGAGGAGGAGGATCGAGGAGTCGTGCAGGTTAGCTGGCCTAGCATAGCGCGCTAGCCAGGCAGGCAGCAAAGCCGGAGCGGGCGAGCTCGTCTCCCGAAAACAACAAGAAGAATGGGGTCTGTCGTCTCCACTCGGATTATTAGCTCGCTAGTGGAGTGACCTCTGAGTGTGTTTCTCCCGATGGCGAATTTCACCAATTACCAGGACGGCAAAGCCGCGATGCTGCTGCTGGAGTCGCAGCAGCAGAGGGACGTGGTGGGGACGAAGCCCGCCGCGGCCACCGCGAACGGAGACGGCGGCTCGGTCGGGGAACCCCCGTCCCCGTTGCTGAACATCGGCGGCGGAGGAGCGGGAGGAGGAGGCTCTCGTTTCCATCAGCATTTACCGCCGTCCTCCAACCACCTCCAGCACCACCACCACCTGCTCAGCCAACAACACCACCACCACCTCCACCACTCGCCGATCGGCCAGCCAAAGGATCAACAACAACAGCAGCACGGTGCCGCGGTGTCGCACCTCCATCACTACCAGTTGCCGCAACAGCAGCAGCATATTTCCGGCGAGAACACCGCGGATTCTCCGGGCAGGAGATCCACGTCCTCGGCGCATGTTGACGACCCTCTCGCTGCCCCGAGCAGCAGCAGCGGAGGCGGCCATGTATACGCGTCTGTGAGCGTCACCAACAACACCTCGGAGGCGGTGGACGACATTCGCAAGTGTGGCTACCTGAGGAAGCAGAAACACGGCCACAAGCGGTTCTTCGTGCTCCGAGCGGCCAGCCACCTAGGCCCCAGCCGCCTGGAGTACTATGACAGCGAGAAGAAGTTCAGGAATAGCCTGCGGTCTGCCGCTGCGGCCGCGGTCAGCGGTGGAGCCGTGGCCCCTTCTCCCCCGAAACGGGTTATTTACCTCTACCAGTGCTTCACGGTAAACAAAAGGGCGGATTCTAAAAACAAGCACCTCATTGCCCTCTACACTAAGGACGAGTACTTTGCTATTGTGGCCGAAAACGAGCAAGAGCAGGAGGACTGGTATGTAGCGGTGAGTGAACTGATGAGTGAGGGGAAAAAGGGTCATTTGGATTCTGATGATTTAGACGATGGATACGGTACGGTGACCCCCGGTACAGTTTTTAAGGAGGTGTGGCAGGTTAATGTGAAACCGAAAGGACTGGGCCAAACTAAAAACCTCACAGGTGTATACCGTTTATGCCTCTCCACCAAAACCCTGCACCTCGTCAAGTTGAACTCTGAAACTCCATGTGTTAACCTCCAGCTGATGAACATCAGGCGCTGTGGGCATTCGGAAAGCTTCTTTTTCATCGAGGTGGGACGCTCCTCCTCCATCGGGCCAGGTGAGATCTGGATGCAGGTGGACGATTCCGTCGTGGCCCAGAACATGCATGAGACCATTTTGGAGACGATGAAGGCGCTGAAAGCCTTTGCAGAGTTCCGGCCCAGGAGTAAGAGTCAGTCGTCGGGCTCTAACCCGTTGCCGTTCATCACCACGCGGCGTCACCTCGGAAACCTGCCGCCGAGCCAGACGGGCCTGCAGCGCCGCTCTCGGACCGAGTCCGTTGCTGGGACGCCGCCCTCTAGCAAGAGCTCCGGAGCCAGTGGCTACCGGTTCCGGACGTCCAGCGAGGGCGAGGGGACGATGAACCGGCCTTTCCGCTCGGCTACGGGGAGCCTCGTGCACCTCAACGCCGGCCGTGCTCACCTCGGGCGCCAGGAGAGCGGCAGTGGCTGCGGCAGCAGCAACGTCAACGTCGCCACGGGAAACGCAGGTACGAGCACGAGCGGCGTGGTGCGTTACGTCTCCCGCGCCATCCCGGGGTCGTCGTCCTCCGCCACCTACCACGCCCGCTCCGCGTCTCTCCCGGTGTCCCACTTCCCCTCCACCACCAGCCCTGTCAGCGTGTCGTCGAGCAGCGGCCACGGCTCGGTGTCGGACACGCTCACGCGCCCATCCAGCGCCTCCATCTGCGGCTCGCCCTCCGACGGTGGGTTCAACTCCTCAGACGAGTACGGCTCCAGTCCCGGGGACTTCCGGTACTTCCGCGTGCGGAGCAACACGCCCGACTCGTTGGGAAACACCCCGCCCATCCGTGAGGAGAACTGCCTGAGTGACTACATGGCCATGGGCTGGCACCGAGAGTCACTGGGGTCGAGCTCGTCGGGAGGAGCGGAGACGCCGCGCGATGAGACCATGTCCACTACGGAGGACGAGCGCTGCTTTTCATCGTCGTCATCGCTGAGGAGGCGGACCCACTCCTTCACCAGGCCGGGCGCAGGAGGAGCTGCGGGGGTGGCAGTCTATCAGAAGATGACCCAGACCACCTTCTCGTTGGAAGAGGGCTCAGTGGGAGAAGCAGGGCTCCCGTTTGGCAGTGGGCTCCTCCTCCGCGGGGGGCCTTCGTCTTCCTCTTCGTCGCTCCGCTCCGACTACAGCTCCTGCTCAGAGCACAGCCAGCAGAGTCGGCCCTCCACGCTCTCCCGGACGGAGCCCGGCGGCGGTGGTGTGGGCGCTGATCCCCATCACCCCTCCTCGTCTTTGGCAAAAGAAGACAGTGGCTATATGCCCATGCTGTGTGGCGTGGCGGCGTCGTCACGGGACACCCCGCCCGACTACATGCCTATGCAACCCACCTCCTACCAGCACCACGTCTCCCACTCCCCCCAGTTTCACAGCCCCGCCTTGGCCTCTCGCATGGCCCACCACCCCACCAACTCCCAGTCCTCCTCCGCGGAGTCCCACGGCTACATGATGATGCTGCCGGGGGGCGGCGGGGGTTCGCCTTCCCCTGTGCAGGCCTCCCCGAGCCCCCACAGCGGCTCCAGTGCGCCCGTTTGTGGCACAGGCAGCGCCGGCATCAGCGACAGCATCGCGGAGCGGCCCGAGAACGGCGAGTACATGGACATGTCGTACAGCGGCAGCCGTAAGCTCTCCGGCGAAGGCGGAGGATACTATGCCCTCAGCACGCCCGAGGGCACTCCGAAATCCTACAGCCCGTACTTCTCCCTCCCTCGCTCCTACAAGGCCCCGGCGAGAGAGAGAGACGAGAAGGAGGAGTACGCCGAGTATGTTCCCATGAGCTCCCCCGCCAAGCCTGTGTACTCGTCAGTCGCCGGGGCCTCCACCCCGGAGAAGAGGACCGCGGGGGGATGCGGAGGCTCCAACACCAGCACCCCATCTCATCCGCCCCCGCCCTACGGCGCTCAGCATCAGACCACGTCGGCCATGGCCGACCGGAGGGCCGTGAGACCCAACCGGCTTCCCCTGGGCAGGCGGAGCTTCCACGGCTTGCCGCGGGCTGGCGAGCCTTCCACCGCGTCCACGGGCGTGTCCGCCTCTGTGCCCGCGACCGGGAGCTCGTCCGAGGGGCCGTCCAGCCCGGGGGAGTACATCAACATTGAGTTCGGAGACCATTACCCACACCAGCAGATGCCCTCCGGCAGCAACTCCCCTCCTCCAACCCAGGCGCAGGCGACGAGTAACCAGGACTACATGAGCGTGGACGTCGGCGGAGCCGAGCGGCAGGACGGCTCGTCCGCCGGGTCTCTCGGGAAGAAACAGTCACCCAGACCCAGCCTGGTGGCGCCCTGGAACCCGCCCACCTACATCCGACCGCTCGCTGCCAACACCGCGTCGCTGGCATCCCCGGGGGTCCCAGCCGGGGGTCACTGGAGGTCGACGATGGGGGACGACTACACCGACATGACCTTTAAAGTCGCCGGTGGCTCGCGGTCGAGCCCCACGGCGATGCTGCAGCACCTGTGCGTGATGGAGGGCCGCTACGGACACGCTCCTCCCGCCCCCTCCTCCGTCTCTCCCCCTCCCCTCCCTCCATCGAGTCCCGGGCGGGCGCCGCAGCCTCCTCACCACCACCTCCTGCCGGAACCCAAGGTGGTGCGAGCCGACCCTCAGGGCAGGCGAAGACACAGCTCCGAGACCTTCTCCTCCACCTCCACCTCCGCCTCCGCTCCCCAGGCGGGAGGTGCCGCGGGCCCCTCGTCCTCGGCCACCCATCCCAGCTTGGCTCACCCCTCGGCCCCCAACGGCGGTTCTCACCCGAGTGATGGTCAGCCGACGGCCACCGCCCGGTGGGGCTCTTCGGGCTCCTTCGACAGCGTGTGGATGTCCGTGGACGGCGGGCCGGGGGGCGGAGGAGGAGGAGGGCTCCCCCCGAGAACCTCCGATTTGGACGTGACCCCCGGCGCGACGGCGTCCTCCTCCTCGGGAGGAGTGGGAGGAGGCAGCAGAATGTGCCGTAACATTTCTCTGGGCTACCAGAACGGCCTGAACTACATCGCTCTGGAGCTGAGGGAGGACGGGAGCAACGGGCCGGTCGCCGGCGCCACGGCCGCTCTGGGAGCCGGCGCAGGTGCCGGCGGGAGTTTGTCGTCGTCGTCGCTGTCGCTGGCAACAACGGCGCCGCTGCCAGAGAACGGAGCATACGCCAGTATAGACTTCACCAAATCAGACGGGGTCACCGCAACGACCAAGGGTGAGTTGTGCCCCCACTATTGTGTGTGTGTGTGTGTGTAGGGTTGACACAATTAGTACATAATCGTCTAATTGCATTTGAGGTAATCACAATTATTTTGTCTTCGTGTACATATTGAGAGTTTTCCATACATTAAAAAAAGCAGAAATAGCTGATCTTTTACAACGAATCACGAAGCTTGTAGATCAGCTAATTTCTGCAATTCTTTTTAAGTAAGTATGAAATGTATTTAAAAACAAAAATGCCATTAATATGTTGGTATATTTCAGTTATTTGTCATATCTTCCCTGTGTACACTCTTTTATTACGATACCTAAAGGCAAACAGAATTGTAATTTCTACTCATAACGTTTCCATTCCAATTACCAAGATGTCTGTGTGTGTGAAAGAGAGGGCTATTGGAGATGTTTTCTTGTTTTGTGTAGTGTGAGAGACTGTGTGTGTGTGTGTGTGTGTGTGTGTGTGTGGAAGTGTGTAAGAGAGAGCATGACTTCAGTCAATATTTCCATTTGAAATCTCATTGAAAACCAAAATATCCTTGTGCTGTGCTATTAATAGGCACATTCTCTCGGTTCCCTGCATCAGGCCTTGTCTATTTTTGATGATGGGCTCCTGTGATGTTGACAGTGGTTCTTGTGAGCGTCTGTCTGACGGCGGAGTTGATGTCTCGGAGCGGCTTCAGTGCAGAAATGTGACGGCAATACGCTCCATCTAGACGACTGTCTATCTGTGTGATTGTATTTTGGTTTGTGTTTGAGCCTGTGTGTGCGCTGCTGCTGCGCGCATGCGCTCATGTACTATTTACTCTCTGTAAGCTGAGTTGAGTGAGGTGAAGTGTGGAGTGGACACTGACAGACAAACAGGCCGTGCGTGCGTTCGTGCCTGTCTATAGATGTACGCAAGCGTAAACTGTCTGTGTGTGGGTGCAATATTTTACTCGGTGTGTGTGTGTATAGTGGTGGCATGTGTTAATGACTGTGTAAAAGGTGGTAACAGTGTTGTAGCTAGACACTTGAGTCTGAACTGTACGTGGTGTGTGTGTGTGTGTGTGTGTGTGTGTGCTACTATTGCAATTAGAAATAGAATGATTGTGTTCACTGTAGTGCTTAACTGACATACACCTGCCATACACCTTGAGTAGCAAAAATGATTTGCAGAAATTGGCAGCTATAAAAACTCATTGCTGTGCATTTGTGAGCTTGTAGATCGGCTATTTTTGGCAAACGTTCCCCCCAGAATAGGGATGCTTGGGGTTCAAGTGGTAACGAAAGTGGCATTTAAAGTTTTAAGCATATTTGGATTATCGCGATAATATTGTTAATCACAATTTATTTTGCCACAATAATCGTGACATGTAGCCTAATTTCCATGTTGTCCCATCCCTAATGCGTGAGTGCCTTTTTTTAGATTTGATGGCAGCAAAACATGCTTGTCTTGTATGTGAGCATGCACGAGTGTGTGTGTGTGTTGGCTAGGTGCACGCACACATCCAACACAGTAAATCTACAGTGTATTGGAAGGTTCAGGTTTATGGCAGTTAACCCATTTTGGGCGGGAACCCCTTTTGGTATTAGCATTATGATATGCTTTAGCTATTGAAAAATAGCAGATCTACAAGCTCATAGCACGCCACGAGCTTGTAGGTCTGCTATTTTTGAAAAATCGAAGAACACAATCATTCTATTTCTAATTGCAATAGTAGCACGAATAATTCTGAATGAATGAGTTTATTTCGAACATAAATTAAAAACAAATATAATGGGAAACAAATAAAAACATTTAACGCAAACGCATAGAAAGTCGGCAACACAACAATTGAAAAGGAGTAAGATGAAGTGTAAAAAGCCTCCTCTACTAGTAACTTAGCCACCTAACCCCCAGCATCCGTATTCCGGGAAAAGGTTAAAACCTTAGTTTGCAGACAAGCTGTAGATCGGCTATTTCCAGCGAAGATATTTCACGTATTGAGTTATTAACCACTACAACTACATACATCGTTGACTGGGGGTCTCCCAGGGCTCTGTACTTGACCGACTCCTTTTTTCACTCTATACCAAATCTCTTTGTTTTCGTTCAAATGACTAGAATAGGGATGCTACGGTTCATGTGGTACTACTAGCCTATTGTGATGCTATTGCCTGTCGGTCAGTGCTTGTTACACTGATAGAGATAACCTTTGTACTCAGTGTCACATGCACACACACACACGCGCGCGCCGCATACTACACACTACGCAGACAGGATGCATAAAAAAGACGGGCAGGGGAAGTAAACCTCAAATATAAAAAAGAAAGCAGTTCACATTCACTATTCCATCATTATTTCAGCTCACTTCTCCATTCCACACTCAGTTTATCTTCTCTCTTGTTTCTCATTCTGCTTTGCCCCCTTTCTTCCTGAGCATGTCACGCTTGTGTGTGTGCGTCTGTGTGTGAGTGAGTCAGGGTTCTCAGCAAGTGATGAGTGACTCATTTGTTTATCGTTGTGCTGAATAGAGAGTGAGAGTGTTAAACAAAAAATTGTCACTTTGTTGCTTTAGGTTAACACAGGAGATAACCGTGTGTGCGTGCGAGCATTTGGGAGTTTTGTTTTCTGCCGCTGCAAGCAGGTTCATTGACCTTTGTTTTGTGTGTATGCGAATTGACTGTGTGTGTGTGTGTGTGGGGGGGGGGGGGGGGGGGGGAGGAACTAGGCCAGATAGTTCAAGGTAACATCATAACATGAGCAAATCTTAATATCTCATTGTTCCTATTCGTACGCTCAGACATTAATCTACAGATCTGTGTGTGTGTTGGAATAAAACATATACAGTAATCCTAGTCGACAAACATTTATCGCCATGGTTTTAGTTGACGGAATCAACACTGGCTCACTGCCACCACCGCGATGAGATGAGAGATGAGATGCACTTTATTATCCCCGAATGGAAATTGATACGTTACAGCAGCATAATGTAAAATAAACGGTAAACAGACAGACAAACACACATCAGACACAAATGGACATCATCGCAGCAAGACCACAGACCACAGACACGGGACCATAAGCATTAGGGGAGAAAGAAAGTTCTCATGTGTTGTATAGTCTAATGGCGGTTGGCAAAAAGGAGAGTCTACACTGCTCTGTGTGCATTTTCGGAGGGAAAGTGAGCCTTCGTCTAAAGGTGCTCACCCTATCCTATAAGTCTCCATAAAGTGGATGGGAGGGGTTAGCCAGCATGGAGATCAGTATGTCCCTAATTCTCCTCTCTGCGACTGACTGCAGCCCCTTCATTCTGAGGCCAACAACAGAACTGTCCTTCTTTGCATTTGCATTGCATTGTTTCATGCATTGCAATTGCACTGCATGAAACGGAACACTGGGCCCAGGCCGTAGCGTAACGGTCTGGGCACCGGACTGGTAATCCAGTCGCAGTGTGCCGCGGGTTCGACTCCCGGACCCGACACGGCCTTTACTGCATGTCTTCCCCCCATCTCTCTCCCGTTTCCTGTCAGCCTACTGTCTGTCCCTTCAAAAATCAATAAAAGGCGTAAGCCGCAAAAAAAAAATCTTAAAAAAAATAAATAAAAAACGGAACACTGGTAAAACATTTTCAGTAACCTGCTACACAGAGCCTCCTCAGGAGGTACAGTCTGCTCTGTCCCTTTCTGTAGACAGCCTCTGTGTTGTCTTTCAATCCAGACCTTTGTTCAGACGTCCAGTCCACAGTTTCAACCTCTACCACCAGCTCTTTGGTTGGTCTTCCTGATATTCAGCAGTAGGTGATTTTTAGGTGACACTATGCAGTGTCCTTCCAGTGATGTAAATAGGTTTTCAATGTAATGAGTCCCGGGATGCAGGGATGGTCTTTTAGATGAGTCCCAGGGACATTTTATGAGTCCCACTTCAACGACATTACTGTACATGCCGAGTACAGTAGTGCATCCCGTGGATGCAGAGGTCGTTGTTTAATTGCGTCCCTTAACTATAAACTGCATTTTGGGATGCAAAATGCACCCTATTTTAATCTCTGTCCGTCTGAATGCGTTGATGTGGGACAAAGATGTGGCTGTGACCCCGTCTGCCCCACCGAGGGGGAAATAGACAGACATGCTGTTGACATTTGGAAACGTCATCTGTCAACAAATGGCACATTAATGATTTCTGACATGAGAGACTCTCTCATGGAGACTTCATTAGGCTTGCTTGCTTTGCTTTGTGTTTTTGACTAATTGTGTGTGCGTGCGTGCGTGCGTGCGTGCACGCAGTGGTTCCCAAACCTTCTAGCCAGTGACCCAAAAGAGAAATGTTATGTTTCCCCGCCGGGACCCAACCTGATATAAATAGCAGATCTACAAGCTCACAACATGTCGCTTTATGCCGCCTTGTGAGCTTGTAGATTGGCCATTTTCACTACTCCTTAAATATTTCTATTGTAATTTATGGAATTTATTTTATTTTTATTTGATTTCTTCATGAAAAAAATAAAATATATATATTGGATTTGTTTATAATTCATGAAAAGATATATTTTCTTTTTTGAAATGATGATTAAAAAGCTAAAATAAAGGGACTCATACAAATGTGTCTGCGACAACATGGCCTACAAATGGGTCCCGACCCAATGTTTGGAAACCAGTGGCCTAGATGAGTCAATACACGTGTGTGTGTGTGTATGTGTGTGTGCGCGCCCTTTGATGTGGCCTTCTCAGTTGTTGATGCCGTGGCGACATGTTGGGGCACTGCAGGCCCTACAGGAAACGCATCATCATCAGTCAGGAATGCACTTCCTCTCAGCTGGGCTCGACACACTGCAGCACACCTGGATCTTGACTGTGTGTGTGTGTTCTAGATTCAATAGCCCGTCCTAATGCCAATAAGCATGACTGAAGAAGGGAACGTTAATATCAAAACAAGCAGATAAGATATGAGATTATTTATCTGTGAGTGCTTGTTGTATGCTGTTGTATGCTGTTCTTAAGCAATTAACATCAATATGCCATTTTAACAACATCTCATCTCATCATGAATCGTTCTTGGTTGTCTTCATGTCTTGTGATTTGGGTTCGAGGAACCTTGTAATGTTTATTCATTAATTGAAGCCTGTTGCTAGGTGTTTTGATAAATATTGACTGGCACTGTGGCTCCAAGACGTAGGGCTGGCCGATATATAGATACTTCTTTCCATAGACCTGATTGCTTGTTTATCTCTCTCAGCACAACATCTGGAAACCCTGGCCAAAGAGACGCATGCCAAGTTGCCAACCCTGTTTGTTTTGATAGCACAGACGCTAGCAGGCAGTATGCTGCTGCCGTCATGAATTAATACAGTATTTAGCGCAATTTGCTCTCCCAACACCTTATGGATATATGTGTGGCTGGCTACCATGTCATATAAAGCAGATAGGGAGACACCAGGAAAGCACTGTTGTATAGGAATAGGAACTTAGGAAGGCTGTCCTGACTCTTTGTAAACATGCATCATGACGGTCCGACACAGACTTCTGCAGCAGCTAGACGGAAGCAATCAATCATCGGTTGTTCATGTCGGGGGGGGGGGGGGGGGGCCTTTTAATATCAGACTAATGTTGATTAATTAAAAAATGACTTACCATAGGGTAAAGGCTCATACATAGTCTGGATTTTCGGTGGTTAGGTGACCACCGAACTACAACATGACGCCACGAGCTGCGGTGAAGAGAGAACCACTGCCACCCCTCCAGCCCTTCTCTCTGTTTTTACTCACCACCGCTCAATGTAATTACAGCTCCGGTGGTCACCTCACCACCGAAAATCCAGACTATGAATAGTCAAAAGTCACTTTTTATAGGGTAAGAACTAAGAAACATCTCTTATAAAATGTATCATATGTTAAAACCTTTACAACCAGTAAAGCATCTGTGTCAAAAGAATTAGGCATAGTTATAGTCATCATAGCTTGGTTTTTATTGTATTTTCGTCAGTGGAAAAAGGTAGTCGACAAACATTTTTCGCCATAGTTTTAGTTTACCTCTCTCTTTCTGTGTGTGTGAGTCGTTCCCTGACGTTCCCACCTCTTGGGCCAAGTCTTCTATATTTACTGTTCTATTTGCAGTCGGACATGAATTTATGAGCCGTACACAGGCATGCACTCACTGTAGCCTCCACGTAACAGGACCCCCTTCCACCCACCCGTGTATGTGCGTGTGTGCATGCGTGCGCACGGGATTGTGAACATGAACTCTTTAATACAGATTAGATATGTCTGTCCACAGATGTTCGAATTATTAGCAATCATACACAGGCGCGCACACACTGAAAGAAATGCAGTATATGCATAATATATACAGTATTATGTTATTTCTTTAACCCATTAAGATCTCTACAAATGTCTTCTAAATCAGTTTTTGAAAAACTTGGCCGCCCAGAAGTAAATATTTGTATACAAATATGGCCAAAAATGTTTGTGATTGCGACACGAAGTGACTTGACCTGGGCTTGTATATCTGCTATTTTTGAACAGCCAAAGTATAAAATACTAAGTGGTTAAAATGACACACATTTCCCTTTCCCGGTTTTAATGGGTTAAAGTATGTGTGTGTATTGCACACTTTTGTGAAAATGAACTCTTTACTCACAGCGAGACGCACACAGATGTTTAAGTACACACTCACACTTGTCCACCGGAGCATTTTATTTTAGCAGGGTCTTCTCTCAAAGCAATCTCTTCTGCTGGGATTGTTGCATAATTATTAATTATCTGGGAGGTGGAAAAGAAACCCAGGTGTTGAGATGGCTTAAGCAATCTGACACTTTGACTGGCCGGTGGGCCCACTGGCCCCCCGGTGGGCCCACTGGCCCCATTGGCCCCCCGGTGGGAATTGGACACCCCACGTTGGCAGGGTTGGTACCACGCTACCAACTAAGTGGGTTAAAGTGGCACAGGCACTGGCATTAACCCCCGTCTCCTGACCCTAGCAGGAAGAGATTCATTTTTAAAGGTAGGGTAAAGGTCCCTGCACACTGCTGCGTTTTTCAGATTTTTAGCTGCATTCTTCCGTCGGTTTACCCCCCAAAAAAAAACATCCAGTGTTCAACCACCTTAAGTGTGATTATCTTGTGATAGTAATCATTGCTGTATAGAGTGTTTGTTCAATAACAGGGCGGTCTCACTGTCTCTCTGGCGCTTTAATAAACAGAAAATAGATTTTCAAAATTGAAAAAGTTTCAGCCAATCAGGAGAAAGTAGCCATTTATCAGCTTCATTTTTTGTGTGTTCCAGTTCCAATTTTGTCTGCTCACTTCTTTGTGTCATCACTTACAGTTTTACATGTTTAATCTGTATCCTGACTTCTCTATCGGATAAAATTGATATCCCAACCTGAAAATGCATTTTCTGTTTAATAAGAAGCTGGAGAGACATGGAGACTCTGTTACCGAACAAACACTCCATGGCAATGAGTACTATCGCAATATAGAGGGGTTTAACACTTGTTTAAACCAAATAAAATCACTTAACCTACCACCCTGGTCCCTGCTAGATAAAACCTGGCCATTCCTTTGGCAGATAACCCACTGGTAACCAGTAACTATGCGTTGTGCGTTCCCATTCTGTTCTCCCAAATCTAGCTTAACCCATTTTGACCTGAGTTCAGATTAAAAATAATGTCTTCTACATCCTGACAGTTTTCTGAAAAAGCTATGTTTCTATGTCAGGCGTTCTTCGATCTTTCAAAAATAGCAGAACTACAAGCTCGTAGCGCAAAATGGGTTAACTCCCATTCAGGACGGGAACCCCTTTTGGTGTTTTTAGCATTATGTTATACTTGAGCTATTGAAAAATAGCAGATCTACAAGCTCATAGTGCGGCACCGAGTGCTACAAGCTTGTAGATCTGCAAAAAAAAAAAATCGTGAAAATGTGGAGCAAATCTTTGAATATATATTCTTTTAGATGTTAGATGAACGCTGATTACATCCGAATGATACGGACTATGGAAATTCTGCCTGTGGTGCTTTAATCGGATAGGTCCAGAGATGTGTACTGTTTTTTGTGAGATCTGCACAAAAGCTGTAGGTGGAAGTGCAAAAAGTGTGTTCTGAAGAAAAGGAAGGAAAATCTATCCTGACGTACTTGATGTGAGTTTTCGCATTTTCCCATGTAAGTGGATGGGTAATTTTAATGCACTAATAAATTAATTATCAATCAATAATTTGTTAAAGTGAAAAAAGGGCTTCGTTAAGACCTCCGTAATTTTATGGTCAATTCCTGTGTGAAAAGTGGGAGCGATTGGGCAGGCAGTGCCCCACATTGAGTGAATTATAGTATGATGATGATGATGATTTGGCCACCGAGCTCCATCTCAAAATATTTAGTTCCAGGGACCTCCCAGAAGCAAAGATTTGAGTTAAAAACGTTGGCTGTGCCTGTGAAAGAATATATATTCAAAGATTTGCACCACATTAATAAATTAATTAAAAATGCCAGATCTACAAGCTCGTAGTGCAGCGAGTGCTGCGCTATGAGCTTGTACATCTGCTGCTATTTGTCCATAGCTAAAGTTTAAAAATAATGGTTAATGTGGTTAAAAGCTAAAGTGACACAGATCCGTTCCAGGTCTTAAATGTTCTTTTGCATTTTCAAACGCATTGCTAATGTGACACGTTCACACTGAGGCTATGGCTATTTGGGGAGTCCTTGGCACCGGAACCAAACGTTAAGGGAAACCCTGGCGTAATCTACTACCAGTCACTCCTACTTCTGGGCGTCAGGAGGATGGTAGCTAATTCAGTCGTTTGTTACGTATAACCTGCCAGTCGGCTCCCTGCTCCAGAGACGTTGCGTTTTTGGGGCTCGACCTGCAGCTGTCTGGTGCTCGCTCGTTACCCAGAAGGACATGTTGCGTCTCGTTGGTGATAAATGGAGCAGGTTACTGTAAGCTGTGTGGAATGAGTCAGACGTTGGTTTTATGTGTAGTTCACTTCTCATACTGTTAGGTAGGTCTTCCAGAACACCTTTTAGCTCGAGACCCCCACCCCCCCTGTTATGTCTCCCTGGGAAACAAACCAGTGAAAATAGCTGATCTACAAGTTCACTGCGATCGTGCGATGAGCCTGTAGATCAGCTCAACAAAAACAAACTTACTGATTATTTTAATGAAATTCTCTGATTAAATATTTGAATTTGTTTTTGAATTTATGGACAAAACATAATACATACATCAGTGTGATTTTTATTTTATTTTTAATCGTAATGTTTTAAAACAAAATAGTACTGGTCAAGATTTAGAAGGCATTTGTAGAATCGTCCTCAGGTCTAAATGGGTTAAGGGGGTAGTTGCTCGCGACCCATAAAAATGGGTCCCGACCTTAGAGTATAAATATAATAGAGACGTCACCGAGAGGAAACCCTGAGGCCAAATGGACAGCGCTGGTCCCGTTGACTAACATTGCGCAAGTTCATGTTATCGGGGCGATGACACGTGAACGCCGTTTCATAAGTGAGCGCGTGCAATGATAATCAACGGCCAAGCGTGTTCACGATTTGGCCCAATCCATCCCAGAATGCACTTTGTTTCCTACCCGGAAAGAGGAGTGAAATCGCCTCATGCGCTTTTGAGCAACTTGATGCAAGTGGATGGGAGGAGAAATCCAGTGACGTCTCTATTAATATACGTGTACTCTTAAGGACCCGAACCACTGTTTGGGAAACTGTGTTCCAGAACACACTGCTAGGCTCTCTCTCTCTCACTCACACACACACACACACACACACACACACACACACACACACACACACACACACTATCGCTCTCCGTTCCTCTCTTGCTCTCTCTCGTTGTTTACTCGTTCTCTACTCTCTTTCTTTACCTCATGTTGAGCCTTTCTTTTTGTGTCTGCATCCCCTGTCTTATCCTTCACTCTGGTTCCCCTGTATAGGGATGGAGCTCGTTCATTTTGATTGATAACCTTATCGAGCCGGGTCCTTATCGAGCCCACTATCGAGCATTTGCAATTTTCTTTGTGGAAAGCTGGGAGACAATACATTCTGAACAGGACCTTATTTTTATTGGCCAGTTCGACCCAGTTGTGAGTTTGTATGCCATGACACACACACACACACACACACACACACACACACACACAGAGAATATGCATATCTTTTCTATAATCTTCTCTTTATTTTAACCATCCCTTGCACTACATGTTCCTAGGGCCTTGGCTTGAAATACAGTACTTTTCTAACAGACAGAGGGAACTGTTAATATTGTGTACCGTCACTTTAAAAGCGTAATGTATACGTCATCGTACGACGGTGTCATGCACCAAAAATAGCCAATCTACAAGCTCACACTGCGTCTGGTTGCACCGCGTTGTGAGCTTGTAGATCTGCCTTACGATAGACCGCTCCGTCAGTCAGTCAGACAGACAACAAAGCCCAAATAAATTAATGAATGAAGAAGCCGCTTATATCGCTTTTGCTCCGTGGATGGGACATTTACATTTAAAAGCTATCTGATCGACACGATAACTAACCTGACGCTGCCAGATCCAAGAAGCTTGCTACACAAATTTGTTTCACAGCTTATTGGGATCTGGGATCGCGGAAGCAAATTCGATGACGGGGCTGTTCCTTTTTTTCAAGATACTTGGTAGATGATTGGATGGGACCGTCTGTCTATCACCGTGTGGGCGTGCAAACACAACCAATCATATTGACGTGTCTAGATAGCTTCACATCCGGTTTCGCACATATCCCGCCCTTAGCTCACGCTGATTGGTCCGGTACGGAACGGATTTTTGTCAGGTCAACTGCCTGAGAGATCCCAGATGATTGCTGTGTTGGGAAACATGGTTACCCAATACCGCCCTCATCTGGCAGGTTAGGTTACACGATAACAGCATGGTTTTGAAAACATGACCAATGACAAAAAACTCCCATATCTGCTGGGCGAAGTACAACAATGTGCAAACACAGCAGCAAGATTTGTGATCTGCTGTGATAGGAGAAGGATATCAAATTAAGCAATAAGCCACGAGAGGTCTCAGGTAGCTCAAGTAGCTACGCTTTGCGCCACCAGAGCGAGCGAGCCAGAGCCACAACACTTCCTTGTTTTGCTCCGCAAGTAGCCTATGTGACGGGAGAATAGCGCTTGATATCTTTACGGGGCTGCCTGGAGCCACACATTCAGTCATATGAGCCGGGCGGTGCTTAGACGCCCGCACGGCATGTGTTTGTAAAGCAATCAAGCGCTCCCCTTCCCCAGTTCAGCTACAAGGCTGCAGGATCATACAAAGTGATTGAAGGAGTGGGTTATCGGTGAAATTTACACCGGTCACGTGACGGTAACCAGCCAATCAGAATGAAGTATTCGGACTACCCGTTTTAGAATGGAACACAACCACCCTAAAGACTAATCATTGTGTATATTCCTGCACTATACCTGCATCGAGTGATCTTGGTACATAGAAGTTGATCTATTGAAGATCCTGACCTTCAAAGTACATAATTTTTGTTTTGATTGTATTACTGTATTGTTCTTTCTGCTTTGGCAATGTAAACGTATGTTTTCTCATGCCAATAAAGCCCTTTGAATTGAATTGGTTGTGTGCATAATCCTACGTTAGCTTCCATGCTAGCTGTTTCAGCTTAACATGTCTCACAAGTTCATTATTGCATTTAGCTCCCCTCTTGTTTTTTAAACATTTCCACGGCGCAACCATAACGCAACCACCCGTCGCGTTTCGGCCCCTTACCACCGTGGCCAGTCAGTTTAGAGCTTGCCCAGTTTAACTTCGAAGAGAGGGGGGTGAAAAAACAGCAAAAGATAGCCTACTTTGGCAGCCCTCGTGCATGCACATTTCTGTTAGTAGCAAACTACGGCATGTAAAGACGACTTTGTTTTAAACCCATTCACACGTCGGCAAAACCGTTCACACCTCGTTGGAGATGCGCTGCCACCCCCCCCCATCAATAATTTAATCCACGCTACGCACCTGCCCCTTACTATATAACGAGCGGCCCAAGACGTCGGCTGCTGCGGCTATACCCGATAACATGCTCGACACGCCAAAAGCTTATTGATACTCGGGTCTCGATAAATGCCGAACCGGGTTTGTAATGGATTTTCGGGGCTCCATCCCTACTCCTGTCTGCCCATTCCCTGTCTTATCCTTCACTCCGGTTCTTCTGTCTGCCCAGCCCTCTCTTCCAGAGGCACTGCAGTGAGAGAGGAGAGGTTTTACAAGCGAGCCCCTCAACTTACTGGAATGTCATGTTAGATAACTTTACTGGGAGAGTGTGTGTGTGTGTGTGTGTGTGTGTGTGTAAGACGGTCAAGAGAGAGACAAACAGTGACAGGCTAACGGAGAGACAGACGGACGGGACTCGTTAGGATTTGAATATAATATACATTCAATCATTATACAGTAGACTGAATGAAAGTAGTAATAATACTATTTTTAAGTAGCGAAAATAATTATACGACACCATTATTGGAAATTGGGTCTGAAATGGAACCCGGAAACTCACCCAACGAGAGAGAGAGACACACTCACACAGAAAGAGAGGGAGAGAGAGAGAGATAGGGAGACACTCGCACAGAAAGAGAGAGAGGGAGAGACTCACTCACACAGAAAGAGAGAGAGAGAGAGGGAGAGACTCTCACTCACAGAGAGAGAGGGAGAGACCCCGACAGAGAGAGAGAGAGAGAGGGGAGGGAAGGTAATGGAGCTAATTTCCCAGCAGACACCAGGCTGATGTCAGGGTGACATGTTCCCCTGTCTGTCTCAGTGTTTATTTAGTCGACAAAAACTATGAGGAAAAAAATGCAGACTTTTTTTACTGGTGAAACTAAGCAAAATAAAAACTAAACTATGATGACTAAAACTATGACTAAATATATACTGACAATTTCATCAACATAAAAACTAGACTAAAGTGTTATGGAGGGACTAGTGGAGAAGGGATCCAGTAGAACTAAAACAAGTCATGTGTGTGCGTGAGACGGAAAAGATCTTTGTACATTGGCTACATTCCACCAAGTGAAAGTCGGCCATTTCAATGGCATCACATCCCACCATTCTTTAGCCACGACTAAATCAACTGTATATTTAGTCAGATCACAATCTAATGATATTTAGTCAACTAACACTGGTCTGTCTGTGTGGTTGTTATGGAGGGACAGAATGAGACTCGGTTAGACTGAGGTAACACTGGTCTGTCTGTGTGGTTGTTATGGAGGGACAGAATGAGACTCGGTTAGACTGAGGTAGAGGAAGCAAGAGGATGAGATGTGGGGGACAGAGAGAGGGGGGGGGGCAGAGGGAGAGAGAGAGAGAGAGTGGGGACTGAGGGAGAGAGAGTGAGTGGGGACTGAGGGAGAGAGAGAGTGAGTGGGGACTGAGGGAGAGACTGAGGGAGAGAGAGAGTGAGTGGGGACTGAGGGAGATTGAGTGGGGACTGAGGGAGAGACTGAGGGAGAGAGAGAGTGAGTGGGGACTGAGGGAGATTGAGTGGGGACTGAGGGAGAGACTGAGGGAGAGAGAGAGGGGGGACCGAGGGAGAGAGAGAGTGGGGACTGAGGGAGAGACTGAGGGAGAGAGAGGGGGGACAGAGGGAGAGAGAGGGGGGGGACTTAGGGAGAGACTGATGGAGAGAGAGAGGGGGGGGCAGACTGAGAGTGAACAAGTGATGGAGAGAAGGAATGGAAAGACACAACAGACATTGAGACAAAGAAGGAGTGAGCAAAGATCTGTTCACTAATGCAGAGGGGTGTGTGTGTGTGTGTGTGTGTGTGTGTGTGTGTGGAGGGGGTCAGCTGAGGCTGGTGTACTGAGGAGCTTGTTTTGATTAAAGTCCGGGTGTGTCACCAGAACCCAGAGACCTCTCTCTCTCTGTGTCTCTCACCCTCTAGCTTTTTTCCCTATTCTATCCCTTTGTCTCTCCTTTCCATGCTGTTTATCTCATCCATCCATCCATTCATCCATCCATTCCTCTCCCTCCATTCCTCTCTCCTCATCGCTCCGCTTCCCCTCTTTCTTTCTCATATCTTCATCCCTCTCTCGCCATCTCTATGTTACAAATCGCATTCTTTTTACAGTAGCCTCTCCATCCATTTCTGCTTCTGTGTGTGTGTGTGTGTGTGTGTGTGGGGCATGCGTGCGTGCAGAGTTCCAGCAGCTATATTGTAGTTCATTGTTGTGGTGGACAAAGCATCCCACTGCCACAGAGTCAATCCAGGCCACAGACCCACAACCAAAACAACTACCATCCCTATTCCCCTAAATACAAGCCTGACTCTGCACCATTTGGCTGCAGTGTCATGTAGAATATCCTCTATGCTATTCATGAAAGAAAAAAATATATATTTTATTATTTTCTCCAAAAGTAATTGTATAATTTCCCCTCTTGTGTATCGTGCCTGTCACCACTGCTGTTCTTGTGGAGGGCAGAGATCCCAAAACGCAGTTTATAGTTAAGGGACGCAATAAAACAACGACCTCTGCATCCACGGGATGCACTACTGTACTGTTTTTATTCTAGTTTATTTTAATGATTTATTCTGTTTTCTACATTAATATAACCACATTATAACCATGTAAAATGAAATGGGAGTTAAATGCTGCAATTTCTAAAAGACCATCCCGGGACTCATTACGTTGAAAACCTATTTACATCACTGGGAGGGTGTGGAGTCCTGCTGTGGGTCGGGACCCATCTGTCGGTCACAGACCACCAATGAGTCACGACTCGAGTAAAAATCCCATTATCCTTTTACTACATTAAAAAAATATGGTAGCGCACAGTCTGTAGCGCTGTCTCCTCACAGCTAGACTGTCCTGGGTTTGATTCCTGCTAGGGAAGTTGTGGTCGTGTTCTCTCCTCCGTGTCATCAGTGCCCATACCCTGGGCAGGGTTGGCAAAAGGGCCTTTCTGTGTGGAGTTTGCATGTTCTCCCCCGTGTCCCCTAGGGTAGGTACCCTCACAAAATACATGCCGTAATCCTGGTCTTTATACTGCGTCTACTAATGTCTCACTGTCTCTCTTGTCTCTCTCAGATTGACTTGTTTGCTAATGTCTCACTGTCTCTCTTGTCTCTCTCAGATTGAAGGACGGAGGTACGACAGAGAGAGGCCCCCCTCCTCATCTCTCCACTCTCCCCAGTGACCTTTCACCCACCCCACCCCCCTCCTGCTGATGAACCTTGACCTTCACTCAAACCGAGATGCTGCTGCTCTCCCCTCTCCCTCTGAAAACATCATGATCAACGCTCACGCCGGTCGGACGGACGGACCCACGGACGAACGACAAGAGGCTGCTTGCAGTTCTGTTGTTTCTGACGTAATTCATCCTTTACTTTCATCTTACATTTGTTGTTTTTTGTATATATATGTTACAGTACGATAGAAAAAAGACACAGTCGGGTTGAAAAAGGAGTGCTCGTTTTCTTCTAGTTCACCTCCCCCGACGCTCGGCACGGCTCGCTTTAGCTCGCTCGGCGGTGAATCCTGTGGCTGAAGTCACCTTCCGGCTGCGTGTCTACGACGTTGAAACCGAGTGCACCTTTTTCAATCTGACTGGTTTTCCCATCATACTGTGACACACGGTACGATATATTAGTATTCTTTCTCGGCAAAGCCACCAACCCGACCCACTTTTCTTTTCCACTCGACGCTGTCGGCGCACGCTGCCTCCTTCCTTGTTCTTCTTCCTCGTCGTCTCATGCCTCTCAAGACAAAATGGCCACCTGCCAACGGACTGTGGACGAGTGCGAGCCTGGGACAGACTGAGATCGTTTTTATTTTTTTCTCCTTCATGTATTTTATATCGACAGCACAGCACTCGTTGTGCTACTCGTTTTAGTCCGCACTGTATAAAAAAAAGGGAGGCTGGTAAAATGGTGAGCAAAAAGGCATTACGGTACAGAAAGTGAAAGTAGTTTTGGAGAAAAAAAAGAAAAAAAGATGCATTGGACAAAAAAAAAAAAGTTATTTTTTTAAATACCTGCTTTTTGTCCCATCCCTGATACGGTACCATAGAATTTATAAGTGGTTGATGAATTTGTAGTACATTTATTTCTGTTTGGCTCTTCTGTTTTTGAGTGGAATAGCCCTAACCACACCAAAAAGGGTCGCCATACAACTCCTTGGGTCCAAACGGCTGCGAGGAGTTGCATATTGGTGACCCTTTGGTGTGGTTTTGGGCTTTAAAAATTGCATAATCTCATGGCTGGATCCATTTATTTTCAGTTGACGAGTAGTTGTTGTTGTTTTCCATTGCACCAATACCGCACCGGTACCCATATTGGAGCCACGGCGCTGTAGACACGGTACGGAACCATTCTTCTCAGTGGGAATAGCATATCATGCTAACTGTGCCTGCGTGGGTGTAGCACGGTACCCTTAAGTGGAAGAACGAACGAAGCATCAAGTGTTACTCTCCTCATGCTCTCTTAGCAAATATTTATTTATTGTGTCACAATAGCTTATGGTATCCTGATACATTTCTTCGCGAGCTGTTTTAGTATTACATGACGGTACTGCACTTCAGTCGGGGTCGGAATAGAACGCTAGCCCAAACGACGGCCAAATGCTGGTCAGGTTTGCCAGTGACTGGGAAGTGGGTGTAATCTCCCTCCTACGTTGTCACAGAGATGTCCTATTCTATTCTGTAAATCATACCTGGTTGGTGAAATAACTATAATGACCAGGTGTACTTCGTAAGCTTTCCAACCCCTTGTGATCGGTGAATGATAGCGTTGGTTTCCTGCCCTGATAACTAGCCCAGTTCATGTTTATCAAGGTCATTTCCTCAGTGAGTTTATGTTTTGTTTTGTTTTATCTCCTACGGTCCACAGCACAGTTCAAGCAGTGCGAGAGTGCGTCTACACACCTGCGTAAATGCGTACTCGGTGCACACACCTTCGAAACCTGAGCATATAGTTGCACAAATGGGTAGGAGAACCGATACATGGAAGTTTCACTCAAATATGATCACTCGCAGAACACACTAGAACAGTGGTTCCCAAACTGTTTCATGTCAAGGACCCCCAAATCGACACCCAATCGTAAAATATATGCCAAGGACCCCCAAAAGAGAATCTTTTTACGGCTCTTAACAGTGATTTTCAACCACTTTAATTTCAAGGACCCCCCAATTTGGCATGCATTAGGCTACGGACCCCCATTTAATGGCATTTCTATCTCTGGGACCCCAATTCATATTGTAAAATCAATGTTAATTTAACTCAGAGTGAATTTGTACACTCTCTGAGTTATAGACCCATAAAGCTCCATTTGGTTCCTAATTATCATTTAGCCGGCGACCCCCTGGAACTCTCTCAAGGACCCCTAGGGGCCCCTCCGGACCCCACTTTGGGAACCACTGCACTAGAAGAGAAGGCTGCGAAGTGGGCTGGAAAAAGACACTCACCCCCCACGCCTTCATAACAGGCACATGTCCCAAACACCATGCATACATACATACAGACATGCATACAGTAACTAGCATGAAGGCAAAGGACGCACACACACGCGTCACGAACACATAGCACGCACACATGACACATCACTTACGCATAACATGTCACATAACATGCAGGTCAGGTTCTGCTCTGACTGCATGACACACACACACACACACACACACACACACACACACACACACACACACACACTGATAGTCACAAGGTTGGGCAGCTCCTGTGACGTCTGGCTGAAACACACATACACGCGCGCACGCATGCACATACAAAGCGTCTGCATAGTGCATACATACATACATGCATGCATGCACCAGGCACACGCAGCACATTGGCTCAGGCGCGCGCACACACACACACACACACACCGTGTCCGTCAGTGAGACTGGATGACGTAAAGAGGTTTCCAGTAACCTGAGCCTGGGTCCCAGGTGCAACGTGCTGGGCATTCTTACCCTGTCGCAACCCTACATACACACACATGGTCAGACAGCCACACACACACACTTGGACAGCAGACCCACATTAGCGCCTCAGCCAGTGCTTGCTTGCTCTCTCTTGCGCATGCACACACACACACACACATACACAGGGACGACTGATACACCCATATTTAGCCATTCTACTCACTCTGCTCTCCCATGTCTGCCGATGTTTTCGCAGATAAGACGACATGCTCACACACACACACACACACACACACACACACTAACTACGCTGATACGAGGTAACCCTCCCCACTGTTTGGTGCTCTCCCCACTCGGTCAGTGTGACATTTGAAAGTCACAGTACGCCCAATGCATTTCATTTCATTAACTTGCAAATCGCCGGAGGCCAGTCAAGAAGTAGTAGGTTCGACAAGTTTGTTTTGAACTCCAACCGTGTGCCAGGCGGGCAGGGTTAGTCACACAAGACAAGCCAGTGATTGTATGAAAAGTTTTGCAGACAATTGCAGTGTTTTTGACAGTTTGCTTTTTCTGTGATTTAGCTGCTCACCTGCGACTGTCTACATCGGCCCCCATGCAGTAAGCACCACCCACCCGCTTCCGCTATGTCCTTGGAGACCGAAACCAATGTTAATAAGCACTTGGAACTATTGTTTGATCCAGGAAACTGGATCGCAGTGCCGATTTCGTCGAAAATAAACTGTAAATGTAGTCGACTAAACTCTTATATTTAGTCGACTAAAACTATAAAACATTTCAATGACTGAAATATGACAAAAAACAAAATGACATTTCATTCAAAATACTATTTTGCAGGCAAAATCAACACTGGATAGGAGAGAGCAAACTGTTTATTTTTTTTGTTGCATACCAGTATATACAGTAATTATTGTTTAATCTTTACGTACTGGATGGGTGTTTGTTTTTTTATTGCATCAGAACAGTCCAGCTAGCATAAACTACAGATACGGTACCCCAAAAACTATTTAACATTTCAGACACTTTGTTGTGTTGTCGGATGCGGCAAGCAGCGCTCAATTGGTACAAGCACTTTTCCCTCCATTTAAATTCTCAGCGAGGACTGAACGACAAAGGGAGAGACAAAATATGTATCCAGGCCAATATTCTGGCATGTGTTTGTGGAGAGGAAACAAGAGGTGCAAATCATTTCTCACGGTACTTTCTTTTTTGTGTGGCTGTAATTGAATATGAGGAGCTTGACAGTGATAATGAATCATTCGCTACTATTTGTCGGTACGGAAATAGGAGAAATTGCCCTCTGTGACCCTAACCTCCCCCCCCCCCCCCACCCCTATATAACAACGCCCTCTCTTACTCCCGCCCTCTGGAATAGGGTTACTCACTTAGACTTGTACGACCCATGTTTTAGATGGTTCAGTCCGTGAGTGGGGGGGATTGAACCCCTAAAAAAGGTGAATATTTGATGTGGAAAAAAAGACAATTTTCTGGGTTTAAAGACGGTATTGACCCTGTCACGTGTCTTATATTTATATGAGCATTATAACTTTTTGTTTTATTTGTTCCTCTTCCCATCTCTCTAATGAACAAAGAATTTAATCTACAAAGACTTAAGTCTGTGTGTGTGTGTGTGTGTGTGTGGGGAGGGGAGGGGGGGGGGAGTTCTGGAAGACTTATTTTTTTCTTTCCCCTGTGTACTTAAGTTAATAAGGAAGTTTGTTTGCTTTTATTTTTATGACTGCCACATACATTGTGATTATATATATATATATATATATATATATATATATATATATATAAAATCTGTCCTCATGTTAAACTGCCCTCTTCATTATGTTAAAATGTTAAATGAAAAGGATTTAATCTGATCCTGCAGTTCTCCTCCAGCCCTAGGAACCAGAATGCTGTTGGTTTCCCAGTTTGAAAATCGATGCCCATACTAAGTTATACAATGTGAGTTAAGAACCTCTTGTTCTGATTCCATACCAATTCTGCATACACCCCCCCCCCCCCCCCGCCAGTTATAAATTCTGACATGTATTCATCCCAATAATCCCAGAAGAGTAAATGGAAGTCAAAGTTGGAAAACAAGAACCACCCTAGTATATGTATTCTACTTGCATTACATTGATTACAGTTCTGCATCAAGTAAGCAGTTTGTTTTATTTTATATTTTAGATATTGTGATTTATTTTGTACCTATAGTTTACAGAGGGATGATAATCATTTGTTTTATTTTACGATTGTTGTTGGAAAGGGGCAGGTCTTGTTAAGACAGATGTTTTTGTTTGGAAGAAAGATGGAGGGGGAAACAATTTGCAAAGGGGGTCGAGGGGAGAGTAAGTAGGCTTTTTTTTGCAGTTTTTCTTTTTTGTGGGGTTTTGTAAGAAAAAAAAAAGAGGGATAACCGTTCCCTTTGCCTAATGTTTTACTTTCATAACTATATTACACATTACATGCTGCTGTGGCGTACACGATTTGAATGCTGTTGGTGGCAACTGTAACTCTGACAACGTCGATGGCGACGATAATATGTTCATCATCCGGCTACCGGACCCCGGGTCACTTAGACCCCATTCCTGAATCTTCAGGAATATATTTTGGCACGCACTCTGCCTGCCCGGGTCCATCCCTTAATGGGAGAGAGGGGCGGCTTTCTGAGCTGTTCTAAATCCTCTCCCCTCTTCTTAACCCCCCCCCCCCCCTCCCCTGAGTTGAATGCTGTCATTTATTAGCTTTACGGAAAGAGAAGGCGGTTAAAAAAAAAAGAAGAAAAAAAAGCGGTGACGATGACAATACTGTGGAGGCGAGTAATACTTCGTATGTGCATTATTTTTCGCAACGTACGTCCTATACGCGATATATATATATTAAAAAAAACATAATGGGCTTCATGTACGCCATTTTGGAAATAACTTCCTACTTCCGGGGCTCTTCCGACTTTCTTCACCGCTGTGTTGCCGCTGATACTAATTAAGGCTCGGTTCCGTTTAGTGTACAGTGGTAATCCAACTTTTTAATTTCAAGAACCCCCGGGCCATAACTGTGAGAGTGTACAAATGGAACCAAATGGACCCTTACGTTGTACACTCTCGGAGTTACACACCTCCTGTACGGGGCCATTTGGAACCCACTCAAGGACACTTTGAGAGCCACTGGTGTATCTGAGTGTTACCAGTGAGCCAACAGCAGCACCCTGACTCTGTTTGACCAGAATGGAACAGCCTTAATTAGGGCTCGGAAGTACAGTAGGAAGATGTTATTTCCAAAATGGCGTATATGTGCGTAGAGCCTACTGGAAGAGAGACAGAGAAAAAAACAAACGGTTATGGAATAGAGGAATGGAAAACTCTACTGTACATAAGGAAATTCAGTTGTTGCTTTTTCCCCCTTTTTTTTTCTTTTTTTTCATGTCATGATTGGCTGGTGCCTCAGTACAGCGACCCCCACCCTCCTCCAATTTTTTGTTTAGTTTTGTTTACTTTTTCGACTCTTTCTCTCCTGTTTTTGTTTCGTTTTCACGTTGGGAGGGAAAGGGGGGACACAGGAGTGTTTCTCCGGGGAGGTGATTTGAGCATTGGCATAGTGTTTCTATTTATCAAGACTTTTTTGCTTTCAATAGAGCTATTGCAATAAAAATGTGTTCATGTACGACCGTCGCCTCAGCTCTCCTTTATTTGTGTGTGTGTGTGTGTGTGTGTGTGTGTGTGGCTGTGAATTCGATTCCAATTCTTGAGGTCACGATTCGATTCAACTCTATTCTCAATCCAAAAACAAATTTATTTTTTAAATTCAAAAGCATTTATTTTCCAGATTCAAAACGATTCTCTATTCAAAATGATTCTCGATTCAATACATAGGATTTCATCACAATCTACTCCAGCCAACTGAAGTGACTATACTACAGAAAATGACTGAAGACATGATGTTTACTGTGATTAGGGTAAGCTTACATTTCATATCACAAACACCATGTAGTGAAAACTCCTGTAACTGTAACCAGAAAAAAATCTTTTGGATTTTGAATCATTCATAACGGGATTCTCGATTCTAATTAGAATTTTTTTGACACCCCTACACGTACGTTTGTGTGTGTGTGTGTGACCGACCCAACTCATAATTCAAACACCTTCAAGACAAAAAATGGTAAGATAGCAGATGTAGGCCTACAAGCTCGCAGCGCAGCGACACTGAGAGCTTGTAGGCTTATATCTGCTATCCCCCCCAGGACACCCATACCCTTAGAACGACTGGATTACTGTATAACACCTGTGACCGACTCCAGGGGCCAATGTACTTTGACACACTGACTCTTCTTCGAATTGTCGCTTCTCAGAAGTTCAGCATAGGCCGTTGGATCGAAGCCAAAATAACTTCACCGCGGAGCTCATATGATGTACTGTGTGATATGTATGTACCATGTCGATTATTGCTTTCTGCTTCCCAGATTTACTTGCGTCAAAGATGCAATTGTTAGGACTTGAATAGGTCGCCCTTTGTTGAACTTGTGTGGTGTATGGAAAAATGGTTTGAGTTAAAACAGCTCTATATTTTTGGTATAGGTGCTCCATAGCACGAGGAATAATTTGAATATCTATCAGGGGTATTTAAAGATCACATAACCTCAAATTCTGTTTTACGTGTATATTTTACTTTTTTTCCCCCAGACATTCATCAGATTTTTAGATCTGCATTATTCAATCTAAATTCTTGCTTCAAGTCTGATCTGAATTCACGCCAATATATGTGACACAGATGTTAAAGACACCTTTTCTCGTGTGCATCCATACATGCGTTGTGAGCATCGGCAATTGTTGTCTTGTCAGCCAGGTTTAACCTAATCCTGATGTCTTTACTGTTCATTAAGCAGTCAATCTGATCACAAACCAATGATTTTCTCCACACTTGCCTTATTTTTATTAGTCTGCATTAAAATATCATATACTGTAGGTACACATTGCCAATAAAGAACCAATTTAAGCCATATATACAAAATCAAAGAACCAAAATATATAGGCTGCACAACCTCATCATGACAGCTTGTGAGCTTGTAGATCAGCTACTTTTGGGGAATGTTCCCCCAGAATTGGTTTGCTAAGAAGTTGTTAAGAAGAATCAAATACATCCAGTTATTTTTTTTATTCATTTTTTTGTAAAAGTGAAAACATTACTAAATGTTACCATTACTCATTGTTATACAACATATTACCATTGTGACATTTCACCCACCAACGGGCCAAGAAGTGCATCTCTCCAAGCCTCGATTGAACCCATATGGTTCAGCAGTCTGGATCAACAACCCCCTTCCCCAAAGGTAGCTCCCTCAGAGGAGGGAGTTATGGCCAAATATCACCATGCTACAATATTTCATTATGAAGTTTTAAGTTAAGAGTAGTGGTAAAATGTATATATTTTTGGGGTAGTTAATCATTCAGTCTATCCACTATTGAGAGTATTTTTCTCTTCTTTTATTACAGCAGCAGTATTTCTTTTAGAAGCTTAAGTCCTTGTATCAGTAAGTCTGGAATAGATTAGTGGAACGGAATAAACCAGTCTGTACGCAGTCTACAGACCAGGATTTAACAAGCCTGGTTTTGGTTTAAATCCTGGATTAGTTAAACCAGGTTTCGTGAAACGGGCCCCAGGTTGTCAACCCAAAGTCCAACAAAACATTCTAAAGTCCATCCCAGTCATGGGAGCTGGAATCAGCTGAGCTCATGCACGTACACAAAATGAATACATAATGTGGAAAGATGATGACCCGTTTCTAATATCTTCCCCTTGCGTGATCGAATAAGGCAGAAGAAATGCTTGAAACGGGATCCAAAACAACATACAGTGAGTGCACCTGACAGGCTGTTCTGTGGAATGTGCGTAAAGTATGTCTCATTGTGTTAACTATTTGGAATGCTGCACAATCAGCACAATTCAGGGTCACTCAGACATCACCCAGTGTTTACAAAGAGAGCGGTCACAATTAAAGGTACAAGCCTTCTGTGTGTTTGTGTGTGTGAGAGAGACACTACCATCTACCTAAATCTATCTACAGCTTTGATCTGTACTGTATTGTACCCTTACATATACTATTATAGTTTTCCATGCACATTGTCATTTCCTCTAAGATGTTTTTATGTGTGTTGTGTACATGTAGGCCTACATGCAAGAACATGGCATAATTGAGACTGTATATCGCAGATTACTATGAAAACCGCTCCAGACCTGTTCGCACAGCGCTTTTGGAATCACAGACCAGGTTTTCCTCCCGAGGTGGAAAGCCTTGTGACGCGAGGCTAGGCCGGATCACACTGGTTAATTCAGAATGGAAACCAGGATCGCCCCCATACTCCCCCACCAGTATTTTAGTTGGCCGGTAGACGGTACAGCGCTTTATAGTACCAGGCCAAGACTACATTAACCATCTTTGTTTATACCATATAGCTGTCACCGCAAAGCAAAGTCCTGATGTCGCACATTTTATACTCCGTTGACTCGTTCGCCGAAAATAGTCGAGCTAGTACAAAACCATCCGGGAGCCAAATAGTTACAAAGTCCTGGACCTGGAAGGATTCTCCAGTGCGGGAGAGTCCAGTCTCCCAGTCCAGTCCTCCGGTCTCCCGACAGTCCTCCTGTCCAGTCCTGGACCAGAAGGACTCAGAGTCCAGTCTCCCACCAGTCCTCCGGTCTCCCGACAGTCCTCCAGTCCTGGACCAGAAGGACTCAGAGTCCAGTCTCCCACCAGTCCTCTGGTCTCCCGACAGTCCTCCAGTCCTGGACCAGAAGGACTCAGAGTCCAGTCTCCCACCAGTCCTCTGGTCTCCCGACAGTCCTCCAGTCCTGGACCAGAAGGACTCAGAGTCCAGTCTCCCACCAGTCCTCTGGTCTCCCGACAGTCCTCCAGTCCAGTCCTGGACCAGAAGGACTCAGAGTCCAGTCTCCCACCATGAGTCCTCTGGTCTCCCGACAGTCCAGTCCTGGACCAGAAGGACTCAGAGTCCAGTCTCCCAGTCCAGTCCTCTGGTCTCCCGACAGTCCGACAGTCCAGTCCTGGACCAGAAGGACTCAGAGTCCAGTCTCCCACCAGTCCTCCAGTCTCCGGTCCAGTCCTGGACCAGAAGAACTCTCCAGTCCTGAACCAGACTGAGTCCAGTCTCCCGCCAGTCCTCCAGTCTCCGGTCCAGTAAATACAAATAAAAAGAACACATTTGAACCACCCACCACACCCAGTAGAACCACTCTGTTCAAAGGAGCATGACGCCAGGTAAGTCCCCCCCCCCCCCCCCCCCAAATAGCCTCAATCCTCAGATCATAATGGGTTAAGTCATGCACTACACTGTATATGTTATAATGTGTCTCATACTAGATCGCCTATTTGGGTGTCTGGCTGTGGTGACGTTGAACGGGCCAGCCTGAGGGGTCACGTCATCCTAGGAGAGACCTAACCTTGGGAGATGCGTGGAGGTGGTGCTGACTATTCCATCACAGTCATCGACACAGACCTCTTCATCAAGTTCAGGAGGTATGTTGGATGCTGTGAATTCACAAATGTGAGTGCGTGTGCGGCCAGTGTGTGTGTGCTTGCTCCTCTTGAGTGTCCATTTGTAGCAGAGTATAGCTTCATTCCACGTGGTCCCTCTGGGTGGGTTTTTGGATCTCGGTGGGGTGCATTTCAACACCGACATGTGACCCGCAGCGTTCCCTTACTGACGGAGCGACCAGTAGGGATGCACACTGCTGCTAGTGTTTCAAAACAACACTGGTGTGTGTGTGTGTGTGTGTGTGTTCACAGCTTTTCCACTATTAGCACAGCTATTAGCATCTTCGTCAGAGAGTGTATCCAAAATCCATGCCGGCTTGTTGACCCTGATATCTCTCTCTCTCACACACACACACACACACACACACACACACACACACACACACACACACACACACACACACACACACACACACACACACACTATTGGTGTGTGTCAGCGGTTCACCTATCTATGTCTCATTGCTCAGCATCACTCTGTGGGAGGCCTGACATCACTCTACTTCAAAAAAACATAATGGATCTGCATGATGCTTAACCACTTAATTTCTGACCTGAGATCAGATTCTAAAAATGTCTTCTACATCCTGTTTTCTGAAAAAGCTATGTTTCTATGTCAGTCGTTCTTTGATTTTTCAAAAAATTGCAGACCTACAACCTCGTAGCGCGCCACTCGGTGGCGCGCTATGAGCTTGTAGATCTGCTATTTTTCAATAGCTAAAGCATAACATAATGCTAACACCAAAAGGGGTTCCCGCCAAGAATGGGTTAACAACCCTGTACATGTTGTTGACCGGGTTCGCCCTGCAGGGACCTGTACTGTACTTACTACTGTACTACTCGGCCCTCTCCACTTTTCACCCTACACCAAATGTCTTTGCCGAACATACAGTAGCCAATCCACATACTGTAGCTCAGTGGTCGGCAACCTTTTTGACGCGAAGGCCCGTGTTTTTCTTTTCTTGATATAGCCAGTGTGCCATATCAACATTAAGCCTAATTATGACACCAAATCATAATAAAGATATTTCCAACATATTTTGATTGTCCATGGGCTATACATCGGGACATTGTAGTGATCATTGGACAACACACCTATATCCCTGACGACTCTCTCCCCAATCAGAGTTCAGAGTTTGAATGAACGTAGATTGTGTGCAGGATACAATTTGCATGCAGATTTGAGGGGACTTAATTTAATTCACAACATTTGAAGAGAAAAATCTTAGTTCTCGCACTTATGTCAGTGTGCCAGTGATCACCCTCCCCTGTGCCAATGTTGGCAACTTGGCACCCGTGCCTAAGGTTGCCTATATCCCATAAGCTTGAAGATCGATTATTTTCTTATTATATTTCCTAATTACGGAGCAGAGTTTTGTTCTGTCTACTTTCCGGATGCACTGTACATCCAAACAGAGGAAGTCCTATCGAATCTAATTGTATTAAATGAAGTCAAAGTCACCAATATTGAAGCTGTACGAAAAGCTTGAAATATCTTCTTTCTATCCGCAAAGTGTTTGTTTAATTTAAATAAATAAAAAATCCACCGTAGACCCGCTATGAGCTACTTTATGTCAAGAAATTCCTTCCAGGTTATTGTTTTCTAAGTGTTGGAGTTTGGAAGCGCTGGATTTCAGTAAAGCAACGTCCTGCCCGCCTCCTGCGTTATGTGCAAATTGAAAACAGGTGGTATGCACTATGCAGGGCCGTTGAGTGATTAGTACTGATTATCCAACAAACACCATCTGTTATAAAAATAAATATTGATAATTTAATACAATAATCAGTTCATAATTCATCCCGTTTTGGTCATTCCATTATAGCCTATACCTACATACTGTAAAAACTGTTCAAAAAGGCATGTTGTTGAAAATAGAAGATATACACTTCTATTTTCTTTTCTCTTGTCCTATTTTGAGCATGACAGCATTGTGAGTATAATTTATTTTTGCATAAGCACTCCAATTATTTTATTAATCAAAAAAGTAATGGATGGATGGAATAATGGCTTAGAAAATAATATAAAACAAATTGCAGCCACACACAGAGTGCATAATGGGATTTTGACTAATCATTCTGACTTGCAATGTAATGACTGACTCTACAGTTTAGTGGTTTTCAAGCCACCCAAAATAATCATATATATTTGAGTTGAGGCATTACATTTAGTTTGACAGGTAAATATTGTTCCACAGGTAAATACTGTTAAAATGGCCAATCTACAAGCTCACTCCGCCTCACATCGGCTCGTGTTGGGACGCGTACCCCACTTTGAGAGCCACTGGTTTAGATCAGTGGTTCCCAAAGTGGGGTCCGGCGGGGACCCCCAGGGGTCGTTGATGGAGTTACAGGGGGTCCCCCTCAGCTAAATGATAGTAACCAAATGGACCCTTATGGGTCTGTAACTCTGAGAGTATACAAATGGACACTCAGAGTTAAATTAACATTGATTTTACAATATAAATTGGGGGGTCCCAGAGATATAAATGCCATTAAATGGGGGTCTGTAGACTGATTCATGTCAAACTGGGGGTCCTTGAAATTAAATGGGTTGAGGATCACTGCTAGGGCCGTAAAGATCTTCTCTTATGGGGGTCCGCGGGCTAATTAGTGTCAATTTGGTGGTCCTTGGGAACCACTGGTTTAGATTAATGGTCAGCCATCTAACTTGGGCATGATGCTTGTTTTCCTCACAAAGGTGGCAGCTCTCCCTCTGGTGGTCCATTTAAAGAATTGTATATTACCGTTGAGTACTACTGCATAGCAGGCCTGCACTGGCAGAGACTCAGAGTATTACATATTTGCAACCTAAAAAGTTGCTGGCCAACCTAGTGTTTTGTAGCAAGCTCTTATCACTTTAGTATCCATTGCAGTTTGTGGTGTTTGGTGCCGACTTCTCATTTCCGTAGACTCAAGCTGGTGTCAAATACTTTAAAACAGGAGTTGAAGACCCCTGCTTTAACCCATTCAGGACGGGAACCCCAAGCATTATGTTACACTTTAGCTATTGAAAAATAGCAGATGTACAAGCTCATAGCGCGCTACGAGCTTGTACATCTGCTATTTTTGAAAAATCATGAAAATGAGGCGCAAATTTGGAATTATTTTAGAGTGAATGTTTTTTAACTCAAATCTTTGCTTCTGAGCGGTCCCTGGAACAACATATTTTCAGATGGGTTAAAGTAATTGCATCTAATTGTAACTTTAACCCTTAATCTTGCCACAGAGCTTAAACATCATGATTAAAAGGCTCTCCTCCTCCTCAAGCATAGCTTCACATCACAACGCTTTGGACATAGTATTTATTTCAGTCTTTAAAAGTTTATAACAACTTCTGGATAACATAACATGGAAAAAACTAAAACGAAACAAACGGCAAAACAAAAATAAAAACAAGATTTTCCTCTTTTTTTTCTTTTTTGAAAATTAATACACATTTATTTTCTTGATCGCACACCCCAGGTTGACACAACAATTGTAATTCATAAAAGCAGTTTTTTGAAAAACAAAACAGAAAAACCTCACAGGGAACATACATTAATCTCCCTCCCCCTCGGCAGCTCATGAAGACTTGTACAGTACATGGAAAAGTTATGAACGCAACTCCTCTTGAAACGCCAGGAACCACAAAGAAACCGGATTGAAATGTAGCGTAGGGACCTCAATACCGGCCCCTACAGGAATAAGTGTGAACACTTTAGACTGGTGGTTACAGTGTGTACAAATTAATACACATTAGTGCTGGAAATGGATTGGAAGTCAGGGTGCGAATCAGGGAGCTTGTGGTGAAGCGACCCCCCCCCCCCCCCCCGCCCTAAAATCAAGGCACCGCCCACCCCCTCTTTTAATCATAGCAAAGCCCAGCACCGAGAAATGTTCTAAAACAAAACAAATCTAAATATTGGGGTCCCTCTCCTCAAGGAATTAAGGTTTTCAACTATAACCCTCGTCTCGCATGAATAATCACATTCCCGAAATTGAAAAGCTTCTCTAAAAAAGCTTATCGCCATTAGATTTTTATTATTATTCAGCTCAACAATGATTATTGCTAGAATATTGAATACAAAAAGGTTTAAGTGATTGATGTTGTAAATATCATACAATAATGTTATGTCTCAGGGTAAAAAAAAAAAACGTGTCTCTGTATGTGCTCAGTAGTTAACGTGTTTGTGTTTCATTGTCAATGTAAATGACCTATCTCCCCCTGCAGCCAAATAGCTTCTAAAACCATTTTTCCTCTTTTCCCCCCAAATATATATTTAATTTTATATTTATATAAAATACTGTTTCATTCATAGAAAGCCTTACTTTGTACAATATCTGAGTGAAGGAGTGTGGGTGATTGAATACTTGTGTGTGTGTGTGTGTGTGTGTGTGTGTGTGTGTGTGTGTGTGTGTGTGTGCGTGTGTGTGTGCGTAAGTGTGCATGCACGCGTGTGCACGAATAAGTGCACACGCGAGCGAGCGAGCGAGCAAGCTAAAAAGAAAACCCAGAAAACTTTCTTTTTCATAACAAATAAGCTGTTACCGATGACCTAATACACACAAAAAAAGGTGTTTTACACAATATACACATTTCATTACTTACAAAGAGAGAGAGAGAGACAGAGAGAGAGAGAGAGGCCTATCATTTGAAGACTCGGTCTACAGCAGGGTTAGTACCACCGAATGAAACGTCAAAGAAATAAAATAAGTGACAGAATAACGAAGCTTGATTTATACTTTATGCTCTACGACGGTCCCGCACGCTGAAAATAGCCGCGCGACGCACTGTGAGCTTGTAGGTATGCTGTTTTTGGCACGCGACACCGACTCATATAAGGGGCCGTGTCCACAGAAAGTGTTCTCTAAAAGTTACACTTTTAGAGGTGGGCACCACCAGTCAATTGATCCTCCCGATTGTGTCCCTAACAAAGCCTGTAATTTACAAGCCGACCGCAAGTCGTTACACGAGAACTCCCTGTTTTACGTTCATTCAGCTAAGCTATTTGTGCTAACAACAACGCGTTCGAACGTTGTGGACACTGGGCATCAATAGAGTGCGAGCGCCCTCTAGAGATGATTTCCAAAACGCTTATCCGCTGGAAAAAAACCTGTATTTCCTATGGACACGGCCCCTGATGTAGGCTTGACGGAGAAAGTGAGAGAGGGAGAGAAAAACAAAACAAAAACAAAGAGTTTGTGAATTAAAATCCTATAAAAAGAGAGAGAGCGAGAGAGGCAGTCTTACTAAGGGAAGCTCATCGTCAGTGCATCTCTTTTTTCTTGGATGTTCCGAAGTCAAAGTGCCGATTTGGTAACCGTGGAGACCATCCACTCCTTAGTAAAAATGAAACAAAGAAAAACGGGGGAACTAAAAAATAAGAAGGGGAAAAAACACCCAAAGGGAGCACTCCTCTCTAGAAATGCATGTACCACATTATTTTTTTCATACCTAGCGCATCAAAATCAAATCTCAAGGAGATAATTCTCTACTGGGAGAGAAGAATAGAAAGAATGGAGGAAAACAAAAACATTAACTTTTTGTTGTCCCATCCATCATGGCACCATTTTTGTGTGGTTATTTCTTTTCTTTTTTTTCTCATTGTGAGGTACTTCTTTTTAGAAAAAGAAAAAAGACGACTAAAATATAAAGATTCACCAATGTCAGTTTTGTCTTGTGTTTTCTTTTTTTTGTGCTGTGTCGCACAGTAGCACCATTAAATTCAGTTGTTTTCTTTTTTGTCTTTTTTTTCCTTTTTCCTTTTTTTTTTTACGTTTCCTGAAGACACCGTCGGAATTCCAACACATCGCGACACGTGTGCCGTCGGCTCCTCCTTCTCCCCCTATCATCCAATGATCTCTTGTTGTTGTTGGTGGGCTTGGCGGTCGTCCCCGGCAACGTTAGCTTGGCTTGCGTTGCCGTGCCGCTACGTTCTCTTCATGCAGACGACGCAGCGACTGACGCGTGTCCTCAGGTTGCCCGCTTTCAGCGTCTCCGCCTGGGGTCTCCTGTACGGGGCGTCAGAGGGGACAGGTCATCAATGGACTTGTCCGTGGCAATCTTTTTTTTTCTTCATTTTTAACACACCATATAATGTTCCTATTTTGATCATAAGACCCAATGGGCCGCTGATACTAATGAAAACTCCATTCTGGTCAAACAAAGTCAGGTGCTGCTATTGTGCATGTTGGCTCAATGGAAACACCAGTGGGTCTCAAAGTGTCCTAGAGTGTGTTCCAAATGGCCCCGTACGGGTGTATAACTCTGAGAGTGTACACTCTCTCTCTCTCAGAGTTATGGGGGTCCTTGAAATTAAAAGGTTTGAGAACCACTGCACACTAAATGAAACAGAGCCGTAATTAGTAATCGTAATCGGTAACACCTGACACGAAGTAGGGAAGTGGTCCGGAAGTAGGAGAAGTTATTCTTTGTGCCTAGAGCCCATTACTGAATTCTAAGTCTCCAGGTTTTCTTTAGAATATGTATGACACTTATTTACTACCACACTATGGCACATTAGTAGTCCAACTACTAGAACTAGTGGTTCTCAAATGTTTTATTTGCAAGGAGTCGGGACGCCCCTTAATTAACTCTGGGAGTGTACTGGAACCAAAAGGACCCTTTGAACGAACACTCTCAGAGTTACAGACCTTTTATCATCATTCAGGGCTAGCGCTTTGTTTCTGGTAATTATTGTCCATTCATTTTAGAATTAAAATTAAAATAAACAATAAGGTAATTCTTTTATGACTTTTAAGTGCTACTGGTTAGCTTAACCTGTAATAATGCATCATAAATAAATGGTCACTTAATGTATGCTTTGAATTAATAATCTAATTCTGCAAAGTGACTTTCCCTGTTTGGATCAAGGAAACATGGTCGGTCTCTCCCTACCTGAACATCTCGTTTTGGTCTACGGTGGCCAGCCAGAAGCTGTAGGAGTTGCCGTAGTAGTTACACGTCCCCCTGCCGTGGCACTCGATGAACGGAGCGCTTCGGAACTCCTCCAGACATGAGCCGGGAGAGGCCAGAGCCTGGCCCGAGCCCTCCGCTCCCGCACTGGTGTGCTGTCAGGAGAACAAGCAACATGGGGTTAGACCGATGGGGCTCAAAGACAAAGTCGGGTCCATGTGGGTGCGTGCGTGTGGGTGTGTGTGTGTGTGTGTGTGTGTACCATCATGAAGGAGTATCCTATCCACAGGGCCTCCCAGTAGGGGGGACAACTGGGGATCTGAATGGTCTGGCTGTGGACCGCAATGACCATGGCTGGAGCCTCACAAACTGCACACCTAGACACACACACACACACACACACACACACACACACACACGTACACATTAACATACCTTAGAGTTGTTGTCGGCATAGTGTGCACTCTGCAGGCTAAAAAGTACACCGGCGTGATGTCGCGTCACATTTAATTAATGAATACCAGGCCTGGGGATGTGTTCATTATAGCATTTTATCGGCCCCTCAATCCCTCCCTTCCATATCTATCCTTCAACCCCTCTCATCTGGTGCTCCCTCCTACCTGCCGATGAAGGGTTTGATGGCCTCTCCGCTGATGGGAGCCATGGCCATGGGCATGGGCTCGGGGGTGGACAGCCAGTAGGAGTAGTCGTTGCGCGAGGCAAAGTTGCACACGTTGTTGATGTTGCAGAACATGAAGGGCATGGTGCTGAACCGACGCAGACAGCTGCCCGCCGTTCCTGACAAAGTCAGAGAGAGGGAGAAAGAGAGAAATAATCAGTGTTGATTAACCATTATTTTAAACCTTTAGCTATTTTCTTTTCAATCGTGAAAACGTGTGCATATCTTTGTACTGTAAATATTCTTTCACAGCGAACGGTTTTAACTCAAATCTTTGCTTCTGGGTGGGTCCCTGGAAAAACATATTTTCATATATAAAAAATTTCTTGGGTCCTTCACATGAAACCGTCTGAGAACCACTGACATAGAAATATAGTTTTTCTTTCTTCAGAAAACATATTTTATTTTAGAAGACATTTTGTCTGGTCTCAGGTCTCGATGACTTTAATGCTACCTACCCAAGTCCTGTCCGTGCGCTCGCTCGTTGCCCTGCACGTAGAGCAGGGAGTATCCGTCGTAGATGAGGCTGGTGCCGTCGGGGCAGAACGGGACGTCCGACCCCTGGCTGTGTCTGGTGATGAGGAAGCCGTGGGCCGTGGACGCTGTCCCCGGGAGACCCGGGGGACCCTGGAGACCGTCGGAACCGGGCGGCCCGGGGTAGCCGCGCTGGCCTGCGTGGAAGATGAGAGAGAGGTTATGCCGATGGTTCTTCAACCAGTGGTATCCGGTATTGCTAGATAACTACTTTCTATGTTTATGATGTATTGCCGTGCTTTTTGTTCTTGCTTAATGTAAGTCGCTCTGCATTAAGAGTGTCTGCTAAATGCCTGAATTGTAAATTGTTGCTGTTTTTACTCTAAACCGACATATATTGGCGTACACCATAGGTCCGACACACACGGCCAGTTATTGGAGAAGTTGTGCACCGCTCAAAAATCTATAGTACATCTCAGTTTGACTGAATGCTCCTGATCCAGACTTTGTGGATCGGTGCGGGTCAACCTATACCTGTGGATCCAGCGGGTCCAGAGTCTCCCTTCCTGCCGGGGGGTCCGCTGAATCCTGGGGGTCCCTCCGGACCTGGGTCTCCGTTGGCGCCTGCTGGACCTATATAGGATCAGAAACCAGAGTGAGTAGACGGAAGGAACGTGTGTATGTCTCTAATCGATTGTTATCTGTGTTTGGCGTGACTTTTATTTCACTTTTATTTCACTCCACACCGTCGCTGATTTTAACCCATTCAGGCCTGTCCTAAAATTAAAAAAAAAAAAGTTTTCTAAATCATGACAATTTTCTGAAGAGGCACATTTTAACGATTTTTCAAAAATAGCAGACCTACAAGTTCATAGCTATGAGCTTGTAGATCTGCTATTTTTCAATAGCTAAATTACAACATAATGTTTGAAACACCAAAAGGGGTTCCCGCCCCAAAATGGGTTAAGGGTTGCCTCCGAGGTCACCAACCTGGACCGCCCTCGCGCCCAGGACCGCCCGGTCCGCCTCTGCCGCCGGGGAGACCCGGTTGACCTGGGGCTCCCCTCTCTCCCTTCACCACGATGGGGGGAACAGCGATACCGGGGTCACCGGGAGCACCTGCACGTCAAAGACAACAGAAAGAAAGTGTCAAAAGAAATAATGAAGTATATTCTTATACTTTAATTATATTTAGTGTGTGCGTGCGTGCGTGTGTGTTTGTTCCTTTTAGTTGAATGCATTGAAACTTCCTGAACTGAGTAAAACACAAACATCTTTATTAGTATGGGTTGGCTACCATGTTAGAAATAAACCAATGATGTAACCATTAAATGGTCTAGGAATGTAGCTTCCACTTCATGCCGATGCTAGATAAGAGCATCAACTAACAGTGCAATATCTAAAATGCAACAACACAGATTTCATCGCAAACGTTAACCGTTCATTCATGAAATGGATATTTTGGCGTACCCATATGTCCGACATCTCCAGCATCACCGTGTTGACCAGGAGAACCAGGCACTCCAGGGTCTCCCTTTTGTCCTGAAACACACACACACACACACACACACACACATGGGAAGGTTACTCCTCCACAGGTGACCGATATGCTGCATTAACCACAAGAACCCTAGAGCCTAGAAGCGTCCCCCATCCGGGGGTAAATGTGTGGCGAAGCTGCTTATAGCACTACTGCTGCTACTATACAATTACAAATTTAAGATGACTATTAATTGTCACACAAATAACTGCGCTTAACAATTTTTTTATTGAACACTGGAACGTTACAATTTGTATTTCTGTTTGCCTTTTAGGCTTCGTGATCACAAATTGCACAGGGCAGATTGACACATTTAATCATTTTTATATGTTTGTCTTTCCAAAAACTGTACAAAATAGCAGAACTAGTTGATCTACAAGCTTACAACACGTGACATGTTGTAGTGCCTAGTGCCTACTACTAATTACAATGTCCGCAATCGTATATATCGAAGGTTGTGTGCTGTGTTACTATAAGAAATCCCTTTTCATACGGGCATTGAAATGTGAATTTTGGATATTGGGAACCAACTGACCTGGGAATCCGGGAACGCCAGGCAGTCCGCCGTCTCCCTTCAGACCTGAAGGACCAGGAGTTCCAGCGCCCCCCTAGCAGTCGCATGGACACAGGGTCAGATCTTGACTTACCGTTGCAGTGTATTGCATTGTTTTTATGCACAAAAAATGCTAGTTAAGCAACAAATCAGATTATATTGTATTCTTACAGGGAATCCAGGAGTCCCGAGCTCTCCCTTGGATCCGGGGAAGCCAGGCTGACCGGGAGCGCCGGGAATACCCTTGTCTCCTTTATGACCGCCGCTTCCTCCTGGTCCGCGGGGACCCTCGGGGCCCTGTTGACCTTCACACGACACGCACAGGACCAAAGGTAAGGTACAGAGAAATAATGGGCCGTCCCTTCACTGTACGGTACAAAAACTTGACATTCAGTCATATTCTGTTATTGTCGTTATTCACTTTCATTTCAGCCAAGTCTCGAATTTGTTAGGAATACATTTGAAATGAAAAATGCTCTTTCTGTCATTAGTAAGGCTGAATGTACTGTAGTCAAACTCTAATATGGACTGAATGAGTTAAAAGTGAATTGGTAGCCTTGCTACATAAAGTATTATCACTGATGAATCAATATTTTCTATGTATCCCAAATTATCAAAGCTACATAGATTATTTAGACTCACAAACAACACATGCAATAGAATCCAACAAGGATATTCATTTGGCATCAGTTCATTGTAGGTATATGGTCTAGTAGCTAGGCTCCACATCCACATGATTCACACAAACATTCACAATATTTACAAAACATGTAATACAAGGCAACAATAATGCAAATACAGTCCATTTTTGGTATTTGTGCTGTTCTGTGAATGTGTTGACTGAGGTTCATCACATGTCCTGTGGGGTAAAACGGGTTAAAAGGAAAGCACCTCTTAATGCCAACACTACAGACATATACTGTACAATCAATGTACTTCTGTTCATTATAACAATGAAAGAACATCACTTCCAGTAACTCTAAAGCATCACTACAAAGGTCACAGTCAATCTGTTCTCAATTAATTTTCTTTCATTTGAGATATGTAGGAATGGTCAAATGTAGGCTATTATAAGAACATTATGAAAATTAAATCCATATCATTGGAAATCCCTTTTCACACCATCATTGTTGTGTGAAATATGTTCAACGGGTGTAAATGTCACCGTCACCTTGCTCTTACGCCTAAAATCCTTCACAGACAGACCAAATCATATATCAATGTATCACAACAGCAATACATTATTGACTTTGTTAAAACCCCTAAACAACCAAATCAAAACCTATAATGCACCACAACATAACGGCAATACATTACAACCATCAAACCATTGAAGTCTAACCTGCAGGACCTATGTTTCCCAGAATTCCCCGGGTTAGCAGGGCCAGGTTGACGGCACAGGTTGACAAAGAAAACAAGAGGTTTTAGATAAGAGCAAAGGTTAGCATAGCAACACAGTCACGCTAATCAAAGACAGGAATGATGGTTCTGGATATATGGACAAATATAATCATATATAATGTGTAACATTAGCTTTCTTGTAACAGTATACTTGTGATTGCACCATAATCTATGATCAGCTATTCTCAAATGAATTCAACAGAGAAATCAACTGACAAATATAAAAATACATTTTCATAATTTAAGGTTTGATGCAAGTTAGTTTTTAGGGTGGTATTTGTGTGTGATTCTTAATAGATTTGTGTGCTTTCACTACCATGCCAATATCTTAACTTAATATGGTGGGTAATCTCTTAAAGATACAATAGACATGTCCTATGGTGGGTAATCTCTAAAAGATACAATAGACATGTCCTAGAAATATCAAGTCTCAAGCAAAAGTGCTTACTTTTTCAAGGGTGCGTTTTACTACCATCAGTGAGCAGAAGAGAAAGGATAAAGAGTTGCCGTTAGGGAAAGGTGCAGTGGTCAGAAATGACAGGCAGAAAACAGTGACTTGTTAGTAATTCTGATCTGACACCATGTGAGTGTAAACCAAGGATATTTACAGGTCTCTTAACTCAAGGCGCTTGTTCTAAGAAGTGAGAGTTGTAGAACATTGTGAGGTTATAAGCTTGGCGTTCTAGATATGAGAGGCCATTTCTAGAACAGTGCAGTGAAAACAGCCCCTAGATAAGAGGTGAACTTTCTGGTACAGTGCGGTTAAAATGGCTCTATATTGTGATGGTTCTAGAGCAGCAGCTGATGAAAAAACAAAACAGCAGAGGTCTCGGACACCGTTTCTCTGACCTGCGGGACCTGCGGTCGTCGGGTGTGCGATTCGTCACGATTCGTCCCACCACATTGGGTGGGGCCAACAGGAAAGGAAGCCATTAACATGTCATGTAATCATTTCATCACTGAGTCCCACCAATAACGCTCCACGGATGGAGCGTTTCACAGTGCTGGTGTCCTACTGGTCTCAGCTAGGACGATACGATACTCATTTACTTCACTAATATTGTTCTTTTTACGAATGAGTCCCATTCTCTTTCAAAGAAAAGATGGTGATAAAGTTGATGACCTGAATCCCATTGCTAATGATATATACAGTAGTGTGGCAAAGATATCTTAAAGTATTTCGTGTTTTCTTCCACACTATGTTAAAACGTCTACGGGGAAAGTGTGCGTTTCACACCATTGTGGCTCAATAACACATACAGTATTTTTGCCACACCATATAGGATCTCCTCACATCAAAACAATTGGATTTAGGTTGAAAATTGGCAACGTGTCCCCTTAAGTATTAAGACATGCTTTATAATATGTTATACATATACACACGAGTGTCTGGCTAATGTCTGAGCCCTGCAGTTCCAGCACTGTGTTGGGACTAGTTCTCTGACGTGGTGGTTGGAACAGACATGGTGCTCATGCAGGTGACTGATCGCTCTGTGACACACAACGCATCGAGAGAAGCCAGACTCAAACCCACAACTTTACTGACCGGACTTTGGAGTCACATCATGTTCTTGATTCATAGCTTTGTTGTTTTTCTCGACCACAAATGCTAAGAAAGTGATTTAGATGTTAGTTAGGCAGATGCTAGGATCATTGTTTACCTGGTATGCATACTGTAGCGTAGGTTCTCTCTGCATTAAATATTTATTTTGTTTCTTATTGACTAGAGTTCAATCTCACTCTGCTTATTCCAATCTCACACTTGCATAAGAGTGTCTGCTAAATGCCAAAATTGTACGGTGTACAGTTCACGTACATTTCTTACATAATACGATGGGACAAAGTTAATGGGGCGAGTGTCCTACCTACACATCCTAATGGATCTGTGTCTGTCTAAGAGAAGCTTCATTGTATTTAGATATTCCCTGAAAATGAACCTCCTCTAAAGTGCAGTAGAGAAGCGTTGGGTCCGTTTCTGGCTCCGCCGTTTAACACCAACATTGTCTCAATATGAACCTACAAGACTACACGAAACACAGGACGCACATCACACTGACCACAGGTAGACATTCTGACACACACACACACACACTTCAGAGCTGTGGAGAGATGGATAGATTACATGTTCCCTCATGGAACCGAGGGAGTGGGTGGGGAGACAAGGAAGATGGATGGATGGAAAGAAAAACAGGAATAACAATGTTAAGGGGGAACCCATGCTCTTTCGGGGGTATGGTCAGAACCCCCCTCCCCCCACCGGTGAGAGACAGTGATTGGTGCGTGAGGGAAGCGCACCCCAGCATTTCCTGTTTGGGAGAGGGGGTGAAGGGGTGGGTGCGGTGCGGTGCGTTAGCGGGACAGGTCGTTTCTGTCCCGGCATCCGGGCGTGCTCAGTGTGTACTTGACAATGATTGTGTGTGTGTGACTGTGCTCAGTGAGGTGGCTCTTATTTAAACCATGTCCCATGCAAATCAACACATACATGTCAACATGGAAGGCATTCACATGAAAAGTGCTCAAGTTTGCTGTCTGGTTTTAAATTGGCTCACTCAACATGTCCCTGAGCAAGACACATAGGCCGTGTCCATCAGAGTGGTGTTGTTTTAATTTCAACTTCCAAAAGTTGAAAATATTTAGAATCTCTGCGACCATATAAAAATACCGTAAAGCGTAAATACATTGGCACTGCAAATTCTTTAGTTATGGGCCATTGAATAAAGCCTGTTTTGAAGAAAACACAATCTGGGATAAGCTAGAACCTAGAACCTAGAACCATTCATACGTTGGCGAAGAGTGCCATCTATCGTAAACGCGGGGCGTAAAATACCGTCTTCGGCAGTGAAGCGTTGGGATTTGAAAGGCCGCAGATAAGACCTTCTCGGCAGTCAATGTGTTTTAAAAAACCCCAATGGTAATTATTGTTAATACAGTATCTTGACCAAGTCGAGAGACCGGGGGAAAACCAGACAGCAACATCGGGCACGTGGAACAGTGTGGGGGAGATGCCGCTGCCATTCTATCACGTACCTCCTCTTCCCGGGGGACCTGGGGTACCCTGGTTTCCTTTGGGACCCTGAAGGGCCACTCCTGGAGGCCCGGATTGTCCCATGGGGCCTGACGGGCCGGGGAGACCTGGGAAGCCACCGTCTCCCTTTGCGCCTGGGAAGCCTGGGTTGCCGGGCGGGCCAGGGAGACCGGAGTCACCCTTAGAACCTGGATGGAAATGAAGTTAAGAACGTTAGGAAAAAAGACAAATTAAGGCAAACCGCTGACACATGTATGTCGTCGCTGTCGGGCGGACTACCTGTATGTCCTCGTATGTGACTTTTCAGGAAATGGGGGGGAAAAATAACCTGCGTTCCAACTTCCAATGATCTTCTTAATACTTTTCATTGGTTCAATATTTATAAAACCCACAGACACACTTAACCACGTTCACTTTGAGAAGCAAAAAAAAAGGAAGATCTACAAGCTATTTTGGTTGGTTCGTGTGACACTCTTATAAGACGAAATAGGGCATTCATAAAAAAAAAGAAATTGGCTCTCTTGTAGTGTTTACTTTCGTTTCCGACGTTCTTTTGTTTGTTCACTCACTGTGTTTTCTTATGGTTGTCCTCTAGCTCCAAGTTAGCTCATAACATTAGCTTCTGTTAGCTCCATGTTGCGGCATTCAGAGTATGGGTTTTTATGCCGTTCAGACTATAATAGGAGGCAGCCGGTTATGACTAGATCGCCACTAAAGTCGCCTTTAAGGTCGTCAGCAGTGGTGGGTGCAAATGTAGCCCGACAGCATGACGATATAGTGGAGTCCATCTATCTCAGACGTGTTGCAATTGAAGCAAGGCATTATACAGCAGAATGTGTGAACAACTCACCTGGCAGTCCTGGGAGACCAGGGGCACCTGGACCACCAAAACCTGGCAGACCTGGAAGAGAAAGGAATCATGGGAAATGTTCAGAAGTTTTAAGACGTAAAAGGAAAAAAAGGGGAAAAAACGTCTTGCTAGTCTGTCTAGAAAATGTATTGTATGAATATATACAGCATGGCTGACCAATGACAATGCTGCAAAAATAGCCATTGAGATGCTTCTCTAGCAACGGTTTTTAACCATTTGCTGAAAATCTCAGTTACAGTATAATCGACACTTAAATTAACAGCTTAGGTGCAATAATTCCTACAAAAATGCATTATATTTTTAATACACTATTGTGAGGACATATTATTAACCCCTTAAAACTGGCGAAAGCATCTGTGTCATTTTAGATTTTAGCGTTGGCTAAGCAGATATACAAGCTCACAGCGGGGTCACTTTGTGCCACGCTGCGAGCTTGTACATCTGCTATTTTTGAATATTTTTGAAAAATAAATAAAAGTGTGAGATCTACAGTTTAGAACTAACCTGCGTCTCCTAAATGCCCCTTACTAACCTGCGTCTCCTTTGATTCCAGCCGGTCCAGGGATTCCGTCGCGACCTGCCTGACCCTTGTCTCCTGGGAACCCTGGCCCGCCGGGACGCCCCGCCTCGCCCGGTCTACCGGGAGCTCCGTTGAGACCCGGGCCTCCGGGACCACCGTCCAGACCTTTAGGACCTGGAATACCGGGAGAACCTACACAAAAGGGAAAGGAAGGAAAATTAAAACCATTTCCATCCAGGTATTTTCCAGTGAATTGTGGAGTATTGCTAACATCGTGTTAGAGCAATAAAGAACAATGCATTTACTGTATGTTTATTTGATTTTTATTCATTTAATTATTACTATTCTGTATTTAATGTATCTTTTTTTAATATTGTACCACTGAAGGGCCACACTAAATTTCGTTGTACATTGTGCAATGACTAATAAAAGCCTTGTATTGTATCGTATAATCGTATTCTATTCTTCCCACATGGTAGGACCAGATTTCTGTCCCTCATTCAAGAGGCAATCCCGCTTGGCCAGCGGATATATTGTGCTTAGGAGCTTCAGGCAGTACTACTTCTCAGCTGTTCACTACATTCAACCGGCGTCTAAATGTCTCAATTATCGAAGAGTGGGGATACCACCTCCTACCTCTGCAGATTGTATTAACGTAGTCTACCATATAGAGTGGTTAAAAAAAAGATTGCTTTTATTCTTATTTAAAAACTAAAAATGTTCTGATGAAAATAGCTGATGTATGGCTAGTTTCACCCGATGTCCGCGCCTAGGGGTGGGTTCTATGTTTGAAGTGATACAAAAGTCATACAAAAATGGTCGCTCATCGGTCTACTTGCAAGCTGTTGCTCATCATCATTAACGTTGATGCTAATTAGAGGCTAATGATCAGCACACTTGTGCTAAACCTCTTGTACGGTACTTGCCACACTGAATACTTGAACATACGAGGGTTGCACATGCAATGACACAAAAAACATTTGACTACATGTTCCTGGTGGAAGCAAACTCCCGGATCTTAACGTAAATGATACCTGGTCTAAGAAGGTATCAAAAGACATTTGCATGAAGCCTAATGTACGCAATTTATGCTATAAAAAGCAGACAATGACGTCGCATTCAACACGTCAACACGTCGCATCCACAACGCTGAGTGGGCTTGTAGGTCGTCTATTTTAGGTCGTGTGACGAAGTATGAATAGGATCATAGTTTGCAGGCCGACTCTTTTCTTCTTCTCTCCGTCCAGAACGGGCCTACCTTGGAATCCTGGGAGGCCGGGGTCTCCCTTGGCTCCTGGGCCTCCTGGAAGTCCTGGGAGTCCTGGTCCTGCTGACGCCCCCTTCTGTCCAGGAGTTCCTGGGTAGCCTGGCTGGCCTGGGTCTCCCTGGTGGGGGGATGCTATCATTAGAGAGTGTGTGTTCCCTCGCATACCTTCAATGTTCTAATCATAAATACTGCCTACTTCAGTGCAGTGGGACTCTAAAGTGCTCGTCCCTGTGTGTGTGGTACCTTTAGTCCAGGTGCTCCCGGCGCTCCGACTCCAGCAGAACCGGGGTCTCCCTTGGCTCCGGGGAATCCAGGGGATCCGGGCCCACCCGGACCTCCTGGCCTACCAGGCTGACCCGGTGTTCCCTTCAGCCCACCCGGTCCTGTGACATCATAGGAAAGATGCAATGGGCCATGACGATTGGATAGATGCTTTGTCAAACATTTTCAACGGTATCCAATTTAGTTTATGAATTAAAATATCTGCAAAAATAGCATCTGTTAAGAGGACGACATTTCATTTCGTAATAATAACCTCCCCTAAAGGTTGTGTTCACTTTTGTTTTTTTCAGCAATCCCATCATCCAATTGTAAATCAGTTCGTGAGCCAGCCAGCCAATCAGGTTAGGCTGACTGGTGTTCATCATACTTCATGTGTTTGAACCCACCTGGGAATCCCATCTCTCCCATGGCGCCTTTCAGACCTGAGCCTCCAGGACCTCCTGGGCCTCCAGGAATACCAGCATCTCCTTTAGGTCCTGCAACACAACCCAGAATGCATGTACGTGTAAGCAATGATGTCTCCAGCATTCAGTGTAATTCTGCGTATCATATTGAACCCAGGTCTCTGCGGTGGTGGGTGAGTATACTTTCCCTCCATACTGTACCACGCGGATGCCCCCAGCTCAGGTTGTGTGCAAGAATCCCATACCTGGTGGTCCTGACATTCCGGGGCGTCCGTCCGATCCTGGATTTCCATTATCTCCAGGGAGACCAGCGATACCCTTCTGACCTGGTTGGCCCGACAGACCTGTAGAACAAAACACACACAGACACAAGCACACACAAATTGTAAGATCATTACATCTCGGTCATTGGAGCGGTTAGGCACCGCTCAAAAACAAAATATATTTCTACAATATATAATGTGGGTGCCTGTAGGTGTTGGTTCTCTGTTGTACCGTACCTGGAATGCCGGGTACTCCGGACTCTCCCTTCACGGCTACGGGGGCGATGCTGGGGCCCGGGGGGCCCTGAACACCGGCGTCTCCTCGGTCTCCTTTGCCACCGGGACCACCGGGGCCACCGGGTCTGCCTGGGAAACCGTTGTCACCTGCACAGAGAAAGGCCAGACACAATGGCTTAGGAGGGGAAATCTCTACATTGGGAGATTTTGTCAGCATGCAATTCTTGTTTTAGTTTGACCATTTTTAGACCAGTGGTACCCAAAGTCCTTGGGGTCTTCCTGGGGGTCCCCAGCTAAATGTGTTAATACAGCATGGTGTACTATAGCTAATGTGGAAAATGTTTGGAAAACTTTGAATATATATATATATTTTTCTCTTCTGGGGGTCCCTCGCACAAAGCATTGTGTGTGTGTGTGTGTGTGTGTGTGTGTGTGTGTGCGTGCGTACCTTTGGGTCCTGGGAAGCCAGGTCCACCTGGGCCTCCAGGGCCTCCACCGGGTCCAGGAGCTCCCATTGAACCCATGTCTCCTTTAGTGCCTGCAGCCAATCAGAGACGAGAGAGACGTGGTTAAAGACATGCACTCCTAAAACAGACAAAATGGGTAAGCCGGTCCAGTTCGGAGCCATAGAACTCCCTCACGTCACTCTCACATGCAGTCATTCTGTCAGCTCGTTAGCCAGCTGGCCCGTAACACAGTTCAAAGAGTTGTCATCTTGTTATCCTGGTTGTTTTCTTTGCACTCTAAAGTTCCGTTCACACCTGAATAGTTAGAAAGACCAAAAGTTGCACGAACGGGCGACGCGATCGAAGCGAACGGCCGCCTGGTATCTTCGCCCCGGGTGGAACAATCCAACTGAAGCGACCTTCGTGTCCCTCCCCGACTCCACGGATCGCGTCCTGACAGCCAATCAGCGTTGATTTTGTTCGGGACCCCGTAAATGTTTTGGCTTTAGTTTGGTTTTATCCATCCAGTTCCAACTGAACTGACTGCTGGGACTCAGCAACAGTGGAAGAAACAATATACAAACCTTTGCAAAGACATTAGGAACTCATTTTGCTGCTCATAATTGATATAGCAGCAGGAATTATGTTAAATATATTGAACCGAGCCATCTTTGGTGAACAACATTTGGTTACTCTCCCAAAGTTAAATTACTGTCTACAGCCAATCAGCACGCGACACGAGCGAAGGGACCAACACTGACAAAAGTAAAGTGACTGGAAACAAATACATAGCTTCAGGTTTGAACGCACCTTAAGTAACATTTTAGTCTAGTTTTTCATCATATCCTGGTTCTTATTTAGTCAGTGGAAAAACAGGTAGTCGAAGAACATAATTGGTCACAGGTTTAGTCGACGACGTCAACACTGCTCCAGTCCGAGGGACGGATAATAACACAATGGTTTACCTGGCAGTCCAGGTAGTCCGTCACGGCCTGGCCCTCCAGGGCCTCCGGCAGGTCCTATGGCTCCCGGGGACCCGGGGAAACCGGGACTCCCTCTGTCTCCTGGCAGCCCCGGGATGTCCAAGCCTGGGGGACCGGGGTCTCCCTTCTCGCCGTTGCCACCTGGGTGTCCTGGGACGGCGAGGGGAACGAAGAAGGGGTCAGGCTCAGGGAGCACGGTTCGGAGTGAACCACTAAACTTGAGACTTTACCAGAGTTTAACATATTAGGGTCCTGTTCTTTGTTGACCCGATTCCCCACGGGCCCTATCTATACTTGGTTGACCGGATTTGTTTTGTTTTTGTTGGTTATGACTGAATACTCTCATTTTATGTTTCGTTCCCATGATGATTGGGAATATGGTATCTCAAGTGCTATATGTCATCCTGTTCAGTTTGTGAATGCATACCCAAGCATCTTATACTACTAATAATAACAGGTCTGATTTATAATATAGCACATACTTAGCACAAGTACCCAAAGACGCTTTACATAAAAGAAAAGGAAGGAACCGACTTTATTAATAAAAAAACAAAAAAGTAAATAAATTCAATAAAATGTTAAGCATTGACTCGACCTCAGCTGCGAAAAGCTAGCCTGAAGATACAAACACCACAACCTATTTTCTCAACAGAGGATAAACAAACGCCACAATATATTATCTCAAAGCAGGATAAACAATATCATCGCTGTTGAGCAGAAAACCATTAAACCATTTGGGCTATTTTCACGATTTTTTTAATATTTCAGTGTGTCTGTGTGGGTTTTATAAATATTTAACCAATGAGTATTAACAAGCGCTTGTGACTAAATAATTATCAAAAGTAGCAGATCTGCAAGCTCGAAACGCTGACGTGTTTTGAGCTTGAGAGTTGCTATTTTTTAATCCTGAAAAGTAACAGTTTTGGACATACAGTATGAGGTTTCCACCCGACAGACAATATGAAAGTGTGTGTGACTCAAGACTTTTAATTCAGTCAAATCAACCTGGCATGCTTATTGCTTATACCATACATTTACATTACAGTAACTTCCAAATATTGTTAAAACTACAGGTATGAAGTCATTTGGAAATATGCACTGTGTGTTTGTGGTTCTGGAATAATCATTAAGAACGCAGCAAGAAGGTTTTGAAACTCCATACTGAAACATTCAAGTATGTAAAACAGTATAATTTGCGATACCTGGTATTGAGGTACAATACCTTTCTGGCCTTGGAGTCAGAGTGGGCCGCAGGTTAGGAAGGGGGGCGTGTTTCAGAGCCAAGTAGGCGGGGCGCCAGATTAGGTCGAAGATGAGAAGGATGAATGCATTAAAATGTCCCTTTTCATGAAGTGTTGAAATACTCTCAAAATGAACCGTGGTTTGGATAAATCAACATTACATGAACAGTAATGTTCTTTTTATTATACTATAGGGCTGGGCGATAAGGCCAAAATGAAATATCATGATATATTGGACCAAATACATATTGTGATAATTATAATATTGTAAAGTGATGATAAGTATATATATTTTTTCTTTTCCTTTTTTTGGAAAATGTTCTAATAGTGAAAATAGCAGATCTACAAGCCCACAGGTTTGTGAGCGTGTAGATTGGCTATTTGCGTTGTTTCCGACATGTGATTACAATCTAGAAATATATAGAGACAATTGCCCAGCCCTATGTTATACCAGAATCTATAGAATAGGAATAACACGTTGACGATGACGATACATTTCCAGAGTATTCACACAGGACGGTAATAATTCTTAGTGCTGGAGTTAGCTTGGGGTTTCCGTGCACTCTGTATGCAGGGTTAAAGGGCTGACAACGCCCCGTGACAGAGGAACGGTTTGTCGTGAAACCCCCCAGTGATCTCGTGCTCACAGTTAGTTTGAGGTTTGTGCACTCAGGAAGCACATCTTGTGGGGTTAAAAATGGTGACACAACTATTTTAACATTGCGGTGCTCATTGTTGCTTTAAGTTTCTAAGCCCAAGCTGTGCCTCGTTCGTTGCAAACCGGTGAACTCGTGCAGTGGAGTGAGGTGAAAGCGTGCAGGTGACATGATCATTTCTGCAGGTTTCATGGACAGATGTGTAGGTAAATAAAACAAGGTGTGGTGAAGTTCCCCAGATCAAGGTATGGTTACCAACTAGTGACTGGTAACCTTTTAACCAATCACAATCAATCTCTCATACGTACAGTATTACAGCAGTGGTTTCCAAACTCTTTTGTGACCAAGTCTTGCCGAGCCATGAGGCCCATAGGACAGGAGCCTATCTCCTGTTTCTGTAGTGTGAGGAATCTTGATACAAGTACACCCCCTGGACATGACGCTAGTATGTCACAGGGACTTACCCCAATCCAACCCTTAATGCTGAGTGCCAAGTCGGGAGGCATTGGGTCCCATTTTTAGTCTTTGGTATGACCCCGATCGGCGACCTCCAAATCTCAGGGCAGACACTCAAACCACAAGGCCACTGAGCAGTTGAAAGTGGATAAAATTATAATAATGTTTACGGTATAGAATTTGCCTCTGTATTGGGAAATTAGGTACTGAAATCATGCGTTTTTGTATATTTGTATAAAGGTAATAGCGTCCCTCGGCATCGGCACACTGTTTGGGACCCACCGCAGTACACCGACATACAGTGCACTAGGCTTTTACAACTTCCATACATAAACCTTGATCAACCCAAAACACACAATGTACAAAGTGACATTCAGTGCTCTTTCCAACCACCACCTTTAACTTCACAGTCTCCAACGCTATCAGGACAGGACATTGGGGTAGTGAATCACATACCCAGTCACCCAGACACCATTCCAAGTGCTCATACAGTAGAGAAGTGTGTATCCTATCCATGCACATAACTCTTTGGTGACTTTCAATAACACAATTCAGCACACATTATTATAGCATTGTTAACACAAGATGACAACCAATGCATTGCACAAACTTTTTATACTTCAATCTTGACTAGCATCAGATGTTATGAAATCAATGTTCAAGTTAATATTCTATTGATGTTAATTATATACTGTAATCATACAAACCTAACAGTCATGCTCCTACTCGGCACCACAATCACAATATGCCGTTTAACTCCAATGTTAAAATATTTATGTTTTATGTCTATGTAGCCATACAAACACTAATAGTCCAACCTTTTGGAAGTTTTGGTAACATGTAAATACTATTTAATTCCTTACTTTATTATACTTGAATTATTGTGTGCTTTATATCATATACAACTAGGGTATTCACTTCTAGTCATTTTTACTAGTTGACTACCGGTAGTTGCCTAGTTTACTAGTCGACTAGTCCATTTTTTTTGTTGGAAATAAATATTTAAAAACTGTGTACATTGGTGACTATAACTATAATCTCCCTGATCTTGAGGCCTACAAAATCGGGAAAAAATCAACTAGTCAACTAGTACCAACAAGGTCGACTAGTGGATTTACTAGTCGACTAGTAAACTAGTCGACTAGTTGCTTAATGCCCTATATTCTACTGTATATGCATTGTACTTAAATCTCATTTAGGCAGTAGTTATACCTGGGTTGGCTGTGTTACGTACGTGTGTCCTTTAGCTGACATTAACGTCATCCTCTGACTGTGGTTGTCTTACCTGGGGAGCCCATCAGGCCGGGGGGTCCGGGGGGTCCCGGTGCTCCCAGGCTACCGATCGAGAGGCTTCCCGGTGGTCCACGAGCTCCAGGAATACCAGGGAGACCAGCGTCACCTGAGGTGATGAGAGAACGTCAATGTAAGCCTTTTGTTTTTACATTTACCTTTACAAGTACTGTATATGTTGTAGTAGTGTTTTTGGTGACACCTCTGGTAGCTCCGTTGTCATTACAGCGTCAATAATGAATACAAAGAGGGATTCTAGTACAGGAAAGTAAACGCTACAGTAAAGTGCATGACACACACACACACACACACACACACACACGCACGCACGCACGCACACACACGCACACACACACGCGCGCATTAACATTGACAGAAGCTGAGAATACCTTTAGCTCCAGGACCGCCATCGAATCCTCCTCGTCCAGGCTGACCGGGGCTACCAGGGAAACCGGAGTCTCCCTTAGGTCCAGGTCCACCTTTACCTCCGGGGAACCCTGGGGCTCCAGGAGCCCCGGACTGTCCCACGCCAGGCTCCCCCTATAACACACACACACACACACACACACACACACTTATTTCTCATGCCGATCAGAAATAATAAATAGACGGCGGAGGGGTCAAGGTTTTCAGCGCAATTATCGGGGCCTGGGCGCGGACAATTGAATATATAAATACTAAACAAGTAATCCACTCACATTGACAGTACCTACACATGACCATATAATAATAATAACTAGAAATGCACTCTTTCAGCTGCCAACTTGCGCACTGCACACAAGTAGGCCATGTATGGCCTACTTGTGCGCAAGCAGAGTGCGCCATGAGGTGCGTTCACCACTGCTGGTATGACCGCTGATCTGAGTCCTAAAGCTCTCTGCTGCTGTCCAGGTTTCAGGTCAGTGCCCGGTAGAGTACACCATCATACACACATACCCCCTATTCACCTTATACCAATTTTGAAACCTACGTTAGTTACGTCATCGAGAGCAGTGGTTTCTCATTGGCTGGTGGAATGTACCGGCATACAGCCGATCGCTGTTCTTTGTCCCTGATTGGCCGAGCGACGTCACCGGCATACGCAGCCGATTACAGTACTTGCGAGCTCTGCTTGCGCAAGTAATAACAATAACTAGAAAATGCTGTTCCTGAAGAAACAGTGTGGCCCCCGAGTAGCTCTCTACGCGATGATGTATTGACCCACATGGCATCACAGCCCCCCCTCCCTCTGTTTTCCTATTGGTTGACCCACATGACGTCACACAGCCCAGAGGGCAAACGGCCCCCGGGAATAATTCTGCTTCTTGACTCGCCACTCAAGCACACAATAACAATAATAATAATAATGTCACCTTTGATCCTGGGAATCCAGGCGATCCAGGGAGACCGTCCAATCCTGGTCTGCCTCCTCCGCCGGGAGCTCCTGGCCCGCCGGGAGTACCTGGGAAACCTGAGGGAGAAGAATGGGTGAGTGGTTATGATGGTGTCTGCCATTTTGTTTTAGAATACAACATGACAATCCTTTTGATCATTGGATGGTATGGCCGACTTTAAAGATGGAGTGCCGTGATTCCCCCCCCTAAAAAAACCCCATGATTATCAGTTAGTATGACTAGCACTTACCCGTTGTGAGATATTTGCCCCCCACACCCACCAGTTCATTAAGTATACCTGGTTTTCACCTTAGCTGTTGGGTTAGGGGAGGGGATGATGTTATGATGTCACTAAAGTGGTGGTGTTTTGATTGGGCCTTTTAACTCCAAGGCTTTCAGCCTTCAGGAAGATAAGAAGGAAGAATACACATATTTTGTCTTCCCTAAAAAGAAAATCTTATATAAAGTCCAAATGTAACTGAGTAAACATAACTCTACTGCCTACCTCTGGGGTGGGGTTTATCAAAGCAACGGTGTAATGGTGGAAAGGGAGAAGGAAACTCGAGGCATAGAGAAGAAGAACGATTTAACAAGGAAAGGATGTAAGGAAAGGATGTAAGGAAGAACAGAAGGAAGCAAGAACAAGAGATATGAGAAATACGTTTACGAGATGGAGAAGGAGAGAGATGGAGATGATGAGAAGATGTGAGCTTAGGAGCTATTTTTATTTTATTTTTTACTTAAGTTAAAGTATCAAGTATGATACAGTCCATTTAATTAATGTCCATTTCAAGTTCGTCATGTATGAAAAAAGAAAAGAAATAGCCGATCAAGCTTGTAGATAATTTATTTTCAAATGGCCAAAGTATAGGGTCGAAGTGGTTTTCGTAATAATATAAAAAAAAATCAAAGTAACTACACCACTGTAGAGAAGGAGAGATTCGAAGATAAGGCACCGTAAGTTTAGGAAATGGAGATGGCAAGATTAGATGGAGCGGTAGAACGAGGAACAGGCGGCGTGCTGTAGACTAGAGAGAGGAAGCAGAGGAGAGTAGACGAATAGAAAGAGTTCTGATTCTTTGTACCGTACCTTTGGCGCCGGGACCTCCGGGCAGTCCAATACCAGGAAGTCCTGGGTCACCTTTGGCTCCTGGTCCCCCGGGGAAACCAGGTGAACCGGGCCCTCCTGGGTTACCTAGCAACAATGAAGCACAACAACATAGCCAATCAGAAGATTCATATACATTGTGATTGCATTATTCTTAGCTGGAGTGATTAGTCGAGAGCAGTGCTTGAATTGGAATAGAAAGGACCAAGGACCCTAGCCCTGGTCCAGTGCTTACAGCGAGTCTCAGAGAGAGACTCGCTGTAAGGACTGGACCAGGGCTACAAAGACCCCCACATAGCCATATCCTCTGTCTGCGGCGAAATGGCCTTTAAAAAAACATCTAATAGTCAATCTGCAAGCTCACGTGTGTGTGTGTGTGTGTGCGTGTGCTGGGTTTTGTACCTGGCTGTCCAGGCTGACCGGGGTCTCCGTCCTGTCCTCTCAGTCCTGGATGACCCTTCTCAGCCACCGTTATACCGGGCTCACCTTTACCACCTGTAGGAAGGGGGCAGAGGGCAGAGGGCAGAGTGCAAAGGTCAAAGTTGAAATTCATTTAGGGCGAAATAGCACACTGTGCAATGCAAACTAATAGGCGAGTGCGCTCCCGGTGCGCATTTCCGAACGCACCCTTAAATGAGGTGACCGTGCATTTGTCAATGTGTTTAAAGATGAGTAAAAAAAAAGGTTCTAAGGCATTTCTAAGATAGATGGGTAGATGTAAAGATTAATCTATACAATAAGAAATTGACGATGCAACTACATCGATACACGGAACCCTGGACTGATTTAAATGTACTGAATCGGACAATGGTTTGGTTATTCGATTATTCATCTGTACACCGAAGCTATGCAGTTAATTCTACTTTAGTACCTGCTGCGGAAGACTCACTGGTCTAACGTTTACGAGTCACTACTTTAAAAATAATGGCGATCGCCTCTCAATCATCTAGTCTCGCACTGATTATTAAAAATACATTTATGACTGTGCTGCAAACACTATTTGCAGCGCAGAGCGCAACCCCAAAATCTGAAATCTAGTTTGGAAGATGTGGGCGAAGAGAAATCTGTGGATTTACATCTCTGCAAGGTCTAATTTCTATATTTCTTTTATACTTGATGTCACACAGGCCCCTTTTCCACTTTTTGGTTCTTAGTCCATGAGCCAGAGCTGGGCAAAACCATACCTATATTAGATTGTTATCACCATGACACTTCCCCAATTGAGTACTTACACGAAGACAATGATTTAATGTATTACAAATTTTACATTTTAAAATATGCAAATGAGGCATTATGTAGGAAAATATGCAAAATAATAGAACATATGAAAAAGCTACTACTGTGGAAGCGTTATCGTGTATTCATTTACTTGTATTGATCCTATAAACAATTTAATATAGGTATAGTTTTTCCCACCAATTTTGGAGCTCTGGCTCAACCAAAAATAACTGAACCGGTTCCCATTGGGAACCAACCGGTGGAAAGGGGGTCCCAGTGTTGTTTTTGGCAAGAGTGACCATGAAGGTCACTCTTGCCAAAAATAAAATATCTACTGCAACCAAGAGTAAAATCAGGCATTTTTGAAACCTTAGAATGCACGCCAAAATACATTTTTGCTGACAAAATCAACTGTAGATTTAGTCAACTAAAAGCAAAACATTTAGATGACTAAAATATGGTTTTATTCAAAAGGCTATGACTAAAACTATATCAAAATGTGCTGTCAAAATCAAAAACCTCCCGGCATAAGGTCACTTTTGGCAAAAAAGAAAGGATCTACTGCACAAACTAACGTGTCGGAAACCCTTTGTTAGCTTGTAGATCTGTAAGGAACATGCTTACCTGGACCGCCAGGGTTACCAGGTCTTCCCGAGACGCCCTGGACACCTTTCTCTCCTCCGGGGCCCTGGGGTCCAAAGCCGGGGCCGCCTGGGGACCCCCTGTCACCTGGTTGACCCTGTAGACCCGGCTCACCTGATGGACCTCGCTCTCCTTTTACCTGCAGGGAACCCTGGGAGATGGACACGAAGAAATGGTGGTATTTCATATTGGAGCTGGGATGGATGGATGGCTATGTCGCTCGCACGTGCACACGTGAAATAACCTCTTAATAAATGTCGACCTATTAATTAACCTATTCTATTGACTTGCATAATGGGGAAACCTTTGTGTTGTCGTAATCAGGCTATGCATTTACCTTGCAAACATCACCTCTGTAATTTTCATGAATTCATCAGCCACTGTTATCCAACTCCTTAGACTACTTCAGACAGAACATCTGACACCAGTAGTATGACGACTAATACCACTTTAGCACTTTGACACTATGTATGGACCGTCACCATTGATATGCATCAAGGTCGGTCATTCCCGTGGATAGCCACACCGACAGCTCACCCCTGCCGATGACTAAATCACACACCCACCCACCCACACACACACACACACACACACACACACACACACACACACACACACACACACACACACGCATGGAGCCTCCACTCACAGACGCTCCTTTAGCTCCAGGCGCTCCGGGACCACCATCCCGCCCGGGGCGTCCGTCCAAACCGGGCAGGCCGGGGGGTCCGGGGAAACCGGTGTCACCCTTCGTTCCCCTCCCACCATCCACGGTTATGGCGTCGCCTGGCTCTCCCTTCGCTCCGGGGAACCCTGGGCTTCCGTTGGCACCAGAGGTGCCCTGAATGAGATGAAGGGACGAGGAGAGGGAGGGAGAGTCATTCGTTTTAGTTTACGCGCATGTTAAGGTAAAAGATTGAGTAAAAACATTGCACATGCATATTCCGCTATTGACACGTCGATCGCGTTATCGCCACGTCGCCTGCTACCTAAACCCCTCGAGCGAAAGCGGAAAAGTAAACGGAAAAGCAGGAGAACAGGAGGAGTGCTTACGGGGGGACCGACGGAACCGGGGTTTCCTGGGAAACCTCTGTCTCCTTTGGCACCTGGACCGCCAGAACCACCTGAAGTGGAGAGTGGAGAGGACAGGAGGTAAGTATGTTTTTTTATTGTTAGTTTGTTAACAGCACAATCGATCTTATCACTGCTATGCCTTTGACACTCAACTCCTCCACCCCCCCCCCCCCCCCCCCCCTCTGCTACTTGGGTGGAAGAGCGCATCACTGCATGCCTGGCTGACATCTCACAGTGGATGTCTTCTAGCCACCTCAAGCTGAACCCAGAATGTGCTAAACAATTTCAGAGCATACCTATGAACAATAACATTTTCGGAATCGTGAAACAAAGTTGTAGGACTTCCCTTGAATTAAATTGACAGCCTAAGCAAGATATTTGTAATAATGTCTTCTCTCGCTGCATCTCGTTCCGTTTTGTTCTCTCCGACATGAACAGAATAAACGGCCGTGGTTCTTCTTACCGGGGAAGCCGGGCGTTCCGGGAGGTCCCTGAGGTCCAGGAATGCCGCTGACGCTGCCGACACAGTTCACACAGGTGTCTCCCTTGTCACCTGGAAAATAACAGAGTTTTACACACCGTACCACATTAACCCATTCTGACCTGAGATCAGATTCACACGAGGTTTCCACATGGACACACACTGGTCTGATTAACCACTTTCAGGTCATGGTGAAGAATTGCAGGGAAAAAAACGTACAACTATGTGGTAGGGACTGTCTGTGTTATTATTGTTATTATTATTGTTGCAATTGCTATTTTTATTTTACATTATTATCATCTATATGTAACAATACCTTTCAATCCAAGAACCCCTTTTGGGGTTTTTGTTGTTATGTACAGTACTACAGTATATTGCAACGTAAATTTTTTGAATGAATATTTGAAGTCTGTAGAATCAGCCTGGGGGTGGAGAATACGTTTATTACTGTCATTTGAATTCCCGAATGTCCACACACATTTCTGTGTAGTCGTATCGAGACTGCCACTCACCTGATTATTATTATTATTTATTAATAATGTTACATCCATGTAACCAGCCCAACACACCCACCTTTCTGTCCGGTCTCTCCCTGATAACCTCTCTCTCCCTGGCCACCGGGGCGACCGGGCTCTCCTCCGAGACAGTTGCCTCCTCCGCTGGAGAAGCCTGGGGGTCCGGGGAGTCCCGGTGGCCCCTGTAGCCCAGGACCACCACCCCGGCCAGGGGGACCGGGCAGGGACAGTCCCGGGGCGCCGTCGTCTCCCCGGTCACCTTTCGCACCGGGGTAGCCTGGAGTACCCGTCGAACCAGTGGCAGGACCACCGCCACCACCGCCTGGCTGTCCAGGTGGGCCTGTCAAACCTGTACAAGACATAGAGGTCAATGTTAAACTGTTCAAACAAAACGTTGTGGCTGTGTGAGTGTTCCAATACTCATTGATTGAATGCTTTATTAACAGTTTGCAAGAAAAAAAGAGCACAGGAAAGTACAGTTCAATACAAGGTCTGCTAAGAGGATTTAAACCCAAGAAAGCTTATGGCTTGTTTCCATTGGGGTTCGTTGGATAGTGTACTCACTGTACTGTGTGTGTGTGTGTGTGTGTGTGTGTGTGCGTGTGTGTTGTGTACTGACCTGATGGTCCTCTCTCTCCTTTGCGTCCGTCTTGTCCATGGTAACCAGGCTCTCCTTTTTGTCCCACACCACCAGGTGACTGTCCTGGGTCGATCACCTGGTAGGACACACACGGAGCAACGGCGATGTAGATAATTAGTGTTATTTGCCCATTTAACACTTTAACATGGTAACAGAACTGAACTGTATTTTAAACTCCAGGTAAATTCATTTGAAACTAATTAATTTGAAAAAAGGTGTGAAATACAAAAAACGGAATACCCACCAGGCCTGGGGGTCCAGGGTATCCACTATTACCCTTATCTCCCTGAGAGAGGGGGAGAGAGAGAGAGAGAGAGAGAGAGAGAGAGAGAGGAGAGAGGTTAATTCACTCGCAGCCAATACGACCATCTGGTGGCTGAATTGTGTACTCCAGTCCAGGACCACCACTAGTTCATTTTCTATGCAGGACCCTATTATTCTGAAAACCGTTTCTCTCTGAAAACCGAGAGTCAAGAAGGGAATAATCAGGTCCTGCGAATGTTATTTATTTTACCCCCAAAAAATTAAGAATCCGAGATATTCCTTAGATATAAAACTGCGTTCCAATAGACGGCATAAGCCAGCGGAATTTTCAAATTTTCATTTTCTTTCTATTCATTAATACTTGTCTCAATCATATTTACCGTAAAGCAGGGCTCCCGGTCTCTAGGCAACACTGTGCTCAATGTGTTTTGTTTTTGCCCGCAGCAAGAGGGTGGCACGCACCGCACTCCATAGTGCGGCCGCTGATCTTTATAGCCGTTTATCTCGGAATTATGGCTCAGATTGAGCTGGCTCAATATGAAATCGGCGTTACCGCGCGTTTAAAATATGAATGCTTCTAAAGACTCTTAAATAGACGTTCATCACATTAGCTTTAGCGCATGGTCACTAGGTACTTTTGGGGGACCGGAAAACAAAAGGCGATCTCGACGCTGAGGGCGTTTGGACCAGAAGGTGTCAAAAGGCGATCTCGGTGGTAACAGCATTAAAGCGAGCAGTTGCACCTGAAAATAATACACTGTTTCACACAGTTAATTATAATAATAATACGACTTTTAATTTGTAACACACTTGACATTTGAAACAAATCTCAAAGTGCTACATGGCATACAAAGACAAAAGTTGGTTTAAGGACGCTGGAAATTGTATTAAATGTTCTCAAACGGATTCAAATGTTTGTTTTTACAGGTAAGAAAATAACGGGGGGGGAACTTACCCTCTCACCATCCCTTCCTGGTAAACCTGGACTTCCTCCGTCTCCTTTGCTACCCTGAAAGAAAGAAAGAAAGAAAGAAGAGAGATTGTTTGTTACTTCCTCCCCATATGCAGTGAGCAAATGACAATAAATCACTGTGATAAGATATCAAAATGCTGGAGGTACGGCTCAACAGCAGAACTCACAGGGTAGCCAGAAGGACCAGGGTCTCCATCCTTGCCAGGTTTTCCCTGTAAGGAAAGACATGACATCAGTGAGACTCGGTTCCGACTGAGGTATTCCAACACATTTGAACATAACCATGACCTTTCAATCCCTTACCTTTGTGAGAGACTGAATTTGTTACACATTTCACACCTGACTGTCTATGTGCACGGCATGTTACGCTGTGAAGCGTCCATTTTGTGTGTACTGTAGTATATGGTTAATATATTACACTGTCGACTCACTCGTTTTCCCGCCTCTCCAGGCTCTCCTTTATCTCCCTTGTTTCCTCCGGAGGGGCCCTGTTATATTAACACACAGAACCATTATTATAATTATCAACAGACTGAACCATTATTATATTATTGACACACGTTATTGAATCAGAAGCAGCTTCATTGTCACTCACATCACAGATTTACTGGTGTGAAGAAATAAACACTCCGTAAAAGAGCCACGTACACACCACAATATAGGCAGTGGTGAAAGTACTTGCATGTTTTTCTTAGGTAAAAGTATCAATACTGCAATGTAGACGTACTCCGTTATGAGTAGAAGCTTAAACCCATTTTGGGGCGGGAACCCCTTTTGCTTTAGCTATTGAAAAATAGCAGATCTTCAAGCTCATAGCGCGCTACGAGCTTGTAGGTCTGCTATTTTTGAAAAATCGAAGAACCACTGACATAGAAACAGCTTTTTCTGAAAACTGTCAGGAGACAGTTTTTAGAATCTGATCTCAGGTCAGAATGGGTTAAAACAAAGGATAAATCAACACATCTAAGCCAGACACCAGAGGTACTTACAGGAGGTCCTTGCTGACCATGGTCACCAGGGTTGCCACGGTCTCCTGCGTCGCCCTACAACATTAAGACATCTTTTATAACATATTTAAGTTTCACTTCAAAACAGAACCCTGGCATTTATTCCAGCAAAGCGAAAGGGTTATAGCTATATAAATGGCCAGTCTCTCATCAGAGCAATCAAGATGCCGGGAGTGGGGGTGCATACTTAGTTTAGACTAGTCATTGGTTAGACATGGGTTAAGGTTAGGTTTAGGTGTGCTGCCCCGTGGGAGGTTAGGTTTAGGGTGAGGGTTTGAGATAGGTTGTAGATGTAGGACTAATGACTGGTCTAACCAATGACTAGTCTAAACCAAAAACTGTCTAAACTAAGGACTGCATGCACAACAGAAAACCTGTCCAAAACATCACGCCACGGTGGCTGTGGATCAAGCGGGGGAGATCCGTGGACCACACGAGCTACTTAGACACAAGTCGGGGCCTGAATAGCCCTCAGCTGGGTCGCCTGGGCGAGGGTGTCTAAAGGCCTATAGTCATAGTCTGGATTTTCGGTGGTGAGCTGACCACCGCGACCACCGCTGACCACCGCGAAATAATGTTGAGCGGTGGTGAGTAAAAACAGAGAGAAGGGCTGGAGCGGTGGCGGTGGCTTGCTCTTCACCGCGGCTCGTGACGTCATGTTGTAGTTCGGTGGTCACCCCACCACCGAAAATCCAGACTATGTATGAGCCTTTATTCTTGCGAGACCCAAAACATCCCAGTGAACCCAGGATACATCGCTGATGATGTGTCTATGTTGAACCAAAAGTGATTATTAGAACTAAAACGATGTTCATTTCAGAATATTGACACTGTTAGCCATAGTGGTTCCACAAGGAAACAACCCCAAGTCTTGACATGCTATTCTGCTTTCATCTAGTGTCTAAAGTGAGAGTTGCAGCTGCAAGTAGTTTAAAGAGCCCGGAATGCCTTTTTTGGGCATTTCCTGCTGAGAGCAGTTCTTTTGGATGGCAGAAGACTGGTGTAGATAGGGATTATGCCATGGTACTGTACACCAGTCTTCTGATGCTATAGACCCTAGCCTAGAGTGCACCGCCATCTTTTGGACAGTGTTCCATGCTATGCCCTATAGACTCTGGAGTGTATTGTCATCTTCTGGCTAGAATAAGTAGTTCACTGCCTTCAGTGGACACCCCCCCAACAGCTCTCCAGTCTCCACAAAAACAAAAAAACCTGAAAATAGTTTCATGACTTTGACTTTTTTAAACCATTTTTAGGCTGGGTGGGTTATAACATATTATTCTGTGGTCTGACAAAATGTGACACTGCTTGTTCACCTACTTCCTGTTTGTAAGCCTACTTCCTGTTTACAGCCACTCTAAATCAGTCAGTGTGCCTTCTGCCATTGAGATTCTATAGCAATTCAGAATGTCTTGAGACTCGACACGGAGTTGCTTAACCTTTTGAGATGGCTGCATAACATTTTCAGTCTTCTTTTTTTTGCGAAGTACGAATGTATTCATATCCTCCCAGCTATGGATGTTATCAGTCAGGTAACCCTCCTCCATATATGAAGTTTAACATTGGTCTGGTTGCTATGCAATGCCTCCAGCTATGGGATCTTTACAACTCCTCTCCATTTACCTCGGTTACAAGCAGGATTTCAAAGCTGGCTGAAATTATGAGTACTGTCCTTAGTGAACGTCATCCATCCAAAGTTCGGATGTCGTTTGTGACTGTCTCGCATCGCTCCCGACATGTAAACGTTTCTGGCGAAAGGTAAACTGTGTGTGCTAATGCTTATGCTAGCCAATCCAGCACGGGGCTACAGCGGGGATGACAATTATCCTCTTAAAGTGAACGCAGGTGCTGGCACAGGTTAACTACACTAATGATGCCACCTGGCGGCACAGAAAGAATTCAGAACTCATCAGCTACGTGGTTGATGCTCTCGCACATCTCTATGGCATCAGATTCACCTTGTCTCCTCTCTGGATCTCTGATTCTGACGGCCTCTTGTGTTCCCCAACTTGTCCTGGTGGACCGGGTGGCCCTTCAAGACCCGTCTCTCCCTACAGACAGACAGACAGACAGACAGACAGACAGACAAAGAAAGGGCAGTGGAAGGATAGAGACAGCAAAGAGAGGGGACACAGAGACATTGACAATGAGTCAAAGAAATGTAATGACATGGATAATCTAAACAAGTTTTCTGATGCTGTGGACGTGGACATGAATGAGTTTTACCTTCACTCCTTTGGGTCCTTGGAAGTTCAGGCCCATGTTTCCCTGATGGAGGAAGAAGAAGACAGGCCCTGAGTCAGTCAGTTTAAGGCCAGGTGAGATGAATAACCATGTGAATATACTGTAGGATGAAGACAGTCACTTAACCACTGAGAACCTGGCGTCCCTATTTCATAATTAAAAGTTAAAGATCTACATACAAGCATTGTGAAATGATGTGAGCTTGTAAATACACTATTTTTGCGATTTGCTGTGCAACAAAGTACTTTACTGACATTTAACCCGAATCCTATCAATCTATTGTGAGGAAGACATGTGAACCCACCGGCAGTCTTGTCTGTGATAACGACAGATTTTCTCATCCACCTGCCCCATCGAACACCTCAATGCTGAGCATTGTGGGCCTATACTGTCTCAATACCGTATGTTTTATGCTAGATTTAAACCCAAAGTACTGCTGCCATCAGCGTTTAAACTTACCTTAGGTCCTGAAGTACCCGGGGGACCTGGCCGACCCTAAAACAGCACCACAAACAACTTTGTTAGACGCAACCAACTCACATGGAAAAATACTCACATTGTCAATATACCCTATTGTAGAAATAGTCGGTTACAAGTTAAAGTTTGGTATTCAAAATGTACTTGAGTAAACAAATGTATTGACAATATACTTAAAGTACCCAAAGTAAACATACTCATTATGCAGAATGTCCCATTTCACAAGTTTTCTAATGTAAAACTCCTTTGAAAATAACCGAGCTTGTAGATCGGCTATTTTCAAACAGCCAAAGTATATTATGGGGCTGAATAATAATCTAAATCTACAAAGTAACTAGTAACTAAAGATCACAAATTACTTTAGTGGAATAAAAAATACAATATTTGCCTCTGAGATGTAGTGGAGTAGGAGTAAAAGTATCGACAATTATTGAACATGCTCCAGTAAAGTAAAAATTGTTGAGTACATGTACTTAGTTACTTTACACCACTGGCAACCAAAATACATGCACACAAGTTAACTTTAATTGATTTAATGTTGTTCCTTGGTCCTTCGGGGGTTCCTTACCTCAAAGCCTCTGGGTCCAGGAGGACCGAGGGGTCCTTGCAATCCAGCTGGCCCATTTTGTCCCTGTAGTGATAAAGTGTTATTATAAAATCTCACTGTCTATGAGATATATACAGTACAGTACAGTACAGTACAGTACAGTACAGTACAGTACATTGTCTTATTATACATGTATTCTCTCCACCTGAAACACATAGATATTATTATTATTAGTATTAGTATTATTAATTCTAAAGGCGCATTATTCTCTGTATATCGGACATACAGGTACATTATTGTTATAAATGTATTATTCACTATGGGATGAACAGGCATTATATTATTATTATTATGTATTATAATCATCATGATGTCTACGTGATTTACAGGTATATTTTAATATAATCAGATTCCTATTGTCTGTCTATGGGACATATACAGCTACAATATGTTACTTTATTATTATAAACATCTGTGTCTATGGGATGTGTCTGTGTCTATGATACGTACAGGTATTCCTGGAAGGCCTGGCAGCCCTGGTCCTCCTTTCCCTCCAAATCGGTTGGAAGTGATCACGTCTCCTGGATCTCCCTGTGGAAGAGATGAACTGACCATCACAATACTGAAGCTCCCACTGGTAGGTGTTTTACCCCATTCTGACCTGAGATCAGATTCTAAAAATGTCTTCTACATCCTGACAGTTTTCTGAAAAAGCTATGTTTCTGTGTCAGTCGTTCTTCGAATTTTGTGTGTGTGTGTGTTATTAGATTTTTTGGGAAATAAAAGAGTAAAAGTACTGTACGTTAAAATTGTACTTGTGTACAGTAGCTCTGTAGCTGAGTACATGTACTTAGTTTCTTTACACCACAGCAGTGGCAACCAAAATACATGCACACAAGTTAACTTTAATTGATTTAATTTGTTCAGACTGCCTATAAACAATGCCACTTCATAGTAGTACAGGCATTATATGGGAAAAAAGGGGTCAACCTCCAACTAATTGCAAAAAAAACAAACTCAGCTGATTTTGTATCTTACATATGTCCTGAATAACATACAAAAAGTCCCCTGAAATTGTCTGAGGGGAAAGTGTTGAAAATGACCTGTACAGTATGGCCACCATAGACATCCAATATAAGGCAAATAATTTCAAAATGTCCTTTTGCTTTAAGTAGCATGTGACATGTCAAACTAGGGTGTTTTCACGATGTTGAGTCCATTCCAAGCATTAGTTTTGCATAAAAACACTCCTTGGGCTAATAACGGTCATAGCCGTCATCACAAATGTGATGAGGTCAGCACATTTGGGCAAGTGGCTATGGCCGGTATTAGCCCAAGGACTGTTTTTATGCAAAACTAATGCTTGGAATGGACTCAGCATCGTGAAAACACCCTAGTTTGACATGTCACATGCTACTTAAAGCAAAAGGAAATCTTGAAATTATTTGCCTTATATTGGATGTCTATGGTGGCCATACTGTACAGGTCATTTTCAACCCTTTCCCCTCAGACAATTTCAGGGGACTTTTTGTATGTTATTCAGGACATATGTAAGATACAAAATCAGCTGAGTTTGTTTTTGTTGCAATTAGTTTGAGGTCAAATTACATTATTACTGGACTATAGGCCACAAATCACATTTTGGTCAGAATTTGAGCGGACAGTCTGAACAGGGCCTTAATAAAGCAGTCCTGAGTTGCAACTATACTTGGACCACTTTTTCCTGTCTACACCACATCTCTTTACCAAAATTAGAGACAGACAGACATTGGCAATGAGTCAAAGAAATTGAATGAAATGGAGAATCTAAAAGTCACTTGCCCTTCATAGGCCAGTCGGGCCACTTTTTCCCATCTACACCACATCTCTTTACCAAAAATATCTACAAACTGCCGATCTACAAACTCTGTGAGCTGCTATTTACAGTATGGCTAACGTCCCCCCCCCCCCCCAGGATATGGATGCTGGGGGGGTTAACACAAACGATCTTTCGCTGTACTACTGACTGGACTGGTGACCAAAGATGCACGCAGCACTCACCTTTTGTCCTGGCAAACCAGGCACGCCCTAAACAGAGAAAGGAAAACAATTATGGTCATGGCAGTGGTCAAATCACTATGGAGAATGTTAAAATAATTAAAAAAATGCTAAAGGTGGAAATGATATACAACTGAAATTTAGCATAAACTGTTGCAAACACCTGTTGTGTGTAGAGAATAGACATAATTTGTCACAGATGGAGTTAAGAAATACAGATCAGATTAGAAAGACGTCTTTTTTTATGATGTGAAATAAATTGGATTAGTGCCGTAGTGTAGCTTAGACTGGACAGTTGTCTTCCGTGGTGTGACTGTGAACTTACCGTCCGTCCATCCAGTCCAGGAATACCTCCACTTCCTGGATAACCTCTCTCACCCTGATAACACACGCACACACGCACACACACACACACACACACACACACACACACACACACACACACACACATACACACACACACACACACACACACACACACACACACACACACACACACACACACACACACACACACACACACACACACACACACACACACACACACACACAAGATCATTCAGATTAATATGAATTAGCCTTTTATGAAGGCAAATAACCAAACAATCGACGTATTTAGTGTTAACCGACCTTCATCAGTACAACAGATATCTGTACTGTTATGTGGGCATAACGTGGCCTATTTATTTGTGTTGATTGTATGCTTGTATTATGATCTTGTACTGTACAGCACTTTGGTTGACCTTCTGGTCTTTGTAAATGTGCTGTATAAATAAAGTTTGATTTGATTTGATTATGGTTGCATGTTGTTGCATTGTGTCAATGTCTCATTTCTGGTACCTTTGTCCCGTTGCAGCCCGCCGTACCCCTTGGGCCTGGAGGTCCATCTTGTCCTGGCAGACCCTGGGAAAGAATGACAAGTAAACAGCAAATGATGTCACTCCCCGAGATGCACAGGTAGGATTTGGAAGTCAGTCACTCACTCAGTCTGGCACACAGAAGCTCTTTTGATGATTAAGGGAGAAAGCGGATACAGTGGCACACATTATCTAATATAAATTTAAATCATCTTGCTTCGCACATGAACGGGAATGACAGCTTCCGTTAATCGGATCTCGGTGTAGATCCAGACTATATAGTATTCAGGAGATTGTGGAATAGTTGTCTGGCTACACAAGACTACATTTCTGATGACTGATTGCTGATGAATTGAGTACAATGGACCACAATGGAAACAAGCCTCCGGGGGGGCTTTTTTGTGTTATCCTTTTAGCATAACCTTTGACTGTATACTGTTAACAAACCTGATAATAAAGTATTCAATCAATCAATTATAGTTAACGAAAACTAACCAAATAACAAAAACTAAGAAAAACATTTTAGTTAACTGAAATAAAAAATAAAAGGGGTATTGTGTGTTTACAAAACAAAGTAATCATAGAGGAAATGTCCTTAGTTTTAGTCTTTTGTCAAAAGGTTGTAGATCAGCTATTTTTCTGGCCTTAATGAATCTTGCCCCTTGCCCATAATATTAAAATATAATAATATAAAAAACCTAACACTAAAACTAAACGTGCAAACCCGCTTTCAAAACAAATATAATATAATATAAAAGATATGAACTAATGAAAAATACTAAAATTATATAATGACTTTGGTAGGAAGCAGTTCAACTCAATGATGTTTAAGTAATTCATGAAAAGGCTGAAAAGAGGATACATATTAATAATGTATCCGTAATGTATCCGTAAGTGACATACTGTATAAGCAAATATTTCAAGAGTTGAAGACAAGGGAAAAGGTTCAGCAACTCACTGGAATTCCTGGCATTCCTGGGAATCCTGGCAATCCAGGAGGTCCCTATTCATGGGAAGAAAATAATAATACATTAGATATCATAATTATTTGACATCTGTAGAACAACACACTGTCCCAATTGTGTTTTATTTGATTTCCTGTTGAGAAGGAAAGAGGGCATCTGCTGGTCAAAAGAGGTATTACAACCTACCTGACTTTGGACATTAAAACATAGGCGAAGCAGTCACAACCATGAAGGAATGAGGCCATCTGCTTGTCAAGTGAGGTATTACAGCCTGACTTTGGAAGGCTTTGGAATTTTCAGTCCAATTGAAGCCATGTGATCACTGAGCGGTGATGTGGTCCTGAGCAGTATTGGTTTTGTTTAGCACTGTAGCGTGAACATGTCTATCCGATCAAATGTGTGTCTGTGACCAACGTGTGAAAAGGTGTGTGGGATCTACTTACTCTTATTCCCTTTGGACCAGATGGACCGCCTGGACCGTCACTACCCTGAGAGACAGAGACGAAGTCAGAGACAGACAATCAGACATTCAAGATAAATCATTTTATTTCCCCCCAAATTCCCACAATGAAAACAATGGCTCTTATCTGTAGTGTAAAAAAAAAAAAAAAGTAGCTTCGAATTACAGTGAATAATTATGCTTCCGTGCAGCTGCAATGTTTAACGTCTCATATCAGTTTTAACCGGCCATGTAAATCCCCTAACCTCATATCAGTTTTAACCAGCCACATAAGTCCCCTAACCTCATATCAGTCTTAACCGGCCACGTAAGTCAGTTTCACTGTGTTTCCTAATCACAGCCAGTAGGCTCCCACATGCAGTAGGCCGATAAGATCGTCTAGAGTAACCTACTGGTGATTATCAGTTGATAACATTCAAAGTGGGTGGTTTGGGTGTATATGGGCTGTCAAGGCCAGAAAGTAGTTTTTTTGCCACTCAGTACTAGTGGTAGGCGTTCCTGTATAACTTTCGGGTACGCGGCTACTGGCTGCAATCAGTGTGACATGGTCTGATAAGGCATTGGTTCCCAACCCTTTACAAAATAGTAATATTTTAACTGGGACCCCCCCCCCCCCCCTTCCACACACACACACACCCTGATCATTGTAGGAGTAGAGGCATTACATTTTGTTTGACTCAGTTCCACAGATAAATATTGTGAGAATAGAAGATCTAGGCAAGGCGTTGTGAGCTTGTACTTGTAAATATATTGGACCAATGTTTGACCAGATTTTATAGTATAGTTTGATTACCTTTGATGCAATCAGGGTCTTTAATTTTTCCTTAAAGTCCTTAAATTGACACTTCACTTTCATCTGATGACCCCCCCCCCAAAAATCACGTGTGGGGTCCCGACTCCCGACCCATAGGTTGAGAACCACTGAATTCTCCCATATTGTCCCTGTCACTGCCGACCCCTATTGTTGGGGATGTTGACAGCCCACGCGTGTCCTCTGGTACAAGTCGTGCATATGGAGGAATGTGCTATCCTTCCCAGCTCTGTTCCCTGCTGAACAGCCTGGCCTGGCCAAACTGTAGGAGCCACTAGTACAGAAAGACAGAGAACACCCTCCCTTACCAGCTTCCCATACTCGCAAACATGGCCAATGGGGTTCTATGCACATAGTGTACGCCATTTTGGAAAGAACTTGGGCCCCTTCCCTACTTCCTTCACAGCTGATACTAATGAAGGCTCTGTTCCATTCTGGTCAAACAGAGTCAGGGTGCTGCTATTGTGCATGTTGGCTCTCTCTCTCTGGAAACACTCCACCAGTGGGTCTCAAAGTGTCCTTGAGTAAGTTCCAAATGGCCCGTACGGGTGTATAACTCTGCGAGTGTACAAATCGTTCCATTCGTACACTCTCAGAGTTATGGGGGTCCTTGAAATTAAAAAGTTTGAGAACCACTGCACACTAAATGGAACAGAGCCTTAATTAGTGTCATCAGTAATGCCAGAGTAGGGAAGCGGCCCAGACGTAGGTAGAGTTATTCTGTGTGCCCATTGTGTTCATTGAGGTGCCCGGGCCAAGCCAGCCGGATGCCATAACGTGCTGTTTTAAGTCAACTCGGATATGGTTGGAGGAGCCATAAGGCCTATAAGAGGTGTATCCCTGACTTACCTTCTCCCCGCGGCCTCCGAGAGGACCCTCAGGTCCAGGGAACCCTGGCACGCCAAGCTGTCCTACGAGACCTGGGAAGCCCCTGTCACCCTGAATGAGAAAACAAAGACCACATACATGTCAGTATATATTCTTCTTTGGGTTTTTTTCTCGAATCCAGCCTGATTCGCTACGTTCATCTTTTTGTCACTGCTCCTCTTTGACTCGTATTGCCATTACGTAGGCATAAAGTCAGGAAGTGACTTGAGTTTTACATCATAGGATAACACTGGCTATTTAATTATCATTATGAAAAGCAGATATATTTGTACGAAGGTCCCTCAAAGGTCCCCAACTTGTTAGTGCTAACCGTTTTATGGTTAGCACTAACAAAGCTGTTATATGCACCGGAGGCAGAACTTTTAACTTTAACATTAACGTTTCATGCATAAGCATCACAAGATTCAGTTTACAGTCTTAGGAGGTCAAACCTCGATTTGAAGACCACAGACGACGGGACAGAGTCCAGAGATGATGCTGAGAGCACTTTGCTGGGCAAACTATGAAATACTTAAGCAATATTACACAAGAGTGTGTGGTTTAACGTGATTATTGCCACGACAGTGATGCGGTCAGGAACGAGACGTAGTCGAGTTCCGCAAGCATCACTGTAAACAAGTGTAATGCTTTATGGCAGGGGTATTCAATTAGATTAGGCCTGGGGCCACAACTGTAGAATGATTGTGTGTGGGGGGCCGCACAGTGTGCGAGCGAAGCGCGGAAATTTGTGGGTTCTCAAAATGCTTTTTGTGCTCAAACACGAAGATTCATGTATATTTCCGCACAGTAATGAGCAGGATAATATGTCTAAACAGGTATATGTATAAACAGCATAAACAGCATTGCTTTGACATTAACGACCATCAGCTGGACGGACACACACACACACACACACACACACACACACACACACACACACACACACACACACACACACACACACACACACACTCTCACTCTGCTGTGGGCAGTTCAGAAACCCGTCCACGACCACCAATGATATCATCGTTAGGCAGATTGTTTTTTAAACAAGATTTATTTACGTGAGAATAGTTTATCAGACTATAAAGATCAGATTACATAGAGCAGTGATTCCCAAAGTGGGGTTCGGGGTCCCGGGACCCCCAGGGTCCTTGAGGCAGTTCCAGGGGGTCCCCAGGGAAATGATGGTTTGGAACCAAATGGACCCTTATGGGTCTGTAACTCTGAGAGTGTACAAATGGAACCAAATGGACCCTAACAGGGTTTATTATCGTGAGAATGATGGCTTCCATTTTCGCATCGCAACTTTTCAGGACTAGAAAGCCTGCAATTTCTATTTGCTTGGATTCTCCATTGATGTCACTGTTGGGTGGGTTTCTGAACTGCCCACAGCCCTCCTATGTGACACAGACCGAGTAGAAAAAAACGTGCCATTTTATCATGATTATTAGTGAGGACCTATTATATGAAGATAGGTTGAAAAGTGGTCCTTTAATGATTACCGTCATTATGGTAATCTCATAATTAATATCTCACACACCATACCTGTAACTTTTATTAGCCCTCTTATTATTCCTAAAAATATATATATAATAAAAATAACCGCGGTAATAAAAATCCCATACCGCCCCAGCCCTAACTGTATCTAAACATTTATTTTCTGTTCATTAGAGAGCTGGACTCAGACAGCTGAGACAGTTTAGTAACTCCTGTCTACGATCAATAAATAGTTACTGGTCAGTTTTCATTGCTACAAAAGTTCAAGTTGTACTGCTTGATTCCGAAAGGTGTAAATTGCAGACTTGAAAAGAAAAAAGGAATCCAAGGCACTCCATCTTTGGTGAAAAAGGTTCAAATAAATAAATAACAGGACCTACGCGTTTCGACCAAAAGGTCTTTCGTCAGGGTCTAGCATTGTTCAGAGTTCAGAGTGTTCAGCAACAAGCTCACCTCTTGAATAAAGCAAAAATACATTTCCATATGAGGTCATCAATGTATTCCAATCAGGAGAAAGAACGCCAGGAAGTAAATTTTATCAGATTCAGTTTTATAATAATTTGTGTGACTGCAAATGTTTTTGTTTCATCATGTCCAAAGTTTATCCTAGTGTATGGTCCTGTATGAGGCCCCAACCTGACAATGTATTTGATGTTTCACTGGAGAGACCCGTGTTACTGAACACACACACACACACACACACTATAACAATGATTACTATCAGAACATAGAACTATTTTACACTTGTTTCATGTGCATGCTATCCACCCACCTTGGTTCCTTTTACTCCACTGCAGTCACACTTTGATCCAACGCAGCCATGACAAGCCTGTGAGAGAGAGACAGACAGAGAGAGAGAGAGAGAGAGAGAGATCTGTTATGGATACTGAATATGCACTGTACCTGAACAAATACAATTTATCTAATTAATAGCATTTCCGTATTAAGCTGTTTGAACAGGCATGTGACTTAATGATGCTCGTGTTATTCTGAAGACACTACTACACATGTATGTAAGTGAAACAGCATAATCCCACTACTGGGCTTCAGGTCAATTCTGCTGCTCCGCCACTAGAGGGCACTAATGTACTGCTGTGTCACTGCTAGAGCCTCAGGTCGTTACTGTGAGTGCATCACACACACAGTGGACAGGAAGACATTCCTTTCACATCCTTTGTCCTTCCTTCCATCCTTCCTCTCTCCATTCCTTCTTTCCTACTTCCTTTTTTTCCTTCTCATTCTCAAACTGCTCGCCACCCACACCAGTTCAAATCATACCTTGTTCTATCATCACAAAAAGATATCCACTGGTACACAATAATGGATGGATGGATGGGTGGATAGATGGATGGATGGATGCCTAGATACATGAATGACATAGATCTCGTCCAGATGGGTGGACGGATGGATGCCTAGATACATGAATGACATAGATCTGGTACAGACGGGTGGACGGATGGACAGGTGCCAGGGGACAAGCAGACATGGCGTGGGAGGGCTAGACAGATAGGTTGATGGAGAGATGGAGGGAGGAAGGGTAGTGCCAAGATACTGATTAACTTTTCCCAGAGTCCTGTTGACACAGCGAATGCCAGACGGGCACGAACTGACTGACTGCACACATGCTGTGGTGCCAGGGAATGAGATGGGGGGGGGGGGGGGGGGGGGGCATTGTACTGGTTTGTGTGTGTGTGTGTGTGTGTGTGTGTGTGTGTGTGTGTGTGTGTGTGTGTGTGCGTGTGTGCGTGCGTGTGTGCGTGTGCGTGCGCGTGGAACTTGTCAGCTAATATGCAGCCAGGTGTTGACTACAGACTGTTGACAACAACTAAATTAACTGATAAAGTTCAAATGTCTATCTATCGTGGGTTTTCATATACTGTCATTGCGTGAATCCAGTGACTCCAGTTACAGCACTTTCCCCACTACATGGGTGAAGTGTCACAGTCCCTGTGGAACAGCGTCCACACTTTCACTGGACATCACCTCCTTGACCTTTGACTCAGGAAGTGAAAGGAGGACAGAGCAGTGAGACGCCATGTTACAGCCTCTGGGCTGTATTTTGCGTGTCTTACCAGGTCCAGTACCAGGTCTTATTACTTAACTTAAGACCTGGAGGCGTGATCAATGCCATTTGGCTATTCTGAGCAAAATACAGCCCTCTGGGTTTATTGTGTCTCTCTGAACTTCAAATGGATG